>NC_136485.1:64519520-64559520 GCF_053919585.1 Euprymna scolopes | reverse complement strand
CCCCCATGTTAGCTTCATTCTGTATTTGTTCTCATTTTATGTGGTCTTTTCAACAGAAGCCTACTTTCATGAGAAATATCTTCTGTATTACTAATAGAGATTTTGTCTTTATCTGTCTGATGCCGAATCCATACCATTATCTTTCAGCGCTCAATTGTTGGCATCCGTTTGTATCGGAATGTAATGTATTAGGTACTCTATGTCAATAGCGATTAAGTCAGCTATTATAAAGTTTGACAGGCACACTGAGTACATGTCATGATGATCCAAATGTGCAAAACAGAATCATTCCTCGGGATGAATAAAAAATAGGTGACGTAAAATTGAGGCAAATGGCAACAGATCAAAAACGATGTAGATGCAACGGGACATGAGAGGAAAGTAAAGTAATGACGTTATATTTACCGAGATGGGAAAAAGCAAAAGTTTTTAAATCAGTTTATAGATGGAAGACGAACTGGGTACATCGAATACTATGAGTTTGCTATGGGTTTTACGAGGAACTTACCAAATAATGTACAAATAAATTTTTAATATCGCCAGAAGCAAAATACCCCTCCTTATGATCTGTTCGTATGTAATCCAAAGATTTAAAAAGATTATTCTCGCTTATGTTTGCCTCAATTCTCCCCGGAAATGAACTTTAGAAAACGGCTTCATATTGCTTTGAGCACAATAAAAAGTTTTATTGATATAACTAAACTGATGAGGCGATCGACGGCCGCCAATTGAATAGAGCGATCACAAGAAAAACAACAACAATGAAGAGAAGAAACGACCTGACAATTAAAAGAAAGAAAGTAAAAAAAAAGATACTTCACTTCAATTCATAACAGACATTTGTCACTTGTAAACTGAAAATCAAAGAAACAGGTAGGAAAAGATTGACCGAATGAAACTCGAAAGCCACATAAAAGATAGGAGCTCCAACATTGCGCATAAAGATTTTTGGCGACGAAATCGCTAAAAGAAGACAATGCACCTCAGATTAGTCTGTTGCCGAATTGTAGCTGCTCCTGTGCAAGTTATCACGGATATAGATGGTTTCTGGTTGCGATAGCTCTCTTTCAGCCTTCTGTCGTCTGTTCTCTCTCCTCTCCCGTCACTGCTGGTCTACTCTCTCCTACCTCCTGTTGGTGCATGTCTAAAGCTCTTCTCTAGAAGCTGTAGTTTTTAGTTAATACTGCCTACTCTCATGTCTCACTTGCGGATATCCTTGTAGTAGAAAACATGTTTTCCTGATTGTCTAGAGTCTAGTTTGAACTAGCCATAAAGTATATTTTTGGGGTCCCCTCATTGTCCATTCGTGCTTAATAATATTACTATAAATACATTAATTATATTACTATAATACATTAATTGTATTAAATGGAACACGTACATCAAATCTGTTGCCAAGGCCGCTGGAAAAATGGTGGGATCTTTCTATCGATCCAGTAGATATCTCACTGCTGATGCTATTCTCTATTTATATAAGAGCCAGGTACGTCCAAGGATGGAATACTGTTGCCACATCTGGGCAGGAGCTGCTAGAAAGGACTTGTCTTGCCTTGATAGAGTTCAAAATAGACTTCGTAGCCTCGTAGGAGATGTCCTTTTCTCTTCCTTGCAACCTCTATCTCACAGAAGAGATGTTGCGAGTTTGTCTCTGATGTATCGTTATTTTCATGGAAAGTGTTCGACTGAGCTTCAATCTATGGTCCCCCCTCGCAAAACTTTCACAAGAAACACTCGTCTAGCTGTAAACACTATCAATAATTCCCCCCACTCTTTATCTGTGCCTAAACCTAAACGTAGATTCCATGAACAAAGCTTTTTTATTAGAACTGCACACCTGTGGAATTGTCTTCCGTTTTCCTGCTTTCCGGCTGACTACAATATGGTTGTCTTCAAGTCTAACGTAAATAAGTTCTTGATGAGCCGTTCCATATAAGTTATCAAATTTAACAAATTTTCATTACTAATGATTATTATATTGTCCAATTTCTACTGTACACTCTTTAACCCTTATCCTTGAGTGGCCTCTTGGCCTTGATAATGTGGTGATACCTATGAAAAAAAAAGAAAAAGTCCAATGTGAACAAGTTCTAATTGAATCGTCCCCCTAAGTAATCCAAGTTACAAAATTCCGACTGTTTACTATGCTAAAATCACAATGACTAATGTATACCTATTAACCCTTATCCTTGAGTGGCCTCTGGGCCTTGATAAGTGGTGACACCCATGTAAAATAAAAATTGTATTACTATAAATACATTCATTATATTACTATAAATACATGAATTATATTACTATAAATACATTCATTATATTACCATACATAACTTAATTATATTACTATAAATACAGTAATTATATTACTATAAAAACATTAATTATATTGCTATAAATACAGTAATTATATTACTATAAATACATGAATTATATTACTATAAATACATTAATTATATTACCATAAATACAGTAATTATATTACTATAAAGACATTTATTATATTACTATAAATACATTAATTATATTACTATAAATACACGAATTATATTACTATAAATACATGAATTATATTACTATAAATACATGAATTATATTACTATAAATACATTAATTATATTGCTATAAATACAGTGATTATATTACTATAAATACATGAATTATATTACTATAAATACATGAATATATTACTATAAATACAGTAATTATATTACTATAAATACATTAATTATATTACTATAAATACAGTAATTATATTACTATAAATACATGAATTATATTACTATAAATACATGAATTATATTACTATAAATACAGTAATTATATTACTATAAGTACAGTAATTATATTACTATAAATACATTAATTATATTACCATAAATGCATTAATTATATTACTATAAATACAGTGATTATATTACTATAAATACAATGATTATATTACTATAAATACATTAATTATATTACTATAAATACAGTAATTATATTACTATAAATACATTAATTATATTACCATAAATACATGAATTATATTACTATAAATACATGAATTATATTACTATAAATACAGTAATTATATTACTATAAGTACAGTAATTATATTACTATAAATACATTAATTATATTACCATAAATGCATTAATTATATTACTATAAATACAGTGATTATATTACTATAAATACAGTAATTATATTACTATAAATACATTAATTATATTGCCATAAATTCATTAATTATATTACTATAAATATATTAATTATATTACTATAAATACATTAATTATATTACAATAAATACAGTAATCATATTACTATAAATACAGTAATTATATTACTATAAATACATTAAAGCGTTCAGAGTTATTCTCTATGGGTGTCTCTGACTGATTTCTATGCACTTCAGCACTATGTGATTGCAAAATATAGCCTCTTGATAATGAATTACTGTAAGATGTGCAGTAAGGATCCTGTTAATATGCATGGCCATATACAGAATACAACAATTCAACAAAGATGAAAGTCTAAAAAGCGGTAGTGATCACTACTCTCCTTTATGGATCAGATGCCTAGGTTCTGAAAAAGGTGCAACTTCTGGAGCATTTCGACCAACAATGCCTCGGCTCCATTATGGGTATCAAGTGGTAGGACTACGTCACTTACAATGACGTCCTGGAGAGAGTGCATGTCGTCAGCATTGAGCCCATGCTTCTGACCAGACAGCTCCGCTGGGCAGGACACCTGCCTTGAGTGGATGGCACGAGAATACCCAAAGTCATGTTCTATGGCGAACTGCCCCAAGGTAAACGGGACAGAGGCGATCCGTATAACCGCTAGAAGGATCAACTGAGGGAACAGCTGCGCACAATCGACACCTCAGATAAAGACTGGACAGTTGGAGGGCACTGCAGCTTTCGAGATCAACAGAAGAAAGGCCGCAGAGGACAAACATAGAAGGAGGAAAGCATCATCTATCCATGGCTCCTCTTCCCAGAGATTCCCATGCCCTTAATATTACAGAGTGTGCATGTCGAGGATCGGTTTTCACAGTCACCAGAGGGCATGTCGCAAAAGACAACCTTCTCATTGATCCTTGGATCCATGAAATCAGCCAAGATACATAATATAGTGAATCTAGATAATGAACCTTGATCCTAAATGGCAAGTATTTATGGGTGTGGCTTCCAGTTCTGTTCTCATCCGACATGTTAATTTGCCATTAAAATAACTCCAATCATAGATACACGTTATGAAACCTCCATCTTTGTTTTCTAGTCAATATTCACAAGAGCAAACAAGGGCTATAACTCTAACAAATGAATGCAAAGAACAGAACTCTTTTAATCATACAGAGAAATACAAATTAACATTTCTGGGGGTTTCCTGTAAACATTAAAGCTTCCTAAAAAAATAAACAATCATAAAAAAACAAAAATAAAGCATTGTAACAAGTCTCTCAGAATTTCAGAAGAAGCTTCCAACTTTGTCAAACAATCTGCAACCTGTTATCAGCATGCGATTCATTCCATTTAAATTTTCTTCTTTACCACCTCGTCAACTGCCAGACATTGGTTACTCGAGAGATTTGATGAATTTAAAGTCTCTAGCAGAAACACATTGTCTACTTTACAAAGATAGTCAAGCAGTCTAGATCGCCTGAATCTCCCCTGAAGCATGCCGGATATTAATATACCAGCATCAACTGATTCACTAAGTGCAAAAGCTTCTTAAGCTAATGGACATTTTGTTACACGGCCATGTTATTTTATGATGACCAGCATATATGAAACATTCTGTCCACCTTGCCAAACAAAGATGATAAATCAACCCTGTGAAGATCTCTTCTCCAAACTAACATAGGTAGCATTTGAATAAGGAACAATATTCAGATCCGAACGTTTGCCAAGCTAGGGAAATATAGGAAACATGTCCTTGATTTTAACTTTATTAATGACTTGTTTGCACTAAAAAATAACTTCACTTTTGGCGATTTTCCACTATTACTTATTATGCACGCATCAAATGATGCATCTGGTCTAGTCTGATATCATTTGACTTGTCAATCTATCAAGTTCTGCCCTTTTTCTCTTTACTAAATTGATCATTTTTTAATTACTTTCTTTTCTTTATGTCAATTGGAGATTAAGTGTGATACTATAGTCTACTCCCCTTTCCTCAAGTGCTAGGAAGTAACAGAGAAAAGAAAAAGGAAATATAACAAAAGAAAGGGGAATTAATTTATTAGGTAACATAGGAAATAAGAGTTATCAGTAGACAATAGATAGGTAGATAGATGAAAATACTTGACATGGGTTTGTTGGTCAGGGTAACAGTTACAAAAGTACGGAACAATAGATGTAGTTATATTTAGATTTAGTTTATGAGTACTTTATGATTGAAAATGAGTTTATGACACTGCGGATTGGCAAGGGGTTTTATGACAGTGTCTGGTTGGTTGGTAATGGTTGGGAGTGGTTTTTCGCAATGGTCAGAGTTGAATTGCCAGGTACACTTAATGACAGTCATGAGTTGGACATTTAATGCAGTCATAAGTTGGCTACTGGACTAGGTGGTGGGATGAAGTGACCAATCGAATGACACAGCCCAACAGTAAATGTACATGTGTCCTATGTGCTTCGATCGCAGTTTCTACACAAATTCGAAGCCCAACCAATGTTTGCACAAAGTGTAAAAGTCTGTTTTATTTTGTTTTTTCCTATGTTTTATTTTTATCCATGTTTTATTTTGTTTTTCCCATGTTTTATTTTGTTTTTTTTCGCATGTTTTATTTTGTTTTTTCGCATGTTTTATTTTGTTTTTTCCTATGTTTTATTTTGTTTTTTCCTATGTTTTATTTTTACCCATGTTTTATTTTGTTTTTTTCATGTTTTATTTTGTTTTTTTCGCATGTTTTATTTTGTTTTTTCGCATGTTTTTTGTTTTTTCCTATGTTTTATTTTTATCCATGTTTTATTTGGTTTTTCCCATGTTTTATTTTGTTTTTTCGCATGTTTTATTTTGTTTTTTCGCATGTTTTATTTTGTTTTCCCATGTTTTATTTTTACCCATGTTTTATTTTGTTTTTTCGCATGTTTTATTTTGTTTTTTCGCATGTTTTATTTTGTTTTTCCCATGTTTTATTTTTACCCATGTTTTATTTTGTTTTTCCCATGTTTTATTTTGTTTTTTCGCATGTTTTATTTTGTTTTTATCATGTTTTATTTTGTTTTTTCCCATGTTTTATTTTGTTTTTTCGCATGTTTTATTTTGTTTTTATCATGTTTTATTTTGTTTTTTCCCATGTTTTATTTTGTTTTTATCATGTTTTATTTTGTTTTTTCGCATGTTTTATTTTGTTTTTATCATGTTTTATTTTGTTTTTCCCATGTTTTATTTTGTTTTTTCGCATGTTTTATTTTGTTTTTATCATGTTTTATTTTGTTTTTTCCCATGTTTTATTTTGTTTTTTCGCATGTTTTATTTTGTTTTTCCCATGTTTTATTTTGTTTTTTCGCATGTTTTATTTTGTTTTTCCCATGTTTTATTTTGTTTTTTCGCATATTTTATTTTATTCTCATACTTGTGAGCTTCTGCACTCACCTTGATGGTTGTTAGTGTGAGAGACTATAACGATCTGTCCATAAGAACAGAATATCGAGAAGAAATCCACAGTACATAACGTTGGGGTCAGACATGCTGTCGAGTGGGGTGATCTCACAATGGCTGAAGTATATAGATTTTGGTCTATAATGATTCCATTTTTTTATTTACTGAACATTTAATCCCAGAAATTTAAATTTTCCACTTTCATGCTTTTATATTAAAAATACCTGTGTCAATTCTCCATCACATTTTTCTGAAATAGCTCATTTCCACGGAATACGGAATCGTCTACATATATTACCCGTAGGCCTATCAGGTCACGTGTGGCATTGTGTACACGAAACAGTTCATTGTCACGTGCACTCACCATTCTTTTCAAACATGTTCAATCATAATTAACTTGCTTGTATTTAATCTGTAAATGCATTCTTCAACTAAAACATATAATACCCTCTCTCTCTCTCTCTCTCTTTCTCTTTCTCTCTCTCTCTCTCTTTGACATACAACCTTGCAGAAATGCTGAGGTAATATCAAGAGACTCTATCTACCAAATTATAACCGTGACCATTAACAATGTGAGATGCACATTCTCATGGCTGCTTGCTTGACACTTTGCTTCTAGGTTGGGAAAACCTTCTTCATAATTACGTGCAACAAGATGCGCCTGCATTATCTTTTTGTCATTCACAAATTTTCTGTTATCACCAATGTTGTTCATTAAAGATAGAGAAAAAAAATGTTCGTCAGCGTTGCAATTTTCTTACACTTTACTTCTTTTCCCAGCAGCAATCGTACTCCCTTCGTTCGTTCGTTCCTTCCTTCCCTTTCTTTTTAGCGAATTTTTTCATGAACGAGATATCGTTTTTGTCACACACTAAAAATAAAAAAAAGAGACGTCTTTTTATGCTGACACTCGAACCCCAACAGCACCCAAATTTGTATTTATCTTTTTTTCGTCTTATTTTTTGTTCCAAGTTCGAATATCTCTACAGTGAGCAGACACCAACCGTGAGCGCTTATTGCCGTGTCTCTCCACATTGTTATCACATTGATATACAGTTTTACTACATGTAAAAACACTTCATAAACTTTCATATTGTCCAGTTTTCATTTCTTTGCATCAATCATCTTCTCCTCGTCCTGGATATGACCTTAAACTATATCCGATGGTGATGACACAGCTTGCGGGCTTTGGGGAGTGTGGAGCCACCCTTTAATATCCATTGCTCCCAGTTCCACTCTGACCCAGAGCGGTAGTACCTGTTAGGGTCCCAACTATGGGTTAAATAGAAACTGACTTGAAAAAAAAGATATATTCTATTTAAAAAAGTTTCCTTCAAAATAACTGGATTCGGCATTAAATAACCTGAAAAGGGTTGATATGCCGTAAAACAAAAACAACCAACCAACCAACCAACCACATCTTCTCCCTGTTCTAGTTTAGAAATAAGCAAAACTGCATGTTCCTGATAACTTACTCCCTTTGTTACTTGAGGAAGTTTTTTTCTTCTATCGATCAACATGATCCCAATCAACAAAAAGACTTTCTTCATTCTCTGATTCTGATTTCAGATTAAACCTATGCCCATATTTTTCCTGTTTACTTAGATGTATGCCCATTCCCTTCTTCCACTCATTCTTTTTTCCCCTTTTCCATTTAACTCCTGAAAAAAACTGTTTTTAGTATCGATCAATACCTCTATCAATGTACCCCTTATTATAATGATAAAACCGAAACCTTGGTTGGAGAGTTTGTGTCTCTGGACGTCTCAACATCTTTCACTTTTGTTTTTCAGTTTATTCTTTCTTCGATGAACTTGTTTTGAACCGTTTTCACCATATTCGTAACATTTATGTCTTCTAGGGTCCATATTTCTCCAATGTCTTTCTTTGTTTGAGAATTTTACATGATTTTATGTCTGTGTACTTGGCGTCTAATCGTCGGTAGTAGTGAGTGAGTTTCAAGGTTATCCTGTTTTTTTTCTTCTTTTTCTTTTCCTGAAGCAATGTAATTTATGAAGGGTATTCTAAAAATAAAGCCTTCCATTTTTATTCCGCCCAAATGGATCAAAGGAGAATACAGATTGTATTATTATTATTTATGCAAAATGAAATTTTCATCTCTCTGTTGCAGATATTGACAGTGTGAAATTCTATCGAAGTAACTCCTGTCATGGACATGTGACAAAAGTAGAAATGCGTCATTGAATCTCTGGCAACGGTGCACTGGGAATGGTGGTGATTATGTAAAAAAATAAATTCTGGAGCACAAAAGTGTGTTTGTTTTAATAGTACCACTCATGTCTTTGTAGATCTTAAACTTTTTGGATTAAAAACATGGCGGTATGCTTTATTTTGGAATAACGCTAGTACTTCTTCTTTAGGTTACCAAGGATAATCCTGTTTTAGTCTCTTTTTCTACAAAGGAGTCACCACTTATCAAGGCCCGGATGCCACTTGAGGATAGGGGTTAATTAGTGTACAGTAGTCAATGGGACAACATCGTAGTAATCGTTTGTAGTGTAAATTTGGTAAATTGGATTACTTAAGGGAATGGCTCATCCAAGGATTTGTTTACATTCGACTTGAAGACGACTATATTGTAGTCAGCTGGAAAGCAGGCAAACGGAACAGAGTTCTACAGTTGTGCTGTTCTAAGAAAGAAGTTTTGTTTATGGAATCTACGCTTAGGTTTAAGCACAGATGAAGAGTGATGGAAATTATTGATAGTGGTTTCAGCTAGTCGAGTGATTTTGTGATAGTTTGGCAAGAGGGGACAATAGATTGGAGCTCAGACGAGTACTTGCTATGACAATAATAATAAAGCAGAGACAGGCTCGTAATGTCTCTTATCTGGGAAAGAGGTTGCAGGGTTCTCATGATTTTAGTCTCTTATTATCTTAGTCTCTTTTAGTTAAATGCACCCTAACTGATGCTGTTAACAATACGAGATGCATAGCCTTTAAGTTATGAGAATCTTCATTGTAACCATGTATAATAGGACGAGTCTTCATTGTCTTCTGTCATTCAACTTAACCTTAAATCTAACCCTAACATTAAACAGTGATATTTCTTACCCTTTGACTTCCAGTCATTTGCAAACTTTAAGAATAAAGGATAGGATAACTATGTAAGAGATGTTGCAGACACCTACAGACGAGTTCCCCAGCGTGTGTGTGTAAAAATATAGAAAATAATTTTGAGGAATGTTCTTTATTTCTAAGTCGTGTGTTCGTTCAATTATGAACATGATCTAAACTAACAAAATACAAGAAAAGAAAAAGAGAAATTGTGTTGAGAGTGATTGATTTTAAACTGTTCTGAGGTTGTTTATATCGAACTGCATTAATGCTATAGAAATTCAGAGAGACGCTAAATAAATTTCCATCGAAGTGACTCAATTTCAATACAAACAGTCTGAAAACAATTTAAAATCAATCAGCCTGAACAAATCGCTTTAGGAAATCTGATTTTATTTCATTTTTATGTGTTTCCTTCGTTTAGATACTGTTCATAAGATTATGAAACATCAAGTCAGAAATGAATACATTTCCCTTTAGACAATTTCTTTCCTAAACACTTCTTTTCTCTACATGCTCTGTCTAATAAAAAAATAGACTTTGTGTACAATTTTAGCAAGCTTCTAACTTGAGCTCACACCCCTATTTTGTTTCTTAGATCTTCAGATTCCATGAGTAATGTTTCTAATAAAGCGAAAAGAATTGCTATTTTCTGGATCGGCTGTTGTCTTAATTCAATGGTAGGTTGACATTTTAAATCATCTCATATTATTCATGGTCATTCAACCGTCAATTTACACATCTTATTTCTGGGTGGCTTTTAGCACTTGAGAAGTGATGACACAGAAGTAATATATATATATATATATATATATATATATATATATACAAATATATATATATATATATTTGTAGTCATTGACATACAGTACTGTTTCGCTGTATCACAACTCACCAGTGCCGCTAGCCGAGGATTGAACCTAGAACCACCGCGTTGACAGTCAGTAGTTCCACCCATCGATCCATGGGAGTGGTGCACACAAATAACCTTGACAAATGTCTATTCTAAATAAACATTCGTCCACCACTTTTATAGTGCTCAAACCACTTTTTTACAAACAAACAGCGAGCTTGGCATTTTTCAGTGAGCGTTTTTAGCTGTTCATGGACCACAATGGCCAATAATTTGAACATTTTCGATAATTAGCTGGTTTCTATATTTGTCCACAGTATTTTAACGCATGAGACTTGTCTTTCTTATAATAAATGTTGGTTTTATGATAACTTAAAGAGTGTATACATATTATTGGGACACCCTGTCTAACCGCACTGATGACCTGTGATAGAGCAAGACAGTACTGTATGTGGATGCTCCTTATCTTGGGTTGAGTATATTGGGGAGTGATATACAAACTGACATTAGCATATTAAGTGATGCTCTTTGGGTAAAAAAAATAAGCTTCGGCATTTGGACAATCTCAAAAGCATCGTTAATTCACTACCCGCACAGCAGCAGTCGTATAGCGTAATAGTGAGGAGCCTTGGTTATCGTTTGTGGTGTTGGGTTACGATCCTGGCTTGAGGTAGTTGTCTGTCTAGACGCACTCATGAGCTGTGATACAGCGAAACAGTACTGTATGTGGATGACTATATATATATATATATATATATATATATAACATTCAAGTACCAACAGATGTATTTAATTATCACTTATAGTATTTTTTAAAAGATTTTTTTATATTATATATATATATATATACTAGCAGTATTACCCAGCCTTGTTTGCGGGTTGCTTTGATGCCTTTTTTATGCTTATTTTGATCTGTATCTTTAGTAATTCCAATAGTTTCTTTTTTTTTTGTAATCCTAAAATTATTTTAGTAAATTTCGCTTATATTTACACCTTACTGATCAACATGACCCCCCCCCCCAGCAACAATCTAATTTCTCTGATTTGTTCCCTTAGCAGCTATTCTTCTACCTCAAAACCAACTACTTTGATGAGGTTTTAGGGGGCCATGATTTCTTGACCGTGTGTGAAAGAAACCACAGGATCAACATTGACTATCTATTCGTTGTAAGAATTTATGTGGTTGTCACTGTATAGTTCTAGAATTAGTCAAGTCCTTATTTTACTTGTGCTTGGTTGGGGGGTCTATGTTTTGTTAAACCGACATATAAGAAACCTCTGAATCACATTTTCACTAAATATGTGTGTAGACTGTTTTGCAATTTCTTCCGGATTAGTTGCTTGTCAATTATAAAGTTCAATGAAAGTACCGTAATATTCCAGTTTTATATTGCAAGAATAATATATATTTTTAAAATACACACACACACACACACATACATACATTCACGTAAATTTGCCAATCTTATAAATAAATTTCTTTCCAGTTAACAAAAAAAAAAACATTAAGAAATTTGCATGTGGGGTTTGAACTTACAGACCACGATATGCAAAAAAAAAAAAAAAAAAAAAAATGCGCTATTAAATTACCCACAGTAGAATTTCCATGGCCCGTTGTTCTATCATTGTTGCTAAGCGACGACATGGAAAAAATTGCTTTACCGATGAAAGATAAATTAAAATGACAGATTCGATTATCGATTATCGGTAGTTATCAGAAGTATTCTGAGACAAAACCTAACTAAGATCACTCTCAGACTTATACACTAAAGTTCTGTAAATTAAAAAAAAATCTGTTCAGCCGTTATGGATTCTATAAAGAACGAACTCACACATACACGTAGACAAAGTTGCATTTATATAATTGTAGATATATATATTCCTTAGTCTGTCTGCTTGTTCGTCTGTTCTGCTTTTTCTTGGAAACTACTATGGCAATCAAGCTGAAATTTTGTATGGACCTTTGTCATATTAAAGTGCAACAAACTAGATATTATGGTATCTTTCGATGCATATAAAAATATAAGGATTAGTATATAATGGATAAACCAGCACAAATCCGAGTATATTTATCATCAATTTGGCATAAATACTTGCTCTTAGTCAACGGGCTATAAACTTTGTACGTTTTGAACAATCTAAAACGTTTAGTATGTGTATAGTCTTAGAAGGTTTTGAACCTTTAAAGCTATATAGAAAACAAAAATTTAGTCCAAAATGCTTTATTGGGCAAGAACTTTTTAAGTCAAGTAATCTCTTACAATCACTGCATTAGGATGTATGATGATAGTGTTAATATTAATATAGGGATAATCAGATGTACATATATTTTATTTCTGGTCTAGCCAGAAATATCGGCCTATGACTAAAACTAAATAGAAACGTAAACATTCAGTTTAAATCATTAAATGTCTTAGGTATGCGTATGAAAATATATTAGGTCATGTATAAACGAAGTCATTTCAAACTTAACATCAATATTATTTCCTGTTTGTTGCGCTTGGCTTAAATTTCATTTAACTGAAACATGAAATAACTTTGGTAGAAATAGTGAAAGGGTCATTCACTGTGAATGGCCTGAAATATTTCAATACACATCAGCCTAGTTGTTTACTGTATTTTTAGAAATGACCAAAGGTCACTCGAGAATAAAGGTTATTTAGACTGACAGGTGAACTGAGAAATATTTAGCGGATTAGTAACAATGATTGTAAACTGGTTAGAATTGGTTATTTAATATGAGGGCTTAACAGGAATATATTTACATTAAAAGTAAAAGCAGCAATGTTATAGTCAGTCGAGAAACAACCCTATGATAGTGTGTTCTACAGAAGGACGGTTCTAGAAGATAAACTTTGTTCATGGAAATCCTGCTTAGTTATTGGTACACAGAGGAAATAAATGGAATTTGTTGACAATGGTTGTAGATAGATGAGTTTAGCTGTGAATGTTTTAAAGGATAGATTGAGGCTCAGTCGAGCACTTGCCATTAAAATGATTATAGAGTAGAAAAAGATTAGGAACATCTCTTCTGTGATAAAGAGATTATAATGAGTAGAAGATGACATCACACAGTAGATTTTGAAGTCGGTTTTGTATTCTGTTAAGGAGGAAAGCTTCTTCATATCTAATGGAAATCTTTCAAAATGTTTTAGATAAAAATTGATAATATGTATTACTTGGATTAGTCGGACTACAGTGCTCATTTTTATAACATTGGATACAACGTAACCTTTGACCTTCATCAGCTGTGCCTTGTTAAACTCTAATGGTCCAAAAGCAGTCTGAAGCATTCCATACGTTTCTGTGGCATTTTTCCAAGTTTAAAACAGAATTTTATTGAATGTCATTCTTCTAAAGTGTCCTCACGTCCAGAGGGATATTTCTATCTTTCTGTCGAACTTTGAATGGCACCTCTTATTTAATCCATGAGGGTAGTATGCTTTTGTTTTCTCAGCAATGACAATTCTTTGTGTCATCTGCACTGAGGACCCGTAGCATAACAGAAAAAAGTAGTAGATGAAATTCAGTTCTAAGTGAAACTCGTCTGGAGGCTGACCAATTGCGAATTACTTACTTCTACCTGGTCTTGTTTGATGGAATGAGAACACGCTACACCTGTGAATTAAATCAAGAATCCCATTCAAAATTCTGGGTGAATTCCCGAGTTCAGCTGTTAAAATCGTCTGAAACGTAGTGAAAATAAAACTCATGATGAGAACAGTAGTCAAATATAATTCAAACTTTAATGGAAAACTCCATATTCTTGCTTAAACCAACCTTGTGTAGAATTTTCTATTTTAACCTCATTTTATACATTCAGAATATTTAACAGAGGCTCATTCACTCTGAAAAATGCACTTATATCGAATGCTATGTTAAAATACAGATTTTCCGGTTTTAGAATTATGAGGAAAATTAAATCATGAAAGAACTTCAAAGAATTGATATTTTATGAAACTTTTACAATATATTACATTTTGTGTAATTGTGTACCATATATCAAATTTTGTGTAATATGTATTCTATATTAAATGTGTAATTGTGTAATGTGTACCATATATTCAATTTTTTGTAAAGTATTCCTATATTAAATTTTGTGTAATGTGTACCATATATAAAATTTTGTGTAATATGTACCATATAATAAATTTTGTGTAATGTGTACCATATATTAAATTTTGTGTAATGTGTACCTTATATCAAATTTTGTGTAATATGCATTCTATATTAAATGTGTAATAATGTAATGTATACCATATATTCAATTTTTTGTAATGTGTAACTTTTATTCAATTTTGTGTAATGTGTTCCTATATTAAATTTTGTGTAATGTGTACTATATATAAAATTTTGTGTAATGTGTACCATATATTAAATTTTGTGTAATGTGTACAAAATATTCAATTTTGTGTAATGTGTACCATATATTCAATTTTGTGTAATGTATACCATATATTCAATTTTGTGTAATATGTACAATATATTCAATTTTGGGTAATGTTTATTTTATATCAAATTTTGTGTAATGTGTACCTTATATTAAATTTTGTGTAATGTGTACCTTATATTCAATTATGTGTAATGTGTACCACATATTAAATTTTTTGTAATGTGTACACATATCAAATTTTTTGTAATGTGTACCTTATATTAAATTTTGTGTGATGGGTTAAATCATATTAAAATCAGAAGCTAGTATGTCTAATTTTAAGATGAAACTCGATAATGGAATGAATACCCTAAACTATCCCTGTAACAGGATGCCAGTCTGTCGCCAGTTATACTTGTGGCAATCTATTACTATACATGGATTGTGTTTGTCTACAGCAACTGATATTCTTCTTGTATTTAAACATAAGAATTAAAATCTTCAATTTACCCAAACAGTATAGGAGGCTACTGTGATTGGGGCCAGATTTATGGGGTGGGTGAGGAGCTGGCCATCTAGGTGTTTTTCTTCATTATGTTTAAATTTATGCATATTGGTAAGGCCGGGGAAGAAGGGAGCAGAAAGGGAATTCTAAAGGCAAACAATCCAAGGAAAGAAGCTATCAGAATAGAAAATCTTTCAGCATCTAGATTCTTCTACATGGTGGCTTTATAGATATATATGATGGTGGCTGATTGCTGCTGTCCTTAAAACAATGACAATTAACAGTTCTGTATTGTTATTGTGTGAATATTATCTGTATTATTTGCAGCAATACGTGCCTTCAATAAGTTTTCAGACTGTTTTTGTACAGACATTTAAAATTGTCATAGACTCATAAAACTTCAATATTATTGTTATACACATTATGAAATGACTTTTTTTTATGATTCATGGTTTAAATGAACAGCTACAGCAAGATTTGGAATACATAACAACTGGTGAAAATGCAACCTGGACATGATGATACTTAAGAAGAATAATATGCAAAAGTTATGTTATAAACTTGGAAAAAATGCGACAGAAACGTATGGAATACTTCAGACTGCTTTTGGACCATCTTGCATGAACCAAGCATCAGTTTTTGAGTGGCATAATAGATTCAAGGAAGGCAGGAAATCTGTGAAAGATTATGAGAGATGTGGAGGAGGAAGGCAGGAAGAACGCCAGTGTTTATTGGCCAAATTTCATGGATAAAGACTGTCGTGTGTCTATAGAGGCAATGAATGCACATTTTGATGTGAATGTGGGGACTGTACACACAATTATTCGCAAGAAACTGAAGATGCGGAAGATTTGTGTAGTTTGTCCTAAGGGTGCTCAGAGTAGGTCAGAAAGGAATATGTTGTCATGAACAAGATGGACATCAAAAAAGCTCATCACCCCCCCCCCGATAGTCCATACCTGTCACTTTTGGTTATTCCCTAAGCTCCAGGAAAACCTTAGAGGTTGTCGTTATGAGACGAGACATTAAAGAGATCAAAGAGGCTGTGACGAGAGTCATGGACATGCTCATACAAGAGGACTTCCACGGGGCCTTCCAGAAGTTGTTGGAATAGTACAAAAAGTGCATTGCAGCCGGAGGAGATTACTTCGAATGTGACTAGAGTTTCATGTGTGTACTATCAATAAAAGTGCCCACATAAAAAATTCTGGTAACTTATTTAAGACACCTCGTACTCTTCACAAGATTATTAATGGCGTAACAGCAAAGCAGTCATGCTAGCAGTCATCCATGGCAGTCATAGCCACAGTATCAGATGCAGACTTTCTGTAACATACCATTTTTATCTTTTGTAAGTATACTCTTGTAAATATACATACGTGTTGTTTCAATTATTATCTGCCCTTCAAGGTCACAGAATGAATAAGATTCCAATGATATATCATTATTACTCAGTTGGAACAAAAAGTTAGTGAGAGTGGTAAGTAATGAAGAGCACACGGAAGTTGAAGAAATTTAGTCCTTTGAATTCGCTAACCAACCACTTTCTATTGATCCCTACTCGAGCTGGTTAATATAACAGTTTTGGACACCCTTACGTTTTCAACTACCACAACCATTCAAGGATTCCGCTTATGCTCTCAATGTAGCCAAGTTTCTTTTAGCTATGTATTATTTATTTAGCTAACAGATGTATTTTCCTATGTCTCTACAACCAAAACGTATTCAAGCCAATCAACCGGATGTTATTCTTCTTACCACATATTATCATTAGTGTTGAGACAATGAAGCAGAATCGAAAATCAGAAAATTTGAAAGATTCAAAACTTTTTGGGATATTGAAATCGCTATTTAAATCGGAAAAATGTGTATCTATTTTCCGATGCTAGAAACAATTCTTTTAATTGTTTTTTTTTTTTTTGTTTAAATTTTTACTTTTCTATTGCTGGCACCACTAATAAAATGATAAATTTTTACTGATTTTAAATTATCAAGGAAAACAAAAATCTATAGCTCACCTCTCAAGTTTATTTTTACATTTGCAAAAATATATTTACATATTACATGTGTTTTTTACGATAATAAAAAAAAAAACGAATTTAAAAAGAATTGGAATCAGTCATTGTATCGAAATAGGAAATTTAGAACAGAATTGGTAATTGTATCAGAATTAGGAAATATATTTGACTCGTCCCAGTACTAGTTATCATCAGTATCCTAGAGACGGATATTCAATATTTCCAAATAGTCCACTATCTAACTACTGAATCGACTTAACATAGCTTAAGTTTGGTTGCTTTGTTGGAACTAGTATGTCAATGCGATTAAGCAGTAAGGATTTTTCTATATACTCCCATCTACATGAATAATATTTGCAATTGTGCCTTTGAATTAATGAATTTCTAGTGAAGCAAGGGATGCAGAATCTCTACCCACACTTATATCAAGCAGAAAGAGGCTATCCAAGATTCCTGGAAGCAATGTTGGGATAAACTGAGAGAGAGAGAGGGAGAGAGAGGGATTGTCATCATTTCAGTGTTTTCTTTCAATTAGACTAACTGCTCTACCAAGATTTGACAGTTTTGTCTACACTACTAGTTCATCCATATCAAATGTGAAAGGATTAATGAGTTTATACATTTTCCAAAGAGAAACTTACTTTACAGTTTCTAAACTGAGAGTGCTTCGTATTTTCAAACGGTCACCCATGTAAGTACTAATCAGACGTTGCTTAACTTTGTAAATCCAGTGTGAATTGGTGTTTCAACATATATCAGTGCGCCCAACTGTTGAGTAATAGGTGTGCAAATTCGCTAGTATAGATTTTAGCATATGTGAATGAATAAGGTCACAATGACCTTGCCTATGCGTGGAGAAATAAAGATCTTAGAGTATATTCTGGAGTGATTTGACGCCAGGATAATATCTGACTGGTAGAGTGAGGAAAAGGCATGAGACAGAATGATATACTAAAGGGTCTTTGGGTTTGACGTCACATAAGATGAAACAGAGACAGAGCAGTTAGATTTTGAATAAGACTATTGTGAAAGTTTATGTGGACAATTGCAAATAGCAATGATAGAATAACTGTTAGGGAATGGCACACTATAATGGACGCTGATCTCTCTGTCTATCTGCATATCTATCTGTTTATCTATTTATAGCTACTTGGGTAAATATAAGTGCATTTCTTTTTTTAAAAAAGTGGAAATTGTGCTTCGCAGAACTGAGAGTCCGTTAACTCTTCAGTGTCATAGAGGGTGTCACATAATTTCATGCCGTGTGTCTTGGGCAGGAACGCTTGGCGCTACCCACTCCTCTCTAAACTTCAGAGCACACACAGCGCCTGGTCTTATTAAATGATCACCCAGTCAGTACTGACCAGAGTCAACATCACTTAGCTTCAATGATCTAACAGGAACCAATACAGTTGCATTATTATGCTGTATATTGTATTCGTGATTACTTAATATTTTTTCTCTCAATTAACCTCCATTTAAAGATTAGGTTTAATTATTCTTACACAACAAATGTATAGGCACAATGACAAACAATGAATGCTAGACACAGACGACGCAGAATGTAAGAACATCATGACAGCAAGATGGAGCCGACAAGAAGAAGATATAAAACAGCAATGAAGAAATAGACGACATGAATTTGAGGTAATTAGAGATAACACATCACCGAGGAAGAAAGAAACAAAATTGAAATCCGTCATAACGACTTAAAAGTATTATATTTCAGAAACTAAAAGTCGCAGAGTGGTGCTAGGGGCTTCAAATGATTGGATTTTGTACTGACCATTCTTTTATGGGTCTTTAGCCGGTTAAAATAGTTTTTAAAGGGTCGAAAATAGGTCAAAATTAAAAAAAAATCGTTATACATTTTCTACATTCATCTTCATTCTTAATTTAAAATGTTTAATCAATTCATCTGCGTGTCACTTTGGAGCAGTGGTGACCTGACCAGCTTTGAATGCTACAGTTTCGGTTTTGATTCTAACTCATGCCACCTGAAATTCATGACTCTATAATAATATATACAAACATGTACAACTTAAAATATCATATTAAGCGTATTTTACGTCCGGGCAAAGCCGACCGCTCCTAACCTCCCACTAGTAATACAAAAAAGCTGTTTAGTCTCCAGAAGATGTTATGAGGTAAACTACAAAACCACCGTTCGCCCATGCATGGGACATTTTTGCCATATCTGGAGTGATGCATTTGCTACTAGTCTCTTGATCTTAGACATGATTAAAAAAAAGTTATAAATCTAATAGGTTGCACACTATTAGCCACGCTCCAACCTCTGTCCCATCTCTTCAATGTTGCATCTCTGCGCCTATTTTACAAGTATTTTAATGGAATGATCTCTGATGAACTCATAGCATTTTCGCCCACTCGACATAATATTCTTGACTAACCCCTACACTGTAAATATTCCTAGATCCCATAAAGGCTTCTATTATACTACTTTCTCCCCTAGAACTGCTAGACTTTAGAATTCCCTCTCGGCCCCTGTTTCCCTGACTGTATTGACATACAGAATTTCAAATGTAATGTGAACAGACATCTCGATGCTCAACTCCCTAATATTATCCTGGTAGATTTGGTCCCAAATAGTAGCCCCTTAAGTTCAAGTGGCATTGACTAATTTAAAAAATAACGTTACTCCAATATACGTAAACCCTAAGTCCAACCACCCACCATCAATTATAAAACAGATTCCTAACTCGATCGTAAGTAGACTCAGCAATAACTCAAGTGATGAAAATGCATTTAACAGGTCAACCTATATCTATGAAACAGCACTAAAAATAGTGGATACAAAAATATCGATATCAAATATAAGCAACAAAACACCAATAACTATAATAAAATTGAAAATAGAAGAACTATAATTTGGTATACGGCCCTATACAATCAAAAGTTAAAAACAAAACTTGGCAACAAATTTCTAGATCTTATCGAAAAACACTTTCCCGCAACCAACCCCTTACACAAAATTTTCAACAAAAATACCTTAAAGTTATCCTACAGTTGTTGCGAAAATTTAGAGATGATAATTAAAGCACATAATAACAAAATATTAAATAAAAACAATGTAAACAACAACAAAATAAACAATAAAAAAGTAGACACCATGACAAAAATAAAACTAACACTAGCAGAAATAATAATAATAATAATAATAATAATAATAATAATAATAATAATAATAATAATAATAATAATAATAATAATAATAATAATAAACGAAGCCTGGACAACAACAACCATACTAGAAATACAAATAAAAATACCGATAACGAACACGATAAATGCAACTGGAGACACCACAAACTGTGCCCACTTCAAAATAAATGTCTAACCAAAATCATAGTTTACCAGGCCACAATATTTACGAGAGAAACCCCGAATAACAAGAAATATTACGTAGGTATGACTTCCTTAGATTTCAAAACTCGATATTATGACCACAAAAGTACATCCAAAAATAAAAAGCACCGTATGAAAACAACGCTAGCAAATAAATACTGGGAATTCAAGGAAAGCGGACATTCACCGGTAGTCGAATGGAAAATAATAAGACAAGCTACCAACTATAGGGACCTAGACAATCCATGTAGATTATGCCTTCATGAAATATTTGCTATCTTGTACTTTAAAGAACCCCAATATCTATTAAACTGTAGAAGAGAAGTAGCGAACAATTGTGTTCACAGAATAAAATTTACTCTAGGATAGCGAGACAAAATAATTTTATAACTAACCTAACAATAGAAAATAAACAAATAAATAAATTAAATAAACATGATTATACATAAGCTATCACACATATATGTATATATATATACACATATATATGTATCTTTATATGTACATATATATATATATAAACTAACATAAAAAAAACTAACCTTAATTTAAAACTAGATATACAGGCAAAATAGAATATACACAAAGGAATAGGTCAAACAGAAGTCAAATAGGCTTTTGTCCGGTAAGTGCATGTCCATTGGCTGATAGAAAGGGCGCCGTGGATACTAGAAAGCTGATTGGCTAACTAAAATCTCAATAGAAGGTGCGTATATTAAAAAGGACAGACAACCACAAAATTCGCGCATAACCCTGAAGAATCCTAGGGTGGATAAAACGCGGAATATTCAGTGTAGCTTAATCGCCATATATATTTTATAACTAACTAGCTCGCTCTACCTACGTATTGAGCACTTTTGAAGTAAATACTTAAAGTTTACGCATAAACGTATACTTTCGTATATTAATTTTATGTGAGTAAATGAAGTAGTTATATATATATATATATATATATATATATATATATATATATATATATATATATAAGTAGATTGTAGTTTGCTTGAAGCATTGCTGAAGAAAATTATAAGGTAAAATTAAAAGCCAAGAACAATGCGAGATTTTTTTTTATATAGAGTAAAATTAAATGAAAACAAAAGAAATAAATTTCTTTTTTGTTGTTGTTTGTTTTTTCTTTTTCACACAAATTTTAACTCTAAACAACAGTAATTTTTTTCTGTTGTATTCAATGGTGTTATAAATCTCGATTATTTCAGACCTATTAGTCCTTTTTCAAGAGAAGACAGCGGAAGAGTGTTCAAAATTGGAAAAGCAGCCGCAGAGTTTGCCACGTGATACCGAGAAATATAGAACAAAAAATGACGTTAGGAGAACGTTAAAATAAATCAGTTGATGTTTGAAATACTTGTTGCGTTTGTGAATCAAGGGAGATGACTATTCAAGCAAGGTTTTTTTTTTGTTTTTTTTTTTGCAGAACTGCATACCACCTTAAATGGCTGCACGCTTTCGCCCCGCACGATAACAATGACACCCCCCTCAATCTCTCAGGTAATCACAACATCTCTTTTCCTGTTTTTCAGCTTGATCACCCTTTATACCCACCTCCTAATAATATTCCACTAGATCTTAAACTTTCCAGGTTAAAGCATAAAATCTTCAGAATACTTGAACGCGAACAACACCATACTACTCCCAATCTTACCAGGAACCAATACCTCATCCTTAAATCCCTTAAAGACAAAGATTTAGTTTACTTACCCTCTGATAAGGGCAGAGAATTTTGCGTTATATCACAGGAATCTTATAACAACCTTGCTATAGAGCATCTTTCCAATAACCGACCTTTACACCCCAGCACATAATATCACTGCTGCTCGTATTGAGAACAACATTAACAAGACATGGTCTCAAATTTGTTTTAAAAGAAATCTCCCAAAACAACACAGACTAAATTTTATTACTAAATACAGCGAATTACCTACCTTTTATCACCTTATTAAAACCCACAAAAATAGCACACACACACAGATCAGACCGTAGTCTGTTTCAAGCGTTAACGGTCCCCTTTATAAAATCTCTTGGTTAATATCCCGCCTACTTAAACCTCTACTCTCTACCTTCCCAGCCCATGTTAGTAGTTCCAACCAAGTAATTAACAGACTCAACGATCTACCACACCATCTACTAAAACTATACAGATACCCATTTAGCCTAGACGTCGTTTCTTTATACACCTCCATTCCTGCACATCCAGCTATCAATCTCATGGCAGGCATTATAGCATCTAAAAACCCACAATGCTTCGGAATTACTCCAGGAGATCTCTTACAACTCCTGCGTATTATAGTAGACAACACTTACTTTACTTTCCTACAAAACACGTTCAAACAAGTATCTGGACTACCCATGGGCTCCAGTCTATCCGGTATTCTTGCCATTGCTTATATGGACAAACTCGAAAGACACACCCTTAGTACCTGCTACTCTTATCTCCTTTTTACTAGATATATCGATGACATTTTAATTATCACATACTCCCGCGAAGAAGCTATTAACATTTTCCACAAATTCAATAACGCCGACCCAAACTTAAAATTTACTATAGAACACCCAGACTCTTCTGAATCTCTTTCTCTACTTGATTTTAAAATACAAATAAAAAAATGGTGCCATATGCACTGAATTCTACAGAAAACCCGCCAGCAAATGCCTCTTCGTACATTTCAAATCTGCACTACCTCTCAAAGACAAACTAAACTACGCACATGCCGAAATCTCACGCATACAAAACAAATGCACTAACATCTCTGACAAGCATACACACACTAACAATTTCCTACAGACCCTCTCACTAAACGGCTACCCTAATACGATCCTATCCTCACTTAAAAAGAAAAAACGCAACAGCCGACCCTTCTCTAACAATTGTTTTCTAAAACTACCCTTCCTCAGTGACAAAATCTCATCTTCAATCCGAAAAGCCATCCGCAGCGAGGGACTCAACATTCAACTCATCCACACTGGATCTACTTTAAGACAACAGCTCAACCGAAAACATCCATCGCATACACCTTCCCCTTGTTCACTCTCTAATTGCCCAATATCACACACAGGTTTATGCTTTAAGAACCACGTTGTTTACGACCTACAATGCGCTAAATGCAGTGCATCTTACATCGGAAGCACTACCAGATTGCTTCACAACCGCATTAAAGAGCACTTAAACACTACTGCTTCGTCGTTCTATAAACATATTCGCACTTGCATTAATTCAGAACCGGATTTTCACATCAACATTCTTGCTTCTTCAAGAAACGTAGGTCAACTTCGTATCCTCGAATCTTTAATTATTTCAAAAAATACTCCCACACTAAACAATAGACTGGAATTGAGCTCCGCTTTTATAATATAAGTTTAAAACATAAGAAAAACAATAATTAAAATAATAATAAAAAAAACAAAAAAATACCCTTGCTTGAATAGTCATCTCCCTTGATTCACAAACGCAACAAGTATTTCAAACATCAACTGATTTATTTTAACGTTCTCCTAACGTCATTTTTTGTTCTATATTTCGCGGTATCACGTGGCAAACTCTGCGGCTGCTTTTCCAATTTTGAACACTCTTCCGCTGTCTTCTCTTGAAAAAGGACTAATAGGTCTGAAATATATTGAGATTTATAACACCATTGAATACAACAGAAAAAAATTACTGTTGTTTAGAGTTAAAATTTGTGTGAAAAAGAAAAAACAAACAACAAAAAAAAAGAAATTTATTTCTTTTGTTTTCATTTAATTTTACTCCATATAAAAAAAAATCTCGCATTGTTCTTGGCTTTTAATTTTACCTTATAATATATATATATATATATATATATATATATATATATATATATATATATATTTATAAAGTAATAGGGTTCGTGTGTTTCTGTCTGTGTGTACAGCTCTCCATCATCAACGAAATATAAAGGAGGTAAGAGGGTAGATCTCTCCTGGTAGAGAAACAGAACCCATTTTAGGATGTTTCTGTTATAGGAGACATAAGAATCTATGCATAATTTCTTTATATACTAGTCTACAAACCACCCCCATATCGAATGACTTATGCTCATTTGCATATCACATTATATTAAATCTCTTTAACTAATTACCTCGACCTTATTACATATTGGAAATATTCTAATCATTTCAACTGTACTATTTACAAAATCTATTTAACATTTAATTATTTAATATATTTTCATTTAATTTTAAATTAATGGAAATTTCAATTTCGTTCCGTTTTAATCTTTTATATTTTACTTGCCAATATAATTGAAAGAATACAATTCAACTATCGTAATTTTATATAAATAAACAAAAACAAATATTTTAAAATAAAACTTTATTAAAAAAGAAATAATTTTATTTTTAAATGAAAAAAATCAATTTAGTAAAATAATTGTATTAAACACCCCCAGCCTTGTCAGCAAACCTGTAAACCTATAAAAGTTAACATTTCGAATGTAAACAGTGATTTTTCGATTTTGTTAGCGCTTGCCGCAATTAAAGACAATTAAAACGGAACTAACTTTATTTCCATTCTATTTTTTAAACAACCCCCAAAACATAACGCTCTCTTCTAGTTATAGCCAATTTTGGTTTTTTAATTAAATAAAACAGGTCAAAATAAACAGATAAGCGCATTTTCTTTTACATTTTTCTTACAACCATTGTCATTTAACCAACTGCAGGATACCGTTACTTTTGTGGGGTTGTTTTGAAAATGGCACGGAGATTATAATTTCGTTCCAATTTAATCTTTCTGGTCGAGCCTATTTCGAAAGCCTGTCTTATCATAGATTTGAACTACAAATAATTTATTACATTTTGATTATTACTATCTTAAGACTTAAAGCTTATATTTATTTCATTTTTCTATTTATATATTGAATTAGTTATTTCCAGTCTTATTTAAACTTAGTGCTTTCTTTAAACCGGATGAACCTTTTATAAAAATATGAGTTTAACGTAAAGAACACGAACAAGGTTTTATTCAACTGAATTTCTTCCAGTTTACTAACAAAATATATAAATTTAAAAGAGATATAAATAATAAAATAAAAAGGTTATGTAATTTAAAAGAAATACACGTACTCACAAAAGCAGAACTTTTTTTACACATTTTTTTCTTTAAAACCATAACAATGAGACTAACAATTACCTAGATCTTAGTAATTATTTGTTTTAATAGAACTGTTTTAATTGTACTGTTTACTTAGTTAACCTAAGTTGGTATTACATTTATTTTACATTTACTTTTTTTTTTTAATTATTACTTTTAGACTGTGACGTTTACACCCGGAAGTAATGAGTCACACGTAGGTCGCTTTTATTCATTCCTTTTGGTCAAGATCAAAGTGTAGTATCTGTTCCGGCAGATGCTGCAAGCTATGACTAGCTATGACTAGCAAAGACCAGATGTGGGGGCAACCCCACATGCCTGACCATTAACCAGCTCCCATTTCCCACCTCTCAGGAGCTGGTCCCCTTTTTTCCCTTCCCCCTCCCTTCACTCCTCACATTAAAAATCGGCCTTGTGCCTAATTTGCTCGGTGGGGGAGCAAATAAATACCATCTGTTCCGGCAGATGCTGCAATCTATGACTAGCTATGACTAGCAAAGACCAGATGTGGGGGCAACCCCACATGCCTGACCTTTAACCAGCTCCCATTTCCCACCTCTCGGGAGCTGGTCCCCCCTTTCCCTTCCCCCTCCCTTCACTCCTCACATTAAAAATTGGCCTTGTGCCTAATTTGCTTGGTGGGGGAGCAAATAAATACCATCTGTTCTTCAGATGCTGCACTTCATTTTCTTGTTCTCTTTCGGTGGAGGAGAAATCCTTCACGACTGAGACAATTTTTATTTTTGTACCTTTTCTCCACGTTAAAAAACGACCCTGGTGTCTAACTCTGTCCCGTGGGGAGGCATAGTAAATAGGTACAATATAATTGTTTATAATTGTACTATTCAGAAATATTATTTATAGTTCGTCCATTTCAGTTAGTATACATTTCCTTTACGCTTAATTAATTTACAATCATTAATATCGTTAAACAATTCCGTTTAAAACCGAAATTATGCCACCCAAACGAAGTAGAAACGAAAGTGAGGAAGAAAGAATGGAAAGATTGGAAGCTAATAGACTAAGAGTTGCTGCAATTCGCTCCAATGAAAACAATTCAGATAGAGAAAGACGTCTAGAACTTAACAGGATACGTCAAAGAGAAAGGAGAGCAAGACTGTCAGATTTGGAAAGAGAAACCCAACGTGAAGCTGACAGAACTAGACATGCTGTAAGGCGGTTAAATTCATCACAAGATGAAATTCAAGAAAGGCAAAGATATGCACTGGAAAGAGAAGCAATATTACGATCGAATGAATTATATGAGGTAAGTAGACGTACACAAGGTCAGTTGAAAGTGGCTCAACGACATCAGAATGAATCGGAAACCCAACGAAGCTTTCGCCTATACCAAGGGCAACAACGAGAGGCTGCATGGAGAGAGAGTATGACTTTGCCCCAGCAATTGACAGAAAACGAGGCAGCTAGACAACGAATGACTGCTTTGAGACACCATGAAATAGAACACTGCAATAGAAAAGGATTGCTCTACAACAAAAATGACTCTCTCACTACAGCTGATATAGGAAAAATGGACAAAGTATGTCAACATTGCTCAGCTGTAAAATTTAAAGGAGAAACCCCTGGTTGTTGTTGTTCTTCTGGCAAAGTTGTGCTTGATAGCTTTCCACCACTGCCTCAGTTGCTTCAAGATTTGCTCTCCGGCAATGGTCCCATCTCTAAAGATTTTCTGCAAAATCTACGCAGTTATAACAATTGTTTTGCAATGACATCATTTGGTCACAAAATTGCGGCAGTACATGGGTGGAATCCTTCTTTTAGAATTCGAGGCCAGGTTTTCCACCAGATTGGGAGTCTTTTACCACCTGAAGATGAAACAGCAAAGTTTATTCAAGTCTACTTCTTGGATAGTCTGGAAGAGGAACTACATAATCGGGGACGTGACAGTAAACTCAATAGAGACATTCTCCGAAGTCTGACTGAATTTTTACATGAGAACAACAGCTTCATTTGTCAGCTGAAAACAACAAAGGAGAGGATTGAAGAAGAACACTTGGTAGAACATAAAGTTGTCATAAGGGAAGACCGAAGGCCGCAAGAAGAGCATCCACGGCGATTCAATGCTCCAACAACAACGTATGAGATTGGAATATTAATGGAGAATGAACCAACAGCTAACCGGGATATTGTCTTGCGTTTTAGAAATGATACATTAAAATGGATCTCCGAACTACATCCCCTCTACGATACTTTAATGTACCCGTTAATGTACCCCTATGGTTCTCCATCTTACAACATCTACATGAAGGCATCCAATGGGCGAAAAGTTACCCAACAGCAATTTTATTCGTACCATTTAATGACTCGGCCTGGAAACTATTTTCTCTGGTACCGAAGGCTATTTCAACAATGGCTGGTGGATGTGTACTGCAAGATTGAAACAGAACGTTTACAGTTCCTGAGGCGTGAGCAACAGACCCTGAGAGCTGACAATTATAGCAACTTGAGAGATTCAATTCTTAGGGAGGATGGGAATCCAGAACAGTTTGGTCAACGAGTTGTACTTCCGGCAACTTATACAGGAGGCCCTCGATACATGTTTGAGCGTCAAAGTGATGCCATGGCATATGTTCGGCGAATGGGCCGAGCCGACCTCTTCATCACGTTCACAACAAATCCAAAGTGGACAGAAATTACAGAAAATTGTCTTCAAGGGCAAGACCCTCAGGATCGTCCAGATATTGTTGCCAGGGTTTTCAGGCAGAAGCTAAAAAAGTTACTTGAATTTATTAAAAAGGGAGGATTTGGCAGGTTGAGGGCTTTCCTGTACAGTATTGAATATCAAAAAAGAAGACTGCCGCATGCACACATCCTCACCTGGCAGGCCCCAGAGGACAAACTTCTACCAGAAAAAATGGATCTCTGCATATCTGCAGAGATCCCTGACAAAGAGGAAGATCCTGATCTTCATGCTAAAGTGATGGCACATATGGTGCATGGACCTTGTGGACCATTTAATCCAAATTGTCCATGTATGATTGACAACAAATGTTCCAAAAAATACCCAAAAGAATTTCTTCAGTGTACCGAGCAAGGCCAAGACTCTTACCCCAAGTACAGGCGAAGAAAACCAGAAGATGGAGGCCAGACTGGTACAATAAGGATGAAGAGAAATGGTCGGTATGTTAATCAAGAAATAACAAACCAGTGGATTGTTCCGTACAAAAAGGTCCTCCTTCAGCAGTTCAACGCTCACATTAACGTAGAAATTTGCAGCTCGATCCAAAGCATCAAATATGTCCTCAAATACGTGAATAAAGGATGTGATCAAGCAGTGTTTGAACTACAAAGAACTGATGGAGCAGCTAACCAACAAGGCCAAGTACAAAGTCACATTGTGGATGAGATCCAGCAGTTCCAGAATGCAAGGTATGTCGGCAGTTCAGAGGCGGCCTGGAGGATATTGGAACATCCCATCCATGAACATTTCCCCCCAATTGTACAACTTTCTGTTCATCTTGAAAATGGGCAGCATGTCATGTTCTCAGCTGATACTGCTCTGGAACGAGCCCAAGGTCCACCGCCTGCCACAACTTTGACAGCATTTTTTCAACTCTGCCATGAGGATGACTTTGCAAGGGGTCTCAAATACGTAGAAGTCCCTGAGTTTTACACTTGGAAGAAATCGACAAAGAAATGGATGAGAAGAATGCGTGGGGTACAAGTTGAAGGTACTAAAAATGATGATGTATGGAAGGCACCATGCATTGGGAGAATCTACACGATTAGTCCAAAAGCAGGGGAGTGTTATTTCTTACGCCTGTTGCTCAATGAGGTTGCTGGTCCAACTTCATTTCAAAATTTGCGAGCATACAATGGTCAGGTGTTTGAAACATACAGAGCAGCGTGCCTTGCTCAAGGCCTTCTAGAAAATGACCATCACTTGCATCAAGCAGTAGGAGAGGCAAGTGCCACTCAATCATCCTCAAATTTGCGAAGCCTATTTGTGATAATTTTAACAGCCTGTGAGCCAAGAAATCCTCTTGAGATCTGGATGGCTTTTCGTGATGTAATATCTGAAGACATTCTTCACAGATACAGGCAAGAAGTTAACAATCCAGAAGCAGATTTTAATGAGGACATCTACAATAAAACTCTTTGTCTAATTGAAGAAAAAGTTCTCCTTATGTGCGGTCAACCATTGGCAAGCTATGGATTACCTGCACCAACGCAAGGGAGAGATGAAAGACTCGCGAGAGAGTATCAACGTGAAGTTACTTATAATCTTGAAGAACTTTCCCTACAAGCAGAAAATATGCAATAAAAACTGACCGATTCTCAAAGAGAAGTTTACAATTCATTCATGGCAATGTTGGAAGCACAAGGTGAAATGAACAAAAACATGATGTTTCTTGATGCTCCAGGTGGTACGGGCAAGACTTTTGTAATCAATTTGATCCTTGCAAAGATTAGATCCATGAGAAAGATTGTGCTTGCAACAGCATCCAGTGGCATTGCTGCTACTCTACTACAAGGTGGCCGCACTCTTCACAGCACTTTTAAAGTACCCTTGGATACTCATCGAATGGATCAGCCAGTTTGCAAAATTACTGGCAACTCAGCCTTGGCAAATGTAATTAGAGACACCTCTGCAATCATTGTAGACGAAGCCCCAATGACGCACAAGAGTGCTTATGAAGCAATTGACCGAACACTGCAAGACATCACAGGAAACAAGAATCCCATGGGTGGCATTCCAACCTTATTTTGCGGTGATTTCCGTCAAATCCTCCCAGTGGTTAAAAATGGCACAAGGGCTAACATTGTCAATGCAAGTTTGAAACAATCCTATCTCTGGAGGCACGTTATAGTGAAGAGACTGACTACTAATATGAGAGCCTATATCTCTGATAACACAGCTGCAGCAGACTTCTCAAAATTGCTTCTCCAAATCGGTAATGGTCAGTTTCCTATCACTTCTTCACCTGACACAATTAAGATTCCAACTGCGCTTGGTAAATGTGTCGGTAATCAGAAGCAACTGAAAGACAAAGTGTACCCAGACCTGCAAAACAATGGAAAATCACCGGATTGGCTTGCTGAGAGGGCTATTATTTCGCCATTAAACAGCAATGTGATTCATTTGAACAATTCAATAATGGATGAATTTCCAGGAGACACAAAGCAATACAAGTCAGTTGATTCGGCTACTAATGAATATGAAGCTGTTCACTACCCTGTGGAGTTTTAAAACTCTTTGGAGATATCTGGAATGCCTCCACACATTTTAAATCTCAAAATTGGATCGCCAATCATGATTCTTCGATCCTTGGAACCACCAAAAACAACAAACGGAACCAGATGTGTTATCACCAGATTGCACACCAATGTACTTGAGGCCACCATTTCCTGTGGTCCCTACAAAGGCGAAACCGTTCTACTGCCAAGGATCCCCTTAGTTCCATCGGACTCAGAACTTCCATTTAAATTCCGGAGACTCCAATTTCCTGTGAAGGTGTGTTTTGCAATGAGCATAAACAAAAGTCAAGGTCAGACATTTAACACCATTGGCGTAGACTTGACATCAGACTGCTTCAGTCACGGTATGTTCTACGTCTCCATCAGCCGGACAGGAAGTTCAGAAAAACTCTACATTCTGGCTCCAAATCAAAGCAGCAGAAATGTAGTTTACCCTGAGGCTCTTCAGTGAAAAGTTCGATAAATGGATATGAGGAAAAACTGACATGATCTGATTGTGGTAAGTTTTTAGTATTGAATGTGCAAGATAAAATTTAAGCAAGAGTTGAAAATTACTTCAATGAAAAATTTACTATGTAACATCAAGTAACCTTCCTTTTTGATGAAAATGTTTTGTGAAGTTCCTGATTGAATTTCAGTCACTACAAGAGGTAGTTAAAATGTTAATCACCTTATGCAATCGTTGCTCTTACAACATCAACTTACTGGAAAGGTGCCCACAGATTTTGGTACCCGAGTGCGCAACAAAGCTCCGTGCGAAGCACGGGTATCTTTGCTAGTATATATATATATATATATATATATATATATATATATATATATATATATATATATATGTAGATATATATATATAGTAACTCGGATATAAGATACTTTAGCTATCTTATATCAGAGTTACACTTATATCCAAGGTTATACGGGTCTCTTATATCCGGGCTACACTGTGTATATATAAATATGTGTGTGTGTGCGTATGGGTGTGTACGAAGTGCCTTCAATAAGTTTCCAGACTTTTTTCGTACGGGCGCTTTTATTGATAGTTCATACATGAAACTCTAGTCCCCTTGGAAGTAATCTCCTCCTCCTCCTCTTCCTCCTATAAATTGAATTAACAACATTTAAATTCGCATTGGAAAGGTTTATAAAACAATAATATTTAGCTGATAAGCATTTTTACAGTTAGAAGAAAAAAAATAACGGTAAGTAAACAATCACGGAATTTCTACGGAGGCTTGCAATCTGAATCACAACAGATTAATTATAAAAATAATGGAATGGGTGATAATGGTAAGCGAATCTGATTTTAAAGGGTTGACTATAATAACTGGGATGATTCTGGGAAATCAGGAGTGAATCATGCTGCATCAGCTGAACAATTCCCGGCACTCTACACGTAGATGACACTGGGTTAAAGCCAAGTATATGATTTAATTATACTTGGATCTTTCGTGTTGGGATGGAGAGTCCAACGCGGAACGAGACAAACAGGGATAACGAAGCGCTTGTTTGGTCGGCTATATTTTTTGTATAGAATACCATCTTTAGAAAGTGTAAGACTTTGACAGAAGTAGTGGACAGAGGAGAGATGGCAAGAGAGAATGAATCAATAGAAAGAGAGAGAAAGAGGGACAGAGAAGGAAAAAGACCGAGAAAGGAGAGGATCGGTTTTGTTCTGTGTGTTAGAGGGTCAGGGTAGTGCGTCGGGTAGTACAGGCAATGGTGCTCTTCATGTACCAAACCGTTTTGCTAGAGGACAACAATCAAAACACAGAGAGAGAAAGAAAGAGAGGAAAAGAGAGTAACAGAGAAGGTGAGGGGGCAAAGATCGATATATTGATGAAAATTGCTTAAGCGATAGAATTCCAACGAAGAATGAGAGAAGAAACAAGCCACGAATAAAGAATAGACATACTGTACTGTTTATGTCTACAGCTAGAATTTTGGTTAAAATGCTATGAAGACCAAGTATAATAGGACCATATTATGCGTAATAGTGCGGATAGTATCTATTATTGTATATCTGTTTCTCTCTTTTACTACAGAGAGAGAGAGAGAGGGAGTGAGGGGGAGAGATCGAGATCAGAGAAGATCAGAACAAGATCGGTACCGTCAGTAGTACGTATATAAATACATATTCGCCTTTGTTTTTAATTTTTTAAATAATGAAGCACTCTGGTAACGTTCTCTCTCTCTCTCTCTCTCTCTCTCTCTCTCTCTCACAAACTCTTTCTCATACACACACACACGAACACACACACACACATATATATATCTAAATATGTATATATATAAATATTAAGAGAGAGAGAGAGAGAGAGAAAGAGAGAGATTACAGAAGATCAGAACAACATCAGTACCGTCGGCAATGCATACATAAATAAATATTAGGCTCATTTTTTAATTTTCTTAATAATGGAGCACTCTGCTTACATTCTCTCTCTCAGTACCCCAACTCTCTCTCTCTCTCTCTTTCTCTCTCATACACACACATACACACATATATACATTTATACATGTATATATATACACACACACATATATATACACACATACACACATACACACCCATATATATATATATATATATATATATATATATATATATATATATCTTTTTTGTTTCGTTTTACTGAAACTGAAGTTCTCAGAAATCAATGGACTTTTTCCTGGAGGCTAACACTTGATCTCAATATGAGTTACATAGATATTCGAATATTTCATTAAAGTTCTCCTTTATATCTCAAACACTGAGTTAGTTTAGAAGTAGAGAACATAATTTTCCTCTGCCCAGTTGACCGTTTAAGTATGTTATATTAAATCCTTCATTTTGATCTCTTGGTCTTACTGGATTCCAGGACAAGAATTTATCTAGTCTGGTTGAGTATCCAGTTTCGTGCCGTTACTCGGAACATTACCACTTAAATAAGGTGCACCATTCCTCGTAAAGCCAGTGCAGGTTAGCCAGAGGAGATCTTATTTTGGCTGCGATGCTATTTTGTCAGGGTTTACTTGTAAGGAAAAGTACCGTCATGCCAGGTAACTCTGACAAACCTCTATAGAGAAAGACCTTAGGCACTCTAGGATAGTTTCTAGTAGGCATTCAAGTTCTCTCCATTTATGTATGTGTCGATATTATATAGTTTTTTCTTTCAAAAGTTCTCAGAAACCAAGAGATGCCTATAAGATATATAGATAGTGTTCCACTAAAGTTTGCCTTTATCTTTCAAACGTTTAATAACGTGAGGGACATTAGTTTTCCTTTCTTCCAGTTTCTTGGTCATACCATATTCCAGGACAAAAATTCATCTAGTCTGGTGCGATTACTTGAGGTAACATCACTAGGAGAAGGTGTATTGTCCTCTCAGCCCATAACACATTAGAAAAAAACCAGTATTATTTGGGAGAATGCATCTCCCATAATAATAAGGTTAATAGCTGCATTAATTTAACAACTAGTACATCCTATCGCCTCATCACGCATATTGCAAAATTTAGCTCAATTTACAAAAAAAACATTTGATTCTCTCCTTTGACTTATTAAATACTAGCAGTTCAGCCCGGCTTTGCTCAGGTTCTATGTACTGTTCATAACTTTATGTGCATATGTATATATATATATATATAAATATATATGTATTAAAAGTTTGGCTCATGTCGAGGTAACCTACATCTAAAATTTCAATTTAGACCCAAAATTGGCGGAGGAGGTTGGTAGAGTCTGCAAAGATCAACTCTCTCAACTTTGACCTCTTCGCAACCAAATTTTCGTCCCCAAAACTGATTAAAAAGCTTGTTCCATATCTGAACACCCTTTATGTAAAATTGCAAATATTAAGACCCAGAATTGGCTTAATAGTTTGCTAGAGACCGCAAAGGTAAAATCTTTTGAACTTTGACCCCTTGGAAGCCAAATTTTCGGCTAAAAACCGATTAAAACACTTGCCCTATGTCTGAATAGACTTTATGTAAAATTTCAAATGTTTAGACCAGAAATTAGCTGAGAGGTCAAATCTTATTTAACTTGTACCCCAATTTTGACCCGTTGGATAAAATTAAAAAGTTTGATCCATGTCCAAGGAAACTACATCTAAAATTTTAAGTGTTTAGACCCAAAATTGGCGGAGGAGTTTGGTTGTTTTCAAAAGTCACATCGTTGAACTTTGACCCCTTGACAGCCAAATTTCTGTCTGAAAACCCATTAAAAAGATTTTTCCAAATGTCAGTACTCCTTATGTCAAATCTCGAGTCCGTAGACTTAAAATTGGCAGAGTAATTTGGTAGGGAAGTGTGCATACACATACTGACACACAGACAATTTCACTTTTATGGATATTTACATTCTAGTTAATAAGACGAAAATAATACTTAAACTAATTCAAATAATTAAAAATACATGATGCTATTTTTTAAAACCCAGCAACCTACAATTAATAACATGACATATGAAACGATTAACAACATTTTAAAATGCTAAAGACGATACAATTTATTCTGAAGTGTTAACCCTTGTTGTCCCGAAATTAAAATTGGTAATGTCACTCCTAAATTTGCTCTGTTTCATTTTTTTATGCTCATTGACTTCACGTGCCCATTCTCGGCTATTTTCTGAAGTTCTCTTATTTCCTGATATTTTTTGCTTTGTTTTGCTATTTGAAGATGATTCGTCAAAGAATCGAAAACATTCGTGATACATATATAACATAGATTTATTTTTATTTTGACACAAAAATGACAGTTAGCAAAATTGTGATCAAGCATAATCAAGAAATGGAATTCTTTTATGTTTAACAACGTATATATATATATATATATATATGTATGTATATATATACAGACACACACATATATATATAGAAAGAGAGAGAGAGAGAAACAGAGAGAGAGATAGATAGATAGATAATTTGTATGCATATATTACTGCTTAAAAATATTCAAAATAAAAACCATTTAATTTCAGCGATGTTGTTGATAGTGCTCAGTAAAAAGAGCTGGGTATTATCTTATTCAATTTATATAAACAATATTACCATATGTCGCTACAATAAATCTACTATTTCATTCTAAAAAGACATTGTCAAGTGACAATACCCCCCCCCAGTCTTACTCGAGACTTTTCATTCGAGTAGGACTGAAGATTTATTGTAATCTGACGATGTTTTTGAGATTGAAACAGTACATTTATTGTAGCGACTAATGATATTTTTGTTTACCTAAATTGAATGAAATAAAATTATATATATATATATATATATATATATATATATATATATATATATATATATATATAAACAGTGCCATCAAAAAGAAAGTCTGCATTTGTCATTTTTCCAAAATCACAAATTTAAGCTAAATTGAATGCAACTGTTTAAACAACTTATACCTCATTTGATTCTCCTTTTATTCTTCTATAGTTTTACCTTTTCATATTAGACTTTTGACTCAAGTATCCTAGTGTTCACGACAATTTAAAAAATTAACTTCAAATCGAGAAGGCAAAAAGAAACTCTGCAGCAACAAATGAGCTTAAAACCTTTTAGGATTTCTCATCGTAAAATATCCACTTTTTAGCATCTCAAATCGGAATTGTTGTTTTTTCCTAGGTTATAAAACGTAGCATTTAATGCATATATCTCGACTCTCTTAGTGATCGTAAGGAGCTCATTAATTTGCACATTTCAAGATTATCCAATAGAGAAATCGGCCGCAGATTGAAATGCGAGGTGGCATGAAGTGGTCCTCACTTGAAACCACACGAAAAAGCATAACTGTGGGTAGTCTGATGCGTTGAGCTGTGTTCTTAAGCGTTGAACGTCCGGATTTGCATTTTGAGGGTGCTGGCAATGGTCTTGTTGTCAGAACTAGAATCAATAGAAAGCATGAGTTGTACAGTGGCGCCTCTCTGATCTCACTTGTTGAACATTGTGTCTCTTTCAGACTTGATAGAAGGCTTCTATCTTTCTTGGGTTTTTTACACAACTAACCAACTAGTAGGTGTCTAAAATAAAAAACAGTAAATGTCTCCATTGTCTCATAACAACAGCCTCTAAGGATTTTTATTGAGCTTAGGGAATAACCAAAAGTCACAGGGAGCCAAGTCTGGACTATAAGGAGGGCGAGGAACTGTCTTGATGCCCATCTTGGTCAAATAGTCTGTGACAAGGATGGAGCATCTTTAGGACAAACTTTGTGCAAATCTTCCGCATCTTCAGTTCCTTACGGATAATTGTCTGTACAGTTCTCACACTGATATCACACTGCGTACTTATTGTCTCTATAGACATAGGACGGTCCTTATCAATGGAATTCTTTATTCGGCGAAACAACTCTGGTGTTTTGACTTTCTTACTCCTCCTATACCTCTCATCATCCCTCACAGATTCCCTACCTTTCTTGAATTTCTGATGCTACTTAAAAACTGATGCTCGATTCATGCAAGATGATCCAAAGGCACGCTGAAGCATTCTATGCATTTCTGTGGCATTTTTTCCAAGTTTAAAACAGAATTTCATTGCATATCGTTATTGTGTCCTCATATCCAGATTGCATTTTGGAAATTCACCAGCTGTGACAATCAGGCGTTGGTATGATGTATTCCACTTCCTGCTATAGCTGTTACTTTGAACCTGAAACCATAAAACTTGGTTAGTCATATCATAATATGTATAGCAATAATATACTGAATTTTCAATGGTTTACGACAATTTGAAATGTCTGTAAACATATTTAAGCTACATCGTATATATATATATATAATATATATATATATATATATATATACTCCTATAAATTCGTTTTTCAAGCGTGTGTATTGATATTTATATTAAAATCCCTTTTTTAAAAAAGAAAATACAATATATTTATATGTGGGCTGGTGAATTGCATTCACTAGCAAAACATCTAGCTAATTTGCATATTCTTTTAAACATTCATTTTAATTAATTCCCTATTAGTTTCTTCGGTTTTCTTATGGAACGATCATCTTTAGTTAACTATTACGTGTAATTATATTCATGCAGATATTCCACATGATTTATACTTGCATAATATTTGTGTAAAAAGTTTATAGTAAACACAAAATTATTTCTATATATATTTATGTATACGTATATATTTTTGTTTAAAAAATTTTGCCTACCAAACTCCTCCTAGAGTATTTGGTCTACAGACATGAAACTTCATCTATAAGATATTTGAATCTATGCAAAACTTTGTATTTGGGTTTTAGCCCGGAAAAATTGATGCAAAAGTGTAAAATTTTAAAAAATGGAATTTGCCAGGTGAAGGTCGAACGCCGCCATCGCTAACGCATAACGTAGTAGCTATTGGTTCATGTTTTAATTTTTAGCCTTGCAGTAAATATGTCCCTATGGCCCATTCACTGACGACAGAGACAATAAGTCGTAAACTAAATATTTTGGTTTCGATTCCCGGTGGTGGCGCACGAGTCTTTATATATATATTTTTAACTTTTAAAATAATTACTATAAATTGCATGCAATCTATCTATCTATCTATCTATCTGGTCTGCCTAAAACTGTCAAAAGAGGCGACGAATTTTCACAAGATCAGAATCGTCAGCCCTCTTTTCGATTGTCTCGCCTTAATTAAAACCTACATCACTTCCAGTTTGGCGGTGGTCGTAATAGCAAAGACGTCACGTTCTTTCCCCGTTTTTTCCTGCTTAGTGATGGGGTTCGAGCCTGCTTTCCTACTACCACTTTTTTTTCAACACACACCTCCAAACACCCGGGCAACGCCGGGCTGAAATGCTAATATATATATATATAAATGAATGAAATTGTCTATCTGATTCTCTGTGTGTCTGTGTGAGCATATTTCCCTACCAAACTACTCTGTCAATTTTTAGTCTACAGACGCGAGATTTGACATTAGGGGCATTGAGATTTGGAAAAATCTTTTTAATTGGTTTTCAGACAGAAATTTGGCTGTTAAGGGGTCAAATATTAATGATTTTACCTTTGGAAACAACGAATCTCCTCCGCCAATTTTGGGTCTAAACGCTTGAAATTGTATATGTAGGTTCCTTGAACATTGATCTTACTTTTTAATTTGATTTGAGTCCAAAAAATAAATGTTAAGGGGTCAATATTTGGGTCAAAGTTAAAAATTGACATCTCGTGTCTTTACCAAATTACTCAGCCAACTTTTGGTCTAAACATTTGAAATTTTACATAAAATGTATTCAGATATAGGGCAAGCTTTTAAATCCGTTTTTGGCCGAAAATTTGGCTGCCAAGGGGTTAAAGTTTAAAAGATTTGACCTTTTCGGTCTCTAGCAAACCATTCAGCAAATTTTGGATCTAAACATTTGAAATTTTACATAAAGGGTATTCAGACATGCAGCAAGCTATTTAATCAGTTTTGGCCGGAAATTTGGCTGCGAAGAGGTCAAAGTTGAAAAAGTTGACCTTTGCAGACTCTACCAAACCTCTCCGCCAATTTTGAGTCTAAACACTTGAAATATTAGATGTACGTAACTTGGATATGATTCAAACTTTTTAATACATATATTCATATGTACATAAAGTTATGAACAGGACATAGGACCCGAGCAAAGCTGGGCTGAACTGCTAGTGTATATATATATATATATATATATATATTTCTAAAATGGAAATAACTAAAGTATTTGGAGAAGGATATTTCTATTATGATTAAAGGAAGAACGCCATTATCGTGGATCTGTATTCATGATTGACATCAACAACGAGCAAATACATCTAACTTAAAATTATAGAAATTAAAAATATAATAATAGAAATGTTAAGAGGTTCGGGTTTTAGAGCACAATTGCACATTAGTACTCTTTACTTCCAGGGAAATATTGGGGTTTCCTCAAAGTGATT
>NC_136485.1:64009520-64517020 GCF_053919585.1 Euprymna scolopes | reverse complement strand
TCAAAGAGCTCACAGGCATATGGAAGGTGAAAAAAGTTAAGAAAGCACCAATAATATTGGCCACTAGGCACTAAGGACAATACCGAAAAATTTCGAAAAAACAACAACAATCATAATAATAATAATAACAATAACAATAATAATAATAAGAAGAAGAAGAAGAAGAAGAAGAAGGAGAAAAGAAGAAGAAGAAAAGAAGAAAAATAAAAATTTTAATGTTAAACAATGATTACTATTTGATAGTATTTCTATGGGACAAAGAAGAAACAAAAATATGTAATTAACACTATATGACATAACTAAATAGATATTAACAGATGTCAGACTATATTACATTAATAAAAGTGTCCCATTGTTTTATGGAGTATCCAGAGCAGTAGTTCGATTAAGACCACTGATCAAGAAAAGAGCGTCCTTACTAAATGAGCCACAACACTTTCCCTCACTAATATCAATATTAGTGACTATAGTGAGTGGAACTACTGATATCACCACAAAGCAGTACCATTAGTCTCAATGACGATATGAATCACAGAAGCAGTGCAAGCAGTGTTTTAGAAAGATGTGTACTGAGTGTAACACAACTTTTATCTTTATTGTTGATGCGTGTCATTTGATACAGGTTTCAAATGTTCGATAATTTTAGGCGAAAAATGGGGATTTTCAAGATCTTTTTACATCCGGGACATCATTTTATGAACAGTTTCAATAACTGTAGAAAAATGCTAACGTCACTATATATATTTTTTTAATTTAATGTTAATAATAAAAATCGGTGCTTCTACAGTCTGCAGACCGTATTATATTTTAGATAGGGTTTTCAAGTTTAATTGGATTTATACAGTGTCTTTTGTTTAGTACAGATTAGTTAACAAGCTCTCTCCTCCACATATTATGAATGACTTTATACATAATAACATTATTATTTCAGCACGGTCCGTAAACTGCACAGGTACCAAAAACGTGTTTCATAAGTATTTTAATTTGTGTGCAAGTTTTTACTTTAGGGTCCTAAACTACATAATGTCAAAAAAAAAAAAAAGATTCAACAAGGCGACGTTTACATCTACCAAGTAAAAGTATATTTCACTGAATGTTGGATCGGTACAATTAGGGCCCTACAAAATAAAAATTAAAATTAAAAAGAAAAACGAAAAATTGTTTTTATTTTTTATTTTATGCAATAAAAAAAGTACATGTTGGCTTATGTTCACCTACGACTTAGGGTTAGTGATGGAGTTACTGAAGGCTGCCAACTGCGTCGATTCTAATTTTGTTTATTTCTTCTTCTTTTTTTTTGTAGAATAACAGACCTTTATGATGTTAATATTAACGTTGCGTGCTGATTTTTTTTATTGTTGAAAATATGGAGTTAAGGACACTAAAGTAAACATTTACCTTATTTTTAATTAGATCTGTCTTAAACAGATTATATGTTTTAATCTCTATACTAATAAAACGGCATCATCCAAGTTCCCTCTAATAATAAAAACTATTCGTAAAAATAAAAATAAAAAATGACACAAAAATTATATAATGTGCTTACATGAAAGATTTACACCAAAAATATACACAATTTCATCAAGTAATTTATAAAATTTAAAAAAAAACATATTTTTACGGTGAAATGTTTCGTCCCCCATTTTCCTCTTAGATTTAAATTAACAGTCAAGTGACATATTTCAAACTTTAATTTTCACAAATTCATAATAATAATACCGATTAGAAACCTTTACTGATCCAATTTGATTTAATTTTATTAAAACAGAAATACTGGATAAATGTGCTTAAATTTTGATGTACAATATTTTTTAACCTAACAGGTAAGTATATAAACTGTTTTTGTGCAATTATAATTTTTTTTATATATTGAGGAAAGACTTAATAAGCGGTAATAAAACTGTAAGACAAGGTATCGTATATGTGCGTTTCTCACATATATGTAACTTTGTAACTGTAATTTTGTAACACTGTGATTTTTTTGTAACTGTGTGTGATTTTTATAACTTTGTAACTGTGATAGCTACACACATTTTTTTGATTTATGAAAATTAAAAAAAGGCACATCTAAAGCGCATTAAAAAACACATGTATATGATTGTTTTTATTTTCTACGTAACATTAAACGCAGTCTATTCACTTAGACTGTACTGTTGAACGTTTCTTCCAAGAAACGGTTCATCATCTGTCATCGGATTTAACAGGTAACTGTAGGGAGTCGATCAGCGAAAAGTCTGTTCACATTACATTTAAACTTCTGCAGCTCAATATAGTCAATGAAGCAGGAAACAGGGAGGGAATATCAAAGTTTAGCAGTCCGGAGGAGGAAACGTTTAGAGTAGAGCCTTTCCAAAATCTAGAGACCTCTCCAGTGAAGGAGTTGGATTTTGCTGTTTGTCGGGTTAGTCGGGACTATGCACATCAAGCAGGTGCTAGTACTTGTAAGACAGGCACAGCGATGCAATATCACAGTGATAGGACAGTGGTTGGAGATAGGTTGATAGTGAGACTCTTTTTTGAAAAAAAAAATAATGCTAGATGTGACAACAATACTCCATGCATGGGCGAATTGTGTCTTTGTAATAATAAAATATACTCTCTGGTGTGAGTAATTTTCTTTTCAGCAGCTTTGGAAATATCGTCAATATATCTATCCCAATTCATGTTGCCTATGAATTTTAAAGTGAAGACTCATGTAGATTCTTATTCGTCACGGCAATCGATGGTTGGGAAAGTCTTTTGTAGTTGTTGGATGAAAAAAAAACCGTTATTTATTAGCAGTAAAAGTTATTATCCACTTGTGACTCCATTCAACGAGTGACTCATGGGCGTTTTCTAAAATTTCACCCATTGCCTTTGGATATGAGTGCATTCGTTAGTCCTCATGTCTATTATAAAGCATGGTATCATCAGCGAATATACCCATCCCGGACACAATTTTATCAGGGAGGTCATTTTGAATATCAGTACAGTAGCACCCCTGGATACGGCATAAATGAAAAAAAAAAACATATTGGTAAATACGATTGTTTTTTCTATGTAACATTGAACACACTCTATTTGTTTAGACTGTATTGTTGAATGTTACTTCCAAGAAACGGTTCATCATCTGTTATATTCTTTTTCACCTCAAACAAGGCATATTGTCATTTGGAACATAAGGGTTACTATTTTTAATCTGATTTAACAGTGAGCTGTAGGGATTTGAGCAGTAATTGATTCGTAACAAAATACAGTACAGTATATAATACACATGTTAAAAAACAACAACAACAGGCGCCTTCAGTCTTTGACAGACGGTGGATACCCACGTAGGGGTGCCTGCATGTGAAATTTTTGTGGCAGAAGGTATGCAATCTCCAACCACACCTCTCCTGAGTCGACATTGTTAAATACCAGTTGCAAGTGAAGTGTCTGTACAGGACGACTAGAAACAAATGCCGAGATAAGCGGAGAGCACATACAGCGCCTAGAATTCCCAAATGGTTACCCATCTGGTACTAACCAGGCTCAACATTGCTTAACTTCAGTGATCTGACGAGAACCGGTGTGTCAATGCGATTATGCTGTATACATACAAATAACATTATAAATAACACTGTAAGGCAAAGCAAATACTGTAACCAGAGGTCGGGAAAATGTCATATTCCATATCGTAACCTGAAAAAAAACGTATCCTAGGGCCACCGTATCCCGGGGTTCTACGGCAATAGTAACGATTCAAGGATAGACCACTGAAATACACTTGAATTCGATGCCTCTGTTCAATTTCAAGAGACAATGGATGCCCCCTGTAAAGGTGACGCAAAGGTTGCGTAAATGTATTAATGTAGCCAATAACTCTATCCTAAAAATAATGTTTCCAACCATAATTCTGAATCGGCACTGCTTGAATCCAGTGGCAGATGACAGGAAAAATACTGAGATAATCAGAGAGCACATAGAGCACCTGGAATTCCTAAATGGTCACCTATTTTAGTACTGACCAGAATCAACGTTGCTTAACTTTGGTGATATAACGGGAACCAGTGTGTCAACGTAATTATACAACACTTGCATTACTATTTGTATTAATAAAGCTATTAGACAAGTGATTCTTTGTTTCACGCCTACAAGTAACTTTATGAATAGATATTGAAACATTTCTTATTTACTATTAATCGAATATTCACTGACATGAAAAAAATAAATGAAGGGAAACGAATTCTTTAAGAAGTCATATTTAAAAATAACGTCTTATTACGACTTTTGTTTGCTTTTCAGCTTTCTTGGAAACAAACGAGATTTTCATTGATCAGAGAGAACTTTTCATCCGCAGGACACACATTACCATGGGACTGATTCCCTGCAGACTACAACATGGTCGTCTCCAAATTGAAACTCAACTAATATCTTCCAGGAAGCAACCTCATCATTAGAAATCAAATTTTAATCATTCTACTCATCAATTTCACTCGGCGCATCATCTCATCTCATTAACTCTTATCCTCGAATGTCTTCTGGCCTTGGTAAGTGGTGCCTCCTAAGCAAACCCAAAAGAATTGTGCAATCTCAACAGTGTAAGTAACAAGTCTGAGTTCAATCCCTTATCAAGTGCATTCTGATTATTTTTGCATCCAAACATGTTTTTAATCATAATTGTATAAAATACTTGTTGCCTTATGTGTAGGCGTTTAATATCACAAAAAGGAATTATGGTTTGCCAAAAAAGAAGACTAACCAAACTGTTGAGAAAAGTATAAACTCAGAATTTCACTCGAGTAAAATAATCCCTTGTGTTCAACTCATCGTATACATTTAATCGTTGATGAGAGGTATTGTGATTTGTCATAAAATAACTAAAAATTATGCTGTAAAAAAAGACAAGACAAACTAAACTTTTACATTTTATGCTATTTTTTTATTATATTACTAATGCTACTAATGTTACTAATGCTATAAATGTGACTATTGTGACTAATGTTACTAAGGTGCTTAATCTGACTAATGTCACTGATGTAAATAATGTTACTAATCTGACTAATTGTACTGTGGCTAAATTTACTGTTAGGGGGATTTACTCATTCACCAGATTGATACTCTTGTGGGAGAAAATATCGCAACCTAACATGATACTACAGACTATCTAGCTTACCAGTCGAATAGTACCGACATCATTTCTTTGTACTCACATTTTTGTACAATGCATTCTTTCTACTTAAACCTGTTGTTAGCGTTTCCTTTATGGCACTTTCATAGGACTACAACGTATTACTAATGTTAATGTGACTAATACAATTAATATGACTAACGGTACTAAGGTGATTAATGTGACAAATGTTACTAAGGTGATTACTGTGACTGTTACTAAAGTGTTAAATGTGATAAATGTTAATAAGGTGATTAATATGACAAACGTTACTAAGGTGATTAATGTGACAGATGTTACTAAAGTGTTTAATGTGGCTAATTTTACTAAGGTGACTAATATGACAAATGTTACTAAGGTGTTTAATATGACAAATGTTACTAAGGTGGTTAATGTGACAAATTTACTAAGCTGATAGTGTGACTAATGTTACTAAGGTGTTTAATGTGACAAATTTACTAAGCTGATAGTGTAACTAATGTTACTAAGGTGATTAATGTGACAAATTTACTAAAGTGATTAATGTGACAAATGTTACTAAGGTGATTAATGTGACACATGTTAGTAAAGTGGTTAATGCGACAAATGTTAGTAAGATGATTAATTAAACAGATGTTACTAAGCTAATTAATGTTTTAATTGTTACTAAAGTTTTTAATGTGACTAATGTTACTAAGATGACTAATATGACAAATGTTACTATGGTGTTTAATATTACAAATGTTCCTAATGTAATTTATGTGACAAATGTTATTAAAGGTGATTAATGTGACACATGTTACTAAGCTGATTAATTGTTACTGAATTTTTGATGTGACTAATGTTAATAAGGTGACTAATGTTTTTGATGTGACTAATGTTACTAAGGTGATCGTTGTGGGGACATACACACCCTTATAATCACTAAGATGGACTTATCCATTAGCCATATAAGCAGCAAGTATAGACCGCTCAATTAGAGCTATCCGGATGTTGTACGGAGACGACTCCCCACGGACTTACTAATCTTCCTGTATCACTAACCCTGTTCTGGATAGAAATGTTCTTCGTATTCTTACCAGCCGTCCTGTTTTCCTACTTTCACTTTCCCAACTCCACTACAGTGATTAATGTCGCACATATTACTAAACTGATTAACGTGTTAATTGTTACCAAACTGTTTAATGTGAATAATGTTACTGGTATAACTAAAGTTACTAATGTTGTTAATCTGAGTAATGTTACTAATCTACCCAATAACTCTATATTAAAAATAATGTTATGTTTCCGAGTCAACTGCTGTTACATTATCGAAGTCAGAAACAAATATTTGCTTTAGTCAGTAAAATTTTAAAAGATAAAAAGACAAAATATCAAAATTTGTCTTATTCAGTTTACATGATCTCTCTGGCATCTCTATGACTCATAATTACGATCAATTTCGTTCAAATTAGAAAAAAAAGATAAAAATGACAGGAAAAAGTAAAAAAAAAAAAAAATTAGAAGAAAAAGACCGCTTAATATCGTAATTTGACCTGAATTAAAGTTTGCATAAAATTGGAAAACGTACATGCAGGCTGAAATTTAACTCTCTCTTTCTTTGTCTTTCTTTTCTCTCTCTCTCTCTCTCTCTCTCTCTCTCTCTCTCTCCTTCTTCATCACATTCATTTCACGTTTGGAGTAAAAATAAGTGTTAGGAACTTATCAAGAAAGAGAGCTTCTTTAAAGATGAAGTCGTTCGTTTCAACAGGAGAGAAATATGGATCCGAGCTTTAATGGGGAAAAGAGAGAATAATAATAATAATAATAATAATAATAATAATAATAATAATAATAATAATAATAATAATAATAATAATAATAGATAACTATAAAATAAAGGAAGCACATTTTCATTTCAATTCATAATTGTTGGTTTTTTTTTTTGCTTGAGCTTCCAGGATGTGTAATAAAAATAGTTTGGATCCCTTCAATATTTTCACGAGAAACATGTTTTTGATACATATGGTTTGAAAGGTTGTTGAAGTAAAGCGTTGAAGATAGTGCGAAGATTCTGATGCATTCACTTTCTTAAGTGCTGAAAAAAGTATAATTTGATTTGTATGGCAAATATCAACCAATCATTATAAAGTCATAAATCTTCATTACTATGTCCAGATTTTTTTAAAATAAAGAATAAACAAAATTGATACATGACATTTACAAAGCCGTCGAAAATTCTTCTTGTTGCACAGTAATAATTATCCTCAAGTATTTAGTATATATTTCAAAGTTCTCTGTTGTCTTAAATGGCTTCTTATACAGTTTTTTGTTTTTAGCGGAACCACATTTTTACTTTGCGATAATATGCATCATAAAAAGTATCTATCTACAAATCTCAATCCTTCTCTCTCCCCCTCTTTCTCTCTCTCCCTCTCTCTCTCTCTCTCTCTCTATATATATATATATATATATATATATATATATATGTATACAGGGTGACCCAAAAGAAACCGGCCCCGTGTACACTTTATGTGATATCTCCTTTATTTATTCACTGATTGTCCTTATTTTACAGGACATGGCAGAATCAACGACTGTGAGTACACCAAGACCCCAGTGGGAGCTGGGACAAAAAATACACTGTGTTAAATTTTACTACAAGACAGGCTCGTTTAAGAAAACCCAGGACAGTTTCATGAGTCAGTTCGAATGTGAAAAGGCTCCATCCAGAATTCAGAACTGGGTGAACCACTTCGAGAAGTATGGGGCCGTGGAGAACCTCAACGCTGCCAAAGAGAACCGTCCAAACCACTCAGGACGTCCCAAGAAGCGAACAGCCGAGCTGGTCGAAAGAGTGAGAGAGTCTCTCCAGCAGAGTCCGAAACGCTCTGTGCGTAAGCGAAGTCGGTCTCTCGGTATGCCCCGTGAGACTTGTAGGAGAGTGTTGGTGAACGATATCAGGGTTTACCCATACAGAATTAAGACGCTGCAGACCCTTACAGCCTCAATAAAGAAGCAGAGGATGGCTATGGCAGTCAAGATGCTCGAGAAATCGAGGAGACACCAAGTTTCCTTAATCTCCTTTGGACCTCAGATGAAGCCCACTTCCATCTTGATGGAAAGGAGAACTCCAAGACAAATGTCTCCTGGGGGTTCTCCAAACCCAATGAAGTAACCACCAAGCGCCTGCACTCTCCTAAGTGCACGGTGTGGGCTGCAATCTCGGCCAGAGGCATCATCGGGCCAATCGTTATCGAAGAATCTGGCGCACCAATGACAGTCACCAAGGAGCGGTATGTGGAGGTCCTCAAAACCTTCAAGAGTGAGCTCCAGACCATCTACCTGTCGCTCATGAGCAAATTCTGGTTCCAGCAGAGCGGAGCAAGTTCTCACACCTCAAATCTCTCCCGAGATTGGATGAAAGAGAACTTCGGAGGCCGAGTGATCAGTCTCAAGACTTTGGAGTGGGCACCCCATAGCCCAGACCTAAGCCCCCCAAATTTTTTTCTTTGGGGCTATCTTTAGGACAGAGTCTACGCGGGGAAACCCAGAACCATCATGGAACTCAAGGAAGCCATCAGGGAGGAGATGAGAGCCATTACCAATTCTGTCCGTAATAACGTCATAGACAACTTCCTGCTGTGCCTCAAGAAATGCACGGAGCTTAATGGAGGTCATCTAGAACATATGCTGTAGTACAGAGAAAAAAGGCCAAGGACCCTAGTGTTTTGATGTGATGTTTTGAATATAATAAACTAGTTATGGCCAAAGTTTCATTTTATTCGGACAAAACACTAAGAAATGGGGCTTAATTAGAGTTGGGGCCCGTTTTTTTGGTGCCCCTGTATATATATATATATATATATTATAAATAAATATTATTACTTGATTATGAAGCTACAGACCCATGTGTTTCGGCCAATTATTAGTCAGAAGAGATATTTAAACCTAGTCATAAAAACATACTTGACTTTGTAGGCCGGCATTAAACACCCAGGCTATAGGAATTATCCGGAAAATGACTGTCCTTAACTCTGAAATTCTGCCCAAGTCTGCAAACCTCATTAATTCACTGTGTAGACGTTTTTGTACATACGCAGAATAATTGAACTACGCCTGAAATAAATGCTTTCGACATGACTAACATTTTCTATAACTCATTAAGTAAGATGATTGATAATTTATAATTAAAATTAAAAATTAAAAGTCGGTTTTATAAGGAATAACTAACAAAATCAATAAATTGTGCGATCGTTTCGGAAACGATGTTTTTATTGTGATAGGCATCGAATCTTGGACAATAATTTTATCATATAGTTTTTTGAAACAAAGTCTCCTTATCAGCAAAAATATTGGGTGTTTTTTTCTAAAGACACAAAAAATAAACCTAGCATTTTTTAAGTAAGGCAGATGTATCTTTTAATGGTTCGCCTTCTAAAAGTCGTACGTATCATAGTCAATTGTAATTTATAAATTATCAATCAGCTTACTTAATATTAAAATAGCTCTAGGATATATATGCATATCGGGCTTATTATATATCTACATTACAACGAGCACTGTTTTCTTTTCTTTTATTTTAATTGTATTAATGACTGTACTAATACATTAAAATATACTCTGCACTTTAGACTCTTGTTCTAATCCCCTAATTATATATATACGTATATATATACACACACATATATATATATGTATATATATACGTATATATATGTATATGCATATACATACATATATAATATATATATATATATATATATATATATATATATATGTATACATATAACAGAGAGTGTATGAGTGTGTGTAAAAAATATTAGAAGAAGCCGAACGATAGATGGCTAGCGGAGAGTTTAGCAGCAGCAGCAGCAGCAGCCGTTTGAGCACAATGCAAATTAGCAAGTGTGTGTGGGATTGAGTCACATGAAAAATAAAAAAAGGATACCACAAGAGTGCATTGCAGTCAGAGGCGATTACAGGGACTAGATGTTTATGTGTGTACTATAAAGAAAAGTTCCAATACGAAAAGATCTGGAAACTTATTAAAATCCCTTCGTATGTATAGAACTGTGATATATCAATCTTCAGTACATTTGTTTCTGTTGGGATCATTAATTTCTAATAGGTCCTCGCTCTCAGTCTTTACCTTCCTTCAGAAAAGGGGTTATTAGTAATAACCTTAACCCCCCCCCATACCTTGGATTGGTAACCAGGCTGCTCAGATATTTGTATAGGTAAGAATATAGGGATTAAATAGTGGTATAGCGTGTATAATTTGCTGTGACATTTATAACAGAGGTTTAGACATTTATATTCTTGGTACCTCATGTCTGTGATGATAATTCTTTTATCATATTATAATACGGAGCTGAGACATTTGGTGCAACATTCTTTTTTAGTACATCAAAGGGGAGATACATCATTGATGATGGTGGAGGGGACAGACAGTTAACACGTGAAGGGTTTTGCACAAAGTTCATTTACAGATGATAGACAAAAGTATTTACCTGTCTTTGTTGGAATGAAGACACGAAGACAAACAGGTTACAAATAAATGCTGATTCTTTATTCTTTAATCAGGAACTCAAGCTCCTACGATTACATGGTCTTATCTTCACCCTTCACCTACAAGGGTTATCAGCTCCCAGTCCGACCGACTCTCTCTCTTTTTCTCTCTCTCTCTCTCTCTCTCTCTCTCTCTCTGAATCTCTTTTCTGACTCTCTGGCTCTTCGCTAAGTCACTCTCCGATCTCAGACTCTGTCTGCGTTTTTCTGACTCGAATCCATCTCAATATATTGGGAATTCCCTTATTTATGACCTAGATTTCACCTATATATGCCCAAATACGTTCTTGGAAAACAAAGAAATTCCTAAATGAATTGTTTCATTCATAACCTATTTATTTCATCATTATTTCTAAACTGCATTGTTCATATCAAACTGACATAAATAATATTTAATTATTTCCAAGAATAATGACAATCGTTCTACATTCCTAGGATTTAAATATGTATTCTTTTTTTAAACTTTTCTTACTGGGTTCGAGTCTAACCTTTTCCAAATATCATTTTCAAACTTATCGATTTAATCATTGGGGTCTGTCCTTTTTTACATAGCATAAGTGTAGGTATATGTTTTCTTCACAAAATCACGCCTGACCTTGTGGATAACCACTTCGCATAGGAGTTAATAATAAAGTAAAATAAACATAAATTGTATCTTACATATCTTATTATGTGCGGAATATATTCTTGGACAACAATTTCTATATTTGTATTGACCTGCAAGAATAGCTCATTCGCTCAGTCAAATGGAATTCTTATAATTTGAATATCTGCAAAAACCTTTTAAACTAACTATTCTTTTGATGAAATAAAATTACAGAAATTACAGAAGTTAAAACTGAAAGAATTTTGCTCTTAACTCTGATCAGCTGGCACTTTTTCGTACCCAATTTCCAACAAGTGATGCAAAAGTTTTTGTGCGGATCGAACAATCTGCAACTGGACATACATATTTTGAGTTAAGTTTAATGTCTTCACATGGAACAAAAAATTAGAGTATTTGAGGCAAGCATTTATTTCATCTGCTGGTGTTGATTGAAGAATAGCAGGTAACATTTGTCTAAAATCTCCTGCAAGCAATATTACTGCATTCCCAAATGGTCTGACATTGCCACGCAAATCTTGCAAGGATCGACCAAGAGCCTCAAGTGATTTTTTGCGTACCATTGTGCATTCATCCTAAACAATAAGTTTGCATTTTTGCAATATTTTTCCCCATATTGGATGTTTTGGAGATGTCGGACATGAGATTTTTGAAAAATTGAATGTTTTAAAGTAGAATAAATAATTCTTCTACTTGGCAGCAAGGTCGCAGGTATTCCTCATGCAGCAAGGGCTAAGGCTATGTCATTTTGTTACTAAATGGCTGCCAAAATCAATTTACTTAGAAAGGTTTTACCAGTTACTTCTGGTGCTGTTCAAGGTAGCAGTAATTTCCAAATAACTTCTATTCTCACAGTCAGTAAATTAGGTGACTAAAATAGGATTTATCCATGTTTTGACAATGCCTTATTCACTGTAATTAATTTAGGAGACTAAAATAGGATTAGGGACTAGAGATGGACAGATAGAGAGGAAGGTATATAGATAGAAAAGAGAAAGTGAGAGGAAAATAGAGAAAGAGAAGGAGATAGAGAGATAAAGGGATTGATAGATAAACAGAGAGAGGGGGAGAGTTAGAAACAGAGAGGGATGAGACAGAGGAAAGGAGAGAGATAAAGGGAGTTAGAGAGAGAAGGGGCTCAAAGAGAGACGGAGAGGGTGATATAGAGAGAAAGATAGATTGAGAGAGGGAAAGGGAGAGATGGATAGAGAGAGATATTAAGAGAGGAAGAGAGAGGGGGAGAGAAACAGAAGGTGAACTACACTTCACCGTTTGTTTCCTCGTTCAGTAGAGAAGAAATCTTTCGAGACTGAGGCAATTTTAATGTTTTATTATTATCCAGAGTACCCCTTTTTTGGGGGGGGGGCTAGATTTTTCTCACATTAGAAACCGACCGGGTTATCTGTACTTTCACTTAACAAATTAATAAAAGAAAAACATATTGTAAAATTTGAATTTAACATGAAAATACTATTTTAAAAAATAGCACGATAACATAAGTGCATAAGTGCCACTTTAGGTACTCCTTGGGCGTTGAGTTCCATGGCGACCAGCATAATTATTTAATGGTTGCTTCCTTAGCCCCCCCTAGTCAAGGCTAATGCATGCGCACGTAACATTTTTTTTTTATTTACTGACGTAACTAAAGCGATTTATTGATAATTTCGTAACCCTTAAACGCATGCCGGGAGATTTAAATTGGTTCATTATTGTTGTAATGAAAAAAAAGTCTCATTCAACACAAAACCAAAAACACATATTAATGATTAATTATTTATTATCCTATTAATTGAAATTTACTAATTTTTAAATAAAAAAGTAAAAAAAAAAGTTAATAAAAAAAGTAGTTGCTTATGTGCGCATAAAAAACTTGTTTTTTTTTTTAGATTAGGTCCACCTTATAATCACCCACCCCAACCTCCTCATCTTAAGAATAGCTTCCAGAATAAACACCACTTTTGGAGGGGGGGGCTATTTGCAAAATTTAACTGATATTTGTTGTCAGCATACGTACCCGAAAATACTATTTAAAAAAAGGAGGGGTTCAGTGCCCGTGGCAGAGAAGTAGATTTATTTATCAATAAAAGTTGCGGAGAAGTAAATTTATTTATCAATAAAAGTCGTCATTTAAAAAAGAAAATTGTGGAGGTGGACCTAAATGTAAATATTTACCCCAAAAATTATCCTGAGGTTTATTACAAAAACGTTTTCTTTTCGCACTATTCAACAATTTGTTCATCCGCGCATGTAAATTAAAAAATATTTGTAAAAGTGAGAAGTTATCAGTAAATGATTTAGTTTTTTTTTAATTTATTTATTTTTTTTTTACATTAGGTCCACCTCCACAAATGTTAACAACGGATTTCGGAATAAACACCATTTAGGGGGAGGATAATTAAAAAAAAAGTCGATAAAATTTTAAAAGAAATTTAAAATCAAATGTTTGTAAAAGTGAGAAATTATTAATAAATGTTTAGTAACATTTTTCGGTGCTAATGCAGAGAGTGATTCACGCTATTTTTTTAAATACTGTTTTTTTTTATTCAATTGCAAGGTTAAAGTACAGAATATGTACAAAACACTCTCCCCTCCCCATGTTAAGAATGTTTTTTTTAAATAATAACGTTATTATTTCAGCATGGATCACTCTCTGCATGAATACCGATTTTTCTTTTAATATTCATAAAAAGTAAAACTTTTTTTCAAAATAAATAAATGTTTGTAAATGTGACAAATAATCGTTTAGTTACGGCAACGTCAGTAAATAAAATATGTTACGTGCGGGTGGGGTAGGGGACTAAGGGAGCGACTATTATTCTTTCTGCTGGTCGCCATGGAACTCAACGCCCAAGGAGTACCAAAATGTAATTTTTTTGTCAAATAAAAAAGCTTCAAGCAATTTTTGCAATAAATAATAGATAGCAACTTCGTTAATTTTACGACTCGCCCCAGCATATTATAAACATCCTAACTTCCCCATGTTAAAACGGCTTTCGGAATGAACACCCCCAACCTCCCCATATTAAGAACGGCTTTCGAGGTTTATGGAAGGGCGTTTTTTTTAAACATGCGGAGGTTAGGGTTTTTATAATACGTTGAGGCATGTCGTAAAAATTAAACAGTTTAGAAAGGGTAAAACAAACTTTTTTATGTAAACAAAAAAAGAAAAGAAACTAAACAATTAAAACGTAATGTTTCATGATTCAAAAGCCTTAACATAAAATTGGTAAGTACATAAATGAATTTAAATTTTTAAAATATGAGATTATTTTATTTTTTGTGTGCTAATGCAGAGAGTGATCCGCGCTATTTTTTTTTAAATCGTATTTCCACGTTTAATTAAAGTTTTATATGTTTTTATTCAATTGTAAGGTTAAAGTACAGAATAGGTACAAAACACCCTCACTTCCTCATGTTAAGAATGGCTTTTTAAATAATAACGTTATTATTTCAACACGGATCACTCTCTGCATGAGTAAGTTCTCTTTTTTTTTACTTACCTTGTAATAGTTGAAACGGAAGTTACCAGAAATAAAACCGGACAAGTCTCGCAGAAACGACTTAGTAAAATATTTATATTTTATTTAATATTTTAATAATTCGCGAGGTAAATTTATTTTAATGACATAAAAACATGCTTCGACTCTAAAAATGGGTTGTCTGAAAATTTCAAATAAATTGGCAACGTAGAAATATGGTTTTATTCACTTTTAACGAACCAAATTTACATTTATATATATATATATATATATATATATATAGAGAGAGAGAGAGAGAGAGAGAGAAAGAGAGGGGGGCTTAAATATAAATTTAAATTCAAAGATTTGACCATTCAATGCAAATCTGAAATATTTTTGTGGTTGTGTTCATATCATATTTTCTGAAACGTGTTTCAATACCCCAGAGAAACTAAATATTAAAGAATATTAATTGATGTTTAATCACAAAAATTGAATTTACGAGTTCGATTTTTCATAAACAGCTCTTGCACTCTCTTTTTTTCTCTTTTCATGAAAATAAATTAAACCAAATACATCCCACATTATGGCATACAACTATGTTCTAATGGTACCTATTCTTATTCGTAAGATTTTACAGACACTCTTTTCATCGTTCACAGTGATCCGTTTATTCGTTTAGACGTGTATCCTGTGCATGTATATAAATAGATAAACATATGCACATAACTTTATATAAATAGAGATATACAGAGTTTTTGTGTGCCTAGACTCATAAGTAAAATAACAGGTTAGAAAGGATTTGTTTTTCGAATCCGACGAAGTAATGCCTGAGAGGATACACCACCTAAGACTGAGTCAGACCATACCTCATTATTACAGAGAAAGGTTTGATCGTTCAAATCCTTTCCTATGTTGACAGAATGATTCCAAGGCGCGACTGGTAACAAAGTAGATCTTACAGAGAACTCCAAAATATTGTTACGCTAGTATATATTTAAGGATATGTGTAAGGTACAATAAGGCAAAAATACAGTATAAATATTTGATATGTATTAAAAACAATATTGTTTTCAATTTTCTGAGATAACTCATTCCGGTTTTGACAGCTACAATATACGGTGGGTTTACACACTGACTGTTTTTTTTGTTTTGTTTTTTGCATGATGGCGTGTCAGAAAGATAAGGTAGGTTCAGTGTAAACGCGATCTATGCCATAAATAATGATGGAAACTTGTAGCATTAATGTAGACAGACATTAACAACTTCATAAAGAAATGACGCTGTCGCTATCGACGAGGAGAATGTAATCAGGTATTTCATTGGACAGTTGTATTGGATGAGAGGCATGGCCCATCCTAATGTGGAGATTTCATTTTACCAGTTGAGTTCACAAACCATAAAAACTAAAACAAACTTAGCCACGCTAATAAAACTAATAGGATTTTATGGTTTTACAAAGAACTCAAGTGGCATTTGCCGAACTGGGTACTTTATCCGTGACAATACTCATGTAGGTGTTTATTCTTGTTTGTAATTAATATCTCACGGGAATCATGGAAAAGAAGAACATTCTCGAATTTAAAGAAAACACATTTTATTGAGATGTTGATTTTGCCTTCTCTTCTGCTCGCGACAGAGAATATTCTGAGTTATGGACAAAAGTGGGCCTTGGCTCCTTGATTTATTATCGATTTTGACAACGGATAAGGTTTGAAAATTGTGACTTATTTAGGTGCTAGCTATGTTAACCATTCTTATGGGAGAAGTCAAAGAGGACAACTTATTTTTATTGCAAATGAAGACAGGGGGCTTGTCTATTAATCTGATAATCAGCTAAGACACAAACGAAGGATCAAATTCACATCATATACATACTCTATAATTCATTGGCGGTTGTATTATATTAGTAAGAATAGTTGCCTAAAGTATGTAAAATAATAAGACATCTCTTTTGCCTATCCACTGCAAGAGAGAAAATAACACTTTCTTTGATGCACAAATACTTAAAGTCATGAAATATATGTTACTCTGAAACGAAGTAATGTGTATAGTAGTCAACATTCAAATAAAATACATGTTTGCCATCGGTGCAAATCATATTCATCTATTATAATATAGTGGTATTCCTGTCTGCTTGTTGACAGTTTTGTTAATATATAGAAATGGTGCACGAATAGATTTTAATACTGAAAACAGACTCTTATATACTTTTATTCTTGCATGATTTCTATATGTATATATATATATATATATATATATATATATATATATATACCATTTATTCAAAGGGTATCAATATTCAAGAGGTTATCTCAGTTGTATATTACATTAAAGAAAAAATGTTTTAATAATTAGCTCTAAATTTTTAATGGAAATGAGTAATATAATTGTTTTAAGTATTCTATTTAGAAATATTATATAACGTTGATTTATTTATTTTTAATCTAATTTACATTTAATTTAATTTATTTTTAGTTATTAGTATAAGCAACATCATCTGTGTTTAAAAACGGAAGTAATTTTTCATTTAACCTAAGAGTTATTTTCCCTTAAGCTGTGAGATTGTATTTCGCTGTTTGAAACTCGTAGATGAAGATTATCATGTTTTAGTCTTTCAAAAATCCAAAATATGATCAACTTTCAGGTAAATTGTAACAACTTAGGATATTTAGTGTATCCTTAATAGTATATGACCAAACCCTCCGGCCGGCAATATGTTTTTACCTGGTAACGCCGAATATGTGCAGCTGGTAACAACATAAATAAACTGATTAACAGTCACAAATAGACAGAATACATGATTGCCATTAGGCTAAATCACAATCATAGACAACATAAAACAAACTTAGCTTCCGTTCTTCTATGATGGGGTCGCTTGATCCAAAGCAATAATTGCCATCGATGTGTTGTTTTCGCTTTTCATCAAGATCAAACAGCAACCAAAAAGGATTATGCTTGAATTTGAAGAAAGCATCTTTTAGTAAGATGTTGACGAGGGCATTCCGTGCTGTGAACAGCAGTGAGCCTAAGCTCTTAATTTATTATCGATCTTAAGTAATTCATTAGACGCACTGTTCACTTTAAACGAACTGGCTCACCTCTTTCACTCACTCTCTTCCCGAGCCATGCATAAGTTGAGTGCGCGCAAACTTATTTTATGACTGCGATTTCCTGTGTACGTGATTATTATTGGTCTGAGATTATTACAATATTTTACAGCCAGAAGTTTATTATTACTGGTCTGAATAACTTCAATATCGTACTACCAGAAGTTGATTACTACTGATCTGAAAGATTACAATATTGTACGGCCAGTAACAATATTTTACAGCTAGTGTTTGATTATTACTGGTCTTAAAGACTACAATATTGTACAGCCAAAAGTTGATTACTACTGGTCTGAAAGATTGCAATAGTGTATAGCCAGAAGGTGATTATTACTGGTCTGAAAGATTACAATATTGTACAGCCAGAAGTTGATTATTACTTGTCTAAAAGATTACAATATTTTACAGCCAAAAGTTGATTATTACTTATCTAAAAGATTACAATATTTTACAACCAAAAGTTGATTACTACTGGTCTGAAAGATTGCAATAGTGTAGAGCCAGAAGGTGATTATTACTGGTCTGAAAAATTACAATATTGTACAGACAGAAGTTGATTATTACTTGTCTAAAAGATTACAATATTGTACAGCCAGAAGTTGATTATTACTTATCTAAAAGATTACAATATTGTACAGCCAAAAGTTGATTACTACTGGTCTGAAAGATTGCAATAGTGTATAGCCAGAAGTTGATTATTACTGGTCTAAAAGATTACAATATTGTACAGCCATAAGTTGATTATTACTTGTCTAAAAGATTACAATATTTTACAGCCAGAAGTTGATTATTACTTGTCTAAAAGATTACAATATTGTACATCCAGAAGTTGATTATTACTTGTCTAAAAGATTACAATATTGTACAGCCAGAAGGTGATTATTACTTGTCTAAAAGATTACAATATTGTACAGCCAGAAGGTGATTATTACTTGTCTAAAAGATTACAATATTGTACATCCAGAAGTTGATTATTACTTGTCTAAAAGATTACAATCTTGTACAGCCAGAAGTTGATTATTACTTGTCTAAAAGATTACAATATTGTACATCCAGAAGTTTATTATTACTTGTCTAAAAGATTACAATATTTTACAGCCAGAAGGTGATTATTACTTGTCTAAAAGATTACAATATTGTACAGCCAGAAGTTGATTATTACTTGTCTAAAAGATTACAATATTGTAAAGCCAGAAGGTGATTATTACTGGTCTAAAAGATTACAATATTGTACAGCCAGAAGGTGATTATTACTTGTCTAAAAGATTACAATATTGTAAAGCCAGAAGGTGATTATTACTTGTCTAAAAGATTACAATATTGTACAGCCAGAAGGTGATTATTACTTGTCTAAAAGATTACAATATTGTACATCCAGAAGTTGATTATTACTTGTCTAAAAGATTACAATATTTTACAGCCAGAAGGTGATTATTACTTGTCTAAAAGATTACAATATTGTACAGCCAGAAGTTGATTATTACTTGTCTAAAATATTACAATCTTGTACATCCAGAAGGTGATTATTACTTGTCTAAAAGATTACAATATTGTACAGCCAGAAGGTGATTATTACTTGTCTAAAAGATTACAATATTGTAAAGCCAGAAGGTGATTATTACTGGTCTAAAAGATTACAATATTGTACAGCCAGAAGTTGATTATTACTTGTCTAAAAGATTACAATATTGTACAGCCAGATGTTGATTATTACTTGTCTAAAAGATTACAATATTGTACAGCCAGAAGTTGATGAAAAACACATTTAGAAATGATATTAAAAACTTGCATTGACCTATAAATGTGTTCACCGAAAAAATAATCTAAAATCGATCGCCATATTTGATTAGTGCATTCGATTTACTACTGTCGTGAAATCCACATAGCTTTATATTTAGCGGTATTTGATGATCATCATCGTATTGATCAATTACAATATATATTTTTCTTTTGTGATTCATTAATTCTTATTCTGCTTGCATCATTAAATGTGTAAAAAATACAAAACTGAACATCTTAGACTCATGACGACCATGACATCATGACAGACATCAAAAGCGCCGGTGACAATTCTTTCGGCACCTTCACATCACACATTTATTACGAAATATACTTAAATGCTACTGACACATTTTAAAGGCTCCGTTCAGTTTTGACGTACTATGGATACCGAAGGATGCCTGCGCGTGAAATTTTTGTGACAAGAGTTGAGCAATCTCTAACCACATTTCTCATGAGTGGGAATTATTTGTATTCCAGTTGCAAGCATATAAATTGAAGATTACTAGAAAAAATAAAAATGCAAAGATATACAGAGAGCACATACAGCGCCTAGCGTTCCCAAATACTCACTCATCTGTCCAGGCTTATCACTCATGTCCAGGCTTATCGCTGCTTAACTTCGGTAATCTTACGAGTATTGTATACAGGAGGGTATATAACGAGCGTATATATGTGTCTTTTTATATATACTGGTGTATATATGTGTTGTGAGTCTCTTTAACTTATGATTCTTAAACGTTCTGATATGTGATTTGTCTAATGTATTCTCTATTGTGTGTTGATGTGTGTATACATATATTAACAGTTTATAAATAGGGCGCAAACAAGCGACGGACATCGTTGTCAGTCGAAACACCATAAAAAAAAAACATATACTTTCAATCTTCTTTCCATGCGTCCTAAAGGTGCTTTTCTCTAGAAATAAAAACTCTCAGGCGTGAATTGTATTTTTATATAATCATGTATTCTTTTCTGGGTTCCTTTTTCAGAGTTTACACACTTTATATAAAGCTACATTTTTATCAGTCACCCCCTTCCGACTTCCAAAATCCCGTCCTGCTAACGCGTTGCGTATTTAACTTGTCTCTCTCATAACTAAAACTCTACGTTTTCAAAATCTATTTTTCCATGATATCATCAATACACGTAGCCTAAAGATCATTGCTGGGTTTTTGTCACGTATCTTTGTTTATATTATAGTTAACTTAAATTCCATCTATCAAATTAACAATCAAGTTAACATTCCTGAGAACTATTAAATATACCTAAAATAACTTTTCACATCGATATTTTTCTATCTAACAATATACTTTTACCAAACATAATAATCGGTTATTATAATTTCATCATGATAATCCACCATTTTAATACTTTCCGGTGTTTTCCAGTCGACTAACAACATAACACAAAAACAAGTGTGTTAACGTGATTATGTTGCATAATATGACACATTTTGATTAAAAAAAAAGATAATACTTTTATTAATAGAAATATATTTTATTTATACATTTTTCTTATTGGTCGTCCCTTTTTTCTTATTGGTCGTGCCTAATTTTTGAAATTAAATTTTCGTTACTCTCATTGGTTAATTTTACTTTATTGTAAGTTCTCAGATGTCAAGAAGCTTCTTCCTGGGGCTAACACTTGGTTTCTATTTGAGATACACAGATATTCAAATGTTCCCATAATGCTCTCCTTCACTTGTCCAACGTTTAGTTAGTATAGAAGTAAAGACCGTTAATTTTTCTCTCTACAATTTATCAGTTAACTTTGTTATAGTATCTATTTCATATGCTCTTTTAGCTTTTACCAAATTCCAGGACGAAAATTCATCTAGTCTGGTTAAGTAGCCAGCTAAATGCTGTTATTTCAGTTAACATTACTAATGTAAAATGAACTATTCCTCGCATGTCAGTTCATAAGGTGTCGTTAAAACAAAGACTGTCTTTGTTTTATCGTTATTTCCATGGCAAGTGCTCGTCTGAGCTCCAATCTCTGCCCCCTCGCCTATCTTTCACGAAAAACACCCGTCTATCTGAAACCACTGTCAATAATTTCCCCCACTCTTTATCTGTACCTAAATCAAAACGTAGATTCCATGAACAAAGCTTCTTTCTTAGAAGTGCACGCATGAGGAATCCTCTTCCGTTTGCCTGCTTCCCACCTGACTACAACTTGGATATCTTCAAGTCCAACATAAACAAATTCCTGATAAGCCGCCCCCTTAATTAAGACCCTTTATCAAATCTCCATTACTAGCGATTACTACGATATTATTCCATAGATTACTGTACACACAATAACCGTTATCCCTGAGTGGCGTCCGGGCCTTGATAAGTGGTGACTACCATGTAAAAAAAAGAAAAAAAAAGGAGTTGAAGTTCTTTCTCTCTTTCCTATTCTTTGTTTCCTTTGCGACTGAGTCTACAACGTGTGGGTCCCGGATGTCTATATGTTAACGCGAGTGTAAAAAGTGTGTACTACATTACATCTTTAAGGCTTTATCCAGAGTCTTTGAGAAGAGGCTAGTTAATCGTTATATGAGACCTTATCGGGGAATGCTGACTGGACTACTCAGACATTTTTGTATTTCTCTTGTGCACTGGCTTTTCTATCCTACCTTGTGTCACATCTTTCCACACTGGGAGTTAGGCAAATATCTATCAAAAATAGTACGATTAATAGAAGTAATGGTATAGGTTTGTACTATAGTATTCGATATCAAATTTTTCTTAGTAATAGATGTGCAGTAGTTATAGGTGATGATGAACCCTTTTCATTTGCGCAATTTTACTTTTTTAGCATGAGGCTGATGGTGCATTATCCAGCCGGTATGCTTTTCGTGCGAGACGTCTCTGCTGAACTGCTTGTATACTGTTCTCTTGTTTTCCAGTTAATTGGATTTTTTTAAAGTCAAGCTGAACAGAGGTGCAATGCTATTGTCTCAGCCGAAACAAAAACTTGACACGCGTGAGACATGTGGTTGTAAGACGCATCCCATTAGGCAGATGTACGCAAGGCCGGTAACTCAGCATGCTATGATTTTTCTTATTACCAAAAATAATTCATCATTCCTTGCTCTTTGTTAGTGAATTGACGTATGAGTAAAACTGATTAAGTCGTCCGATAGAGTCTGTGATATTTTTAAAATTGGTGACCATGCTTCTGTGGGGCTGGGGTATAGTTCTGTGCGGTTCCATGGGAGACCAGTTCTCTTTAACTTTTCTTTTTAAGACTGGATTTGTTTCTGTTAATCGCGTCGGGCTCCCCTGCCGGGGAATGCTGATGGGGCTGCTTAGACATATTTTGTGGCTCATTGTGCACACCTCTACTGTGTTTTGATTTTTTTTTCAATCCGCATCTTTCACTCTTTTGCCGCATCTTCCTCTGGTAGTAAGAGGATGGAGGGGGGATTCCAACAATAAATTACGTAATCGATAATCGAATGTTTTGATTTGATAAAAAAAATAAATACAAACCAATCAATTTTTTTTTCATAGCACATAACGGATTTATTAATCTAATATTTATTGACATCTCACATAAAATTGCGTTGAATGAAATAATAAATGTTTTTTACACATATTTATTAAATAATGTAATTTTATTACGAAATTACAACCAGTAAATGCATTTCGATTTATTTATAAGCAGGTCAGCGTGCCAAATTCGAATGGGAAAAATACATGGACATCTTAAAAGCAAAATATAACGTAAAATAATAACACATGTTTTAAACATATAGAAACACAAAGGAGCGCATAGTCTTTCACGCGTACGCGCGCTTGTGCGTCCAACAAACACACACTCACAGCACCTGTTGGTTATCGCCGGTGAGCAATCAAAATATACAATTTGATTAAATAAAAGCTTGTACATACGTATGCCTGACGTCATCGCCTTCACCGTCGCGTTCTCCCCTGTGTGATTACTGATTTGCATCGTTGATCGTCCAATGGTTTGATCTCCTGTTACTCAAGTCGAATAAACTTCATGCATGAAAACGCTAGAAGCTTTTTGATGATTCAAAGGTTTTATTGGAAGAAAAATACGTTGCGCGGAGAGAAACCTAAAACTAACACCCCATTTCTTCTTATTTATTTTCCCTGTTTGACGGACTGATTAGAAGGTTTCTACGTTGTCGGTACACGTCTGCACTATGGCATCCATCGACATAAACTGCTCGAAAACTCTGTTTCATACTCGAATCAGTTGAACACGTGACGCTAGCCCCATCCAACAACTTGACACTTGTTTCCTCGTTGTTTGGTCTAAAGAGTAAACTCTTGAGCTTTATTTTCTGACTCGCTGAATGCAGGGTATCTTTTCGTTCGTCGCCAGGCCGTACTTAAAATGCACCCTGCGACAGGCTATTAAAATTCACATCGTATAAGGCCACAAATTATAATATTGGGTCTTATACTGTGAAGAATTTATCTGATTAGATTGAAATTTTGTATAACGGTTTATTGTTATCAAACAGTATCATATCCATAACTCAATCTACTGACTGACAAACAATATGGATTTAGACAAGCCCGTTCCACAGCAGACATCCTCACCGTGATCTCTGAACGTATATACCAATCACTGGACAAAGCGGGGGAAGGCAGAGCGGTAGCTCTAGATATATCTAAGGCTTTTGACAGGGTATGGCATGAGGGTCTCCTCAGTAAAATCAGATCATACGGTATCACTGGTAGAATACTTAACATAATTAAATCCTTCTTAGATAAGAGAAAAATCCAGGTAGTCCTCGACGGTCGCACATCTAAACAATATGATATAAATGCGGGAGTGCCCCAGGGTTCTATCCTTGGACCTCTATTGTTCCTGATATTCATAAATGACCTCCCCGACAACATTGCCTCTGAGATGGGTATATATGCTGATGACACTACACTCTATGGCAGACACGACAGGAAGACGAATGAACACATTTCTAAAGAAATGGCAGAAACACTAGAGGAAGACCTCCAATCTGTAGTGGAATGGGGACAAAAGTGGTTGGTCGCGTTCAATGCTGCCAAGACTAAACTAGTTTCATTCAATAATTACAAGAAACCCTCTCTACCACCAATAGCAATGGCCAACGACTCTTTATCTGAGAGTCCATCTTTCAAACTCCTTGGCCTAACGTTCACAGGAAACATGAGTTGGAACAATTACATTGAAGGCATTGCCAGGGCCGCTGCAAGAAAGGTGGGCTCTCTCTACCGTGCTAGAAAACTACTAACACCCGAAAGTATCCTGTACCTCTATAAGGCCACCATTCGCCCATGTATGGAGTATTGCTGCCACATCTGGGCTGGTGCATCTGCTACTAGTCTCTCGCTCCTTGACAAGGTTCAAAAGAGAGTCGCAAATCTGATAGGCCCTGAACTGGCATCTAAGCTTCAGCCTCTGTCCCATCGACGAAATGTTGCATCCCTCTGCCTGTTCTACAAGTATTTTAGTGGTGAATGCTCTGACGAACTGCAATCACTTGTGCCCCCACGACGCGAGCACCCTCGACAAACCCGACAGGCTACTAGATCCCACCCCCACACTGTAGAGGTCCCTAGATGTAAAAGATCTTTTTACTCCAATAGTTTCTTCCCCAGAACCGCAAGACTCTGGAATTCCATTCCAGGTCCCTGCTTCCCCAACAGTACTGACGTGCAGAAGTTCAAGTGTAACGTGAACCGACACCTTGCTGCCCAAATCCCTACATAGTACCCCAGTAGTTGTTGCCCCTGATAGTAGCCCCCTACACCAAAGTGGCAATTTGCCTTGTTTGGGGTGAAAATGTAATAAAAAAAAAAAAAAAAAAAATCTTGAAAAAAAAAATCAAAAGTTGGAAGTCCATCGAAATTTCGCCTTAAGCCGAACTTTGTAAGATCAAGTCTTATAAAATACAAGATGTTCTTTGTTACAATATCTGCTAAGTAGCATGTCTCGGCGATGACTAGAACCAAAGTGATCGTCACAAGAGTAATTTGCAAATTTTCAGTGACACCAACTTTGACGTTTGATGCTTATATTCTCAAATCATGACCAATATTTACTGGTGACAATTGCTAGGCTACAAATAAACAGTATGCCAAGCACGACCAAAAAACATTGCGTCCACTTTGTCACAAATAAAGAAGAAATCTATACGCATTTTAGCTTTTAAATCTTCTTTCTATTATTAACTTGAATGCTTTGTAATCTATTTAAGTACAATACCTTTATAAATACAAATAACAATGCTGATAACTTGATAAAATAATTATAATTTAGTTTGAATTATTTCATATACGTGTGTGCACACTAGCAATAACAATACCTATTGACATTGCTTTAAATACAACGTTTGAAATACAAAACACAGCTTACGACCTTTATTACGATAACGAGGGTGACTTCTGCTACTTTGTTTCTGATTGACGTCACATCAATCCGTTTAGTGAACACATTGCATTTTCACGGAGAGGAGGTTCGAGAACCACTAGAACTTTTCTTTACTCCTATTTTTTAAAACTCGAACGTTGCGCGGCTGGCTGTCCAATCACCTGTCGGAGTGGTAAGCAAGGACTTGCCAAGCCGAGCAGCGTTATATTGATGCCGTTTTCAGGATTTCAACCTCGTGGTTGTCGAGACAGGATTCGACACTGATACTTCTACGGAGAACAAAGAACTGTCCGCGTGAAAACACAGCACGGCAGAAATTCACCAAAAGAGTCTAGGCCCAGAAAGAGAACAGATAGATTGTATAATTGTGGAGAGTGAGGAAAAAAATGTCTACAGAACGGCTTAGTGTGGTTGATTGTGACTAAGAACTGGCCCTAGGGGGACTTCCCGTGAAAGGGAGCAGCTGAGAAGATCGGAATTGCTCCTCTTTGCATACCGTTACTAGGAACACCAGGCGAGGAATTGCTCAATCTGATGAAAAAGGAAACCCTAAAGTTGGAACCGAACAATCTGCGGGACGGCCGGGTTAGCCGACAAGTTCTAGTCCGAGCAAGGCCATTTTGATATTGGATGTGTGGCAAGTTGGCGATTTTGCCCATCTGTTAAAACTTCAAATATATCCTATTTTTATATATATCCTAATTTTTTGTATATCATATAAATAAAATTCTCCAGGAAAGAAAAAAGGAAGTGGTCCTAAACATCTACGTAACCATCTCCGAGCCGACTATCTATCTGTCCCCAGCTCTAAATGGTTCAAGGAAGAGTTAACCCGCTTGAAACTAAAATCCGATTTTCTTAGGAACATTACTGCAAAAGTCAACTTCACGAGTGTCTAAAGTGTTTAATTGGGAAAGAGTCAAACGAAAAATATTGAGTGCGCGGTTTTGATACTGTGAGCGATTTTTCAACGTAAAATTGTGGGACATAAAAGAATATAGTTTGTTTTTTTAATACAATAAAATGTATATAAAGAATTTGGTACATTTAGTACATAACGTCTCGCCTTGCCTCAGTCAGTGTGTGTGTTTCTCTCTTTCTCTCCCTGTTTATCGCTTTCTATATATCTACATCATTGTATATATTCTAGTTGTTATATATATATATATATATATATATATATATATGTGTGTGTGTGTGTGTGTGTGTGTGTGTGTGTGTGTGTGTATGCATATATGCATATTTTTTAAACAGTAATCTACGAACATGTCTTTTTCGAGGCCCTACTTCTCAGCGCAGCTCGAATGTTTGTCGAGGAATCGAACCGCAGACCATGTGCATTACAGTCCAGGGCTTTATTCTAAATAGTTTACTCTTTTTATCGCTTATAAACTTGGATAACACAACGGACTATAATGCATACGGTCTGGGGTTCGATTCCTAGATAGACAGTCAAGCTACGCTGATGAGAGGTAGGGCCTCGAAACATGCATGCCCATGAATTACTGTTTTAGAAATAATAAAAAATATATTATTTATTTACGACCAAATAATATTATATGGGCGTTACTTCACCGCATTATCGTTTAAAAACATCAACATGAAAACTACACACGCACACACACACGCCCGCCCGCACGCACACACACATACACACACACACCACACACACACACACACACATATATATATATAACTCAACATATGTGTGTACATGCGCTTCTGATGTTTTTGTCTTTCCTATAGTAAAAATATATATGCATATATGTATGCGTGATCCTTAGTTAACATGTGTAAGTAATCTTGAGGTTTCGAGTTTAATTCCAAGTATAAACCTCAAGACGATTTAATATGTTTACTGTAAGTTTGCTCTAAATTTTGAAGAATGAAAAACAGACTCAGTATCCCCGTGACTACAATAAAGAGTCCGGTTTAAAATTAAAAAAACGATTAGCACGGTACAAAGAACATGAAGATGGTTGAAGGATAAAGTGGCACATATGTTGTGATAGTCGCAATGAAGATCAGGAAATAAGTTGCAAAGTATAATGAATAGTCCACGCTTACTTTGCAATGAGTATAAAGCAACTTTAATGCAAATCTGAAATATACAAATCATTAAATGTGCCCATAGTATTTCTCCTAAAATCATCTTAAACACTCCAAAGAAGCTGAAACCATTAATATTTATTAATTGGTATCTAATACGTATTATTATTATTATTATTATTATTATTATTATTATTATTATTATTATTATTATTATTATTAATGACTAGTTATTTACAATACTAAACGCCACCTTAGGACATGTAAAAAGCAACAACAAAACAAAACACAGTATCTAACACTTGTTTCTAAAAACTACCATACTCTAACGATAGAATAACATCAGTTATCTGCAAAACCGCCCAGAGAAAAATTATACGACGCAATCACGTTGACACACCAGTTCTCGCCAGATCACCGAAGTCAAGCAACATTGAGCCTTGCCAGTATGAGAATTGAGAAGGCCAGGCGCTGTATGTGCTGGTAAGATTAGGTGTGGGGTCCGCAAAACACCGAAAAATAACTCCTCGTTACAAACGCATCTATAAGGGCATAAGGTTATGGCTGGAATATATATTATCATTATTATTATTACTATTATTATTATTATGATTATTATTATTATTATTATTATTATTATTATTATTATTGCTCAAAAACAAACGTATCTGCATTTACACGAAGGACCTCCATCCCTTCTTAGTCCATTCGCAAGCAGCTAAATTTAAACAAGTATGGTCTACATTATCCACACTTACGCCTAGCAGCTGTGTTCCTAAATCCATAATGATCAGTTAATTAGTATGGTAATGAATTCTATACGTAGAATGTAAAAACATATACATATAGCTAACTTTATCTGAATAAAGATGTACAATGCATGTGCAAATACATGTGAGAATGAGAGGCAACGAAGGAATGGTGTTAGCATTCGACGAGGAATGCTCCTTCCCATAAATATCATTTAAATCATCTACGCACTATTAATATAGCATGTAAATTCCCACTATCTTACGTGGTGCGGTTTAATGAAGAATAAACAATCATTTTGTGATAACCGCATCTACTATTATACAATTGCGCCAGCCTGACAAAGCAACAGTAAATTCTTAACTGCTTAAGACAATAAAAATATATGTTTAAGAATAATAAGTCTAAAATAGTATTAAATGAAATCAACGTTCGATCATGGCGCTTATTTCGGACACTGGGGGACTCTGGAAATAGACACCATAAAATCAATATCGATGAAAAAGATGATAAAAAAGAATACATGAAACGAACAAAAAGCTCATAGACACTAAATTATATAATAGAAACTTAATAAATTATATAATAGAAGCCTAATAAAAGAACGCAGATATGAAATCTATTAACGACCCTTCTTAAATAAGACAAACTATTACAATTATCCTTTTCTGGTGTGTGACAGGCTGGACGGGGCTTCTTCGTTCGATAATTCCATGCTCCGTGTCTTCTTCTTCTTCTTCTTCTTCTTCTTCTTCTTCTTCTTCTTCTTCTTATTATTATTATTATTATTATTATTATTATTATTATTATTATTATTAACATCCCTCACTAATAACTGGTTATTGACAATACTAAACACCATCCTAAGACATGTCGAAAGCAACAACAAAAAAAACTATCTACCACCTGTTTCTAAAAACTACCATACTTTAACGATAGCATAACATCAGTCGTCTGCAAAATGATCCCCAGAGAAAAATCAGATATCCAAGTCGTATACTTTACACCGATATTGAGATCGTATTTATCCAGAACTAGGACACCAACCAGTAACAACTCTTGTACTCTATAAATTTGCACCATCAATAACAAAGGATTATGCAATTGCACATATTCAGTGTATCAAATACATAGTGCGAAATGCAATATGGGTTCCATCAGTAGCACTCTAAGGCCATTACACATAAGCATAAATAAACACAACACTACTGCATTTGTATTCCACAAACACCTGGCTCACAGGAAATACATTAATACGATGAATCTGGAGCGAATAAAACTGGATCCACTATCCGGAATATATTTTTATCTTTCGTTTAAGGGTGGTGGTGTTTGATCAACAGTGTTGGGAGCCATGATTTAACAAACTGTTTTGCTTTTAAATACCAGAAACAGTGTTTCATTTTAAACATCTGATGACCTTTAAAAACTTAGGACTATTGTGAGTTCAAGAAAGCAATTAGATTCATTTATTGCAGGAGATTAAATGACTTACCGACAAAATAATTTTCCATCAACGGACTAAATGTTAAATTTATTTAAATACTTTTTTATAGAGGTTTTAAGAAAAGCTTCCAAGACCTTATATGGACAGCATTGTTTCATTGACACATGTTTAATTTAGTAGAAGTTAGTATTCTTGTTTTTATTCAATTTTTCGAACTGACACGCCAACGATTTAGTGTTATGCTTTAGTGTGATTGAGAATTCATCATATTTGCCAACGTTTTCAACTCACATGATACGTCGTCGGCACGCGATTAGTTTACAACATTTAAACTGGTGAATTTATTACAAAAGTCGATAAAGTGATTTATTATTTTTATAAAGTGTAATATTCACCTATTCCTTCCCACTCGTCTTGATCTTTGTTGATGATGAGTTGACGTGCTCTTATGAATCAATCTTCAGTCGTGGGTTACAATGTAAACACAACGACGATGGCAGTGTTTTTTGTCAATATAAATCGTATTACAAATCTACTGCATTTATATGGTTCGAATGAATCCACTATACATAATTATCACCCCTTTTTATTATCAATAGTCTACGAATATGTCTAATTTCATGTTTACTAATATTCTCTTTATATTTATTAGTTTATTCAAAAATATATACCAAAGTATTATAAACAGATAGATAAGATTTTTATACATTTCTAATGTAGTTTTGGATTATCTCTATTAATAATAATAATAATAATAATAATATATATATATATATATATATATATATATATATATATATATAGTCAAAATTTTGTTGAAAATTCAAAGACTTACGTTTTCTTTTTATAACCTTCGTTTATTTCCTGGATTTATTCCATTACCGCTATTTCATTGATGAGTTGACAATTTTACGATTTATATTTCCATAAGAATATCCTGTCTCCACCAGTTTCTTCATTAGATTTTTACAACAACGGGTATATTTTTAACATGCTGGACATCGTATTCGGGTAAAAGGATTTCCAAAGCCCTGCTTCCTCACTTCCTCCATCTTTTGGTGTTATGAAAATATAGTTTTCCGTTTTAACCCGTACTTTCGTATTTTTATTTTTTATTTATTAATTATTTATTTTTGTTTCACTTTTCCCTTTTTTTCTTATTTGTTTTTCCAATTATCATATAGTTTTATATAATTTTATTCCTATATTTATGCGTGTTTATTTTAATATTGTTTTTTGCTTGGTGTTTGAATTCATATTATATTACCCGATGCAGGGGAGGTCACTCTTGTGGTATCTTTTTTATATCTAGGATTACCTCCCTTGTATTTTTCCTAATCTGCTCTAGCGCGTGAAATTAAATATCTGTTTCTGTGCAAACACCCGTGGATTTCATCTAGCCGTTTGTTTAATAATTATATATATATATATATATATATATATATATATATATATATATATATATATATATATATATATATATTGTTTTAACAAAATTAACACAGTAAAGATTGAATTGATCGCAACAAATAATGTATTTTCATTGTTCGCTACAATTGTTTCGCAACCATGCGGACAATTTCAAACCTTATATCGTTTGAAAATATTCACAAGAAAGGCCACTCATAAGTCGTTGGGAAAAAACACTTTTTTTATAATATGGAATCCATTTCTCTTGTAAGGAAAAGACTATGTGATAAAAGATATACCTACATTCCTTCTTTCAGAGGATTTTCCGGTTTCTGTTTGTTAATGATTCTATATGCCTATCTATTTTCGTATCTCTATTTTTAAAAGTTTCGATCGATTATTCATTTATCCTTGCATCCAATCACCTATGTTTACTTAATTTAGTTTTTTTGCTATTTTTCTCTAGTTTATTGATCTAAATTTCTTTCTTTCTATATTGAGTTTTTTTTTTCACTTCCGGACCTAATATATTATGTTCCTACCATATTGTTTTGATTCTGTATTAGTTTCGTATTTAATGATTGTATTAGCTATTTACACTTATATCGGCATACTTATTTGTGTAAATTCAACATATATATGCATGATGATGATTACAACGTCTTGTCAGACGAGTGCCACTCCCTCAGACACTTAAAGTCCATGAGCCCAAAATGACTTTTTTTAGTCCTACCGGTGAATTCACACGCTCAAGCAGGCATGACACTGAAGATGGACATTGAGATCAATTATTACATGCGTCCAGCCTTTCAAGCCTCCACGCGTCACAACTTTTTCATTGCCACAGGACCACTTTTATAGACAAATGCTTGAGGGAGTATCTATAACAGATGATGTTACAGAGTCTTAGCTTTGTACGACAGCTAAGTCTCTCTCTCGGTTCAAAATGTTGAGATCCAGCAACAAGCAAGAGCAAGATAGCCAGCAAAAAGTTAAACTGCAGACCAGCTTAATGAGCGTACTGGTCTCCCGCTTTATTTTTTTTTAAATCAGAGATTTGCTTCTCCTAGAAAGGTTGCCTTCACCACGGCTTAATGAGTCCTCTCCACCCCAACACACACACAAACACACACGGTGCTAGTTGGCCGGTGACCCCGAAAAAGGGTTCATTCGCCCTTTGGAAGGTCTTGTTTTTAATCCTTCAGAGAGACTAGCCACCCTCCTCACAAAACAAGTCCGGTGGGGGTACCAGTTTAGTCGCCGGTGACCCGACCATGAGGTAGGTAGTACTGGTTTACATGGTACCAGTAGCATATGACATGACCTGACATATATATATATATACATACAAACATGTATATATATACATACACACACACACACATGTAGTGTGAGTGTATTGGGTGCAAAATTCAAAGTAGCAGAGAAGATAATTCCCTTGTATCCCAGGACGCCTTTTGCCATTCTCATCAGGGGAGGGCCATTGCATTTGATTTAAAAAAAATTGTGTTCCTCCTAAACATATGAACGATATTGAGGTTTTCACTAAATTTCAAATCTTGTTTTCTTAGTGAAAATACCATGCTCCTCTCTTCCCCGAAGCTTTTTTCAGTTATGAAAGCTAATGTATCTAATATTGCACACTATTATAGCAACTCATCGATTGGCTCTAAAAAATTTTTTCCGGAAAAAATCCAATTATTCTACTGTACATAATCTGAAGAAAAATAAAGATATTTATTTTTCCAGACTTGATAAAAGTGCTGGCATAGTAATCCTTAACCGTACTAACTATATTAATAAAATGTCAAATATTTTAAATGACACTACTAAATTTCTTCAAGTCAGCTCGGTCGACTCCTCTGATAATACTCTGAATAGTGACTCCAAATTACAAAAACGCTTGCACTTTTTATTTACTAAACACTATATCTCTAACGAGAGAAAATACGACCCAGGATCCCTAAGACCTCAACTTTATGGTCTCCCTAAAACGCACAAAGATAATGTTCCTTGTAAACCTATTTTATACATGGTTGGTTCGGCTCAACATGCATTTGTATAATGGTTCACTGAGTTAAATTTGCCTGTTTATACATTTTATTCCACGTACTGTGTCTATGATTCCTGTATTTTTTCTAAAAATTATTAGAGATAATTTTCCTAACCAAAATAATTATTTCTTTTGCTCGTTTGATATTTCCAGCCTATTCATTAACGTATTCTTGATGAGACAATTGATATTTGATTCAACGCACTTTATCGTAGTGAATTTGGTTCTCTATTATTACCAGAAAAATATTTTATTAAACTCCTTTCTCTCTGAACAAAGTGAGTTGAGTTCAATGTGATGTACAAACAAATTGATAGGGTTTCCATGAATAGCCTTTTGGGCCCTATTCTTGCCGACAATTTCGTGGATTTTATGAATCAGATCTTTTTAAATCATCACATAAAAATCCTACTTTGTTTTTCCGGTATGTTAATGATACTTTTGCGGCTTTTCCTGTCGAGACCTTTCTTTAAAATTTTTTGGATCATCTCAATTCTTTACATAACGGTTTGTCTTTCACTATGTAGACCGAAAAAGATAATTCCCCTGTTCCTCGATATCCTCGTCGAAAGGTCTAGAGGCAGGTTTTCTAATTCTATATAAGTAAACAACTTTTCACGGGCTTATACAGTAAATAGTGTTCATTTTTACCCAAAACTACCATTACAACACTGATTCAAACATTAATACATAGGGTCTTAGTTGTTTGTTTTCTGAGTCGACTAAATGCTAAAATTATTAGAATTAAAGACATTTTTGTCCATAATAACTATCCCGAAATTTGTCATTGATAAATGCATTAAATTTAAAATTAATAAACTTAACAAAGATACAACTGTTGACCCTTCTAAATGTACTGTATACCTTAAATTACCGTGGGCTAGTGAAAAATGTGTCCCCCCCCCGCTTATTAATTAACAAACACACTATTACCAATTGTTTTCCGTCTGTTCTGCCACGGATAATTTTCAATACGGTACCTACTCTTTCTTCTCTTAAAAAGGACAGTTTTCCTCAAACAAAACCTATGTTATATATAAATTTTAATGCCAGTGTGAACGAACCAGCGTTCACTTTGAAAAAAAGAATCATGTGCCTTCAGGTTTCCTTAATATAAACAAATACAAAAATAAAATAAAATTAAAATTATCTTTAACATTATCCACAATAATTTAGATTCTGCGATATGCCATAATTTATTAAATAATCCAGAATAAATCTTGTGTATAAAGACAATTTTTATCAATTTTGTTCCGGGGCCGATCGAGTAATAAATTGAAATTTGAGAACTTTAACAAACTCCTCCACCAATTTTGGGTCTAAACACTTGAAATTTAAGATATAAGTTACTTGGACATGGATATAACTTTACATTTTGATTTGAGCCCAAAACCATAAACGCTAAGGGTACATAATTGGGGTCAAAGTTTTTTTTTTTTAAATTGACCTCTGAGGTCTCTACGAAATTACTCAGCCAATTTTTGGTGTAAACATTTGAAATTTTACATAAAGTGTATTCAGACATAGGGCAAGCTTTTTAATCGTTGTTTAGCGGAAATTCTGGCTAGCAAGGATCAAGCTAAAAAGATTTTACCTTTGCGGTCTCTCGCAAACTCCTAAGCCAATTTATATCTAGACATTTGAAATTTTACATAAAAGGTATTCCGACATGCAGCAAGCTTTTTAATCATTTTTGGGGGGAATTTTCGCAGCCAAGAGGTCAGAGTTGAAAGAGTTAACCTTTGCAGCATTATTTACTTACTTAGTCACACAGGCCCCCATCAAAGTTTTCTGTTTGAGGACAATTTGCGGCGTTTTCTGGAGTCTGAGTGTACTCAGATTTTCAGTAGTCTCCGCCTCTTTCGATAACAGTTGGATTTGCGTTATCTAAGTTACCATTGATTTCTAGTTGGTAGCGACCATTGGGCTTCACTGGAATTTGGGTGACAATAAGCCACCCCAAGGCCCCAGTACTCTTTGCACTCATCTAGCGGAGGTCTGGCTAGTTTTCATTCTTCAGTCATTCTATCCTACTTAGCCCTCCCCACTTACTTCATATGGCGTTAGTTTATGGCCACACACACACACACACACACGGAAAGTCTGGTCACACGGGGGGGTGTAACTTGCAGTTTCCGCTTTCATCGTTTCATATGATATCCTTTTCTGTTTTACCTCCTTCTGTATGTCCGGCTTATGCTTGTAGCTCATGCATGTTGGTCTCCGCATTCAAAGGGGTTTCTTAATATTTCAACCGTTTTCATTATTGTTATCCATTGTATTTTCTTAGTCACCCGTCTGATTCAAGTCTCCTCCATTCTCTTTTCGAAAATTTTCAGTATTATTTCTAGCACTCCTACTATTAATGGTGTCATTTTGACTTCCTTCATCTTCCATGTCCTTTTGAGTTCTCTGGCCAGTTTTCGTATATTTGCCCCGCTTCTCTGTCTCCTTGATCTTTACTATGTGGTCTACAATCTAGCAGGACTTTTTCGTCTTGTTAACAATTATGACATCTGGTCTTCTCGTTTGGATAGGTTTATCCGTTTGTATATCCATGTTTCATATGAGTTTGTTACTTCCATTTTCAAGTACTGTTGTCGCTCTGTGTTTGTACCTTTTGTCAGGATGTTCAAGATGCAATTGTCTGCATAATTCCAAGTGCACTTCATTCCTCACTTGATCGTGTCTATTTGCATATTCTTTTAGGACTTTGCTGCATTCTCTTATTATGTGGTTTATTGTATCGTCTCTTTATTCACGGAGTCTGCATTTGCTGTTTTTTGTGTCTGGTCGATCCTTGCTTTTATGTGGTTGGTTTTACTTGTGTTATCTTGTGAAACTGTTATTAGGGATTCAGTTTCTTGGTTTATGTTTCTTTTGCAGCCATGCCCAAGTGTTTTTGTAAGTCTCATCTTTTGTCATCCTTATGAATCGTCCATGTGGCTCTCGCTCTTCCCGTTTTTATTTTCTCGTCTTATCCCTTATCTCTTTTTCTCTGTTTTTTTTTTCAGCTTCTCTTACTGCAGTAATTATTCTGCCGATGTTCTATGTTATGTATTATTATTATTTTTTCTGTGTTATTTACAGTCTTCTATACAAACCAATCCTCTTCCCCCGTCTTTCGTTTTAACACAGAGTCGGTCAGTATCATCATTTGGGGGTAATGCATGGTGCATAGTCATCAGTTTCCTGGTCTTCTGGTCGAGATACCTTAATTCTTCTTAGATCTAACCTATAAACTGTACAGAGTATCTTACTAGTGGCATTTTTTTAGTCACCCGTCTGATTCAAATCTCCTCGATCTTATTAGTGGCGCTGCCCATTCTTTATTCTTTATTATCATTATTGGCTCACATGGAGCTTTCACACAAGTCAGCAAGCGATCTGATTAGAAATAAGTCTCCCCAGACGTCCAGCTCTTTCCACCTCCTTCGATAGCATTTGTAAATTAATTTACACCATCGCAACAGCCGCTTACCATTGATTTCTCGCTGGTAGTGGTCATTAATTTATACTAGAATTTGAGTGGCACTCAGCCTCCCCAAGGTCCCAGTTCTCTTTGCGCTTCTCCAGCCGAGGTCTTGTTGGCGCTCACTCCTCGGTCTTTCAGTCCTTATTGACCCTTCTCGGCCCTTTGGTATCACTTTTTTATTGGGGGAAACCGTGATGAAACAATCGGGGATGCATGTTGGGGGGGGGGCGTAGAACTTTTAGATATGCAGTTTCAGTGTTCTTCATTCCCTGTAACGCTTATTCGTTAGTTTGTCTTGTATTATTCCCCACATTCTAGGGTTTTCCTTAATATTTCAGTCGTTTTCATTATCGTTAGTCGTTGTACTTTTGCAGTTATTCCTCTGATTCCAATTTCTGACATTCTTTCTTCGAAGTTTTTCGGAATTGTTCCTAATGCTCCTATTATTATCGGTACTATTTTGATTTTCTTCATTATGCAAATTCCTTTTAACTCTCTGGCTAGCTCTGTGTATTTGCTTCGTTTCTCCTTTTCTTTCATACTCACCCTGTGGTCAGCTGGGACTGCAAAGTCTATGATTTGACAGGATTTTTCTTTCTTGTTAATTATTACGACATCTGCTCTTCTTGCTTGGATGGGTTTGTCCGTCTGTATGTTCATGTCCCATAGGATTTTGTGGTTCTCGTTTTCGAGTGCTGTTGCGGGTTTATGCTTTTACCATTTGTCTGTACACTCAAAATTCAGTTGTTTGCACAATTCCCAGTGTACCACTCTCCCCACTCCGTCATACCTGTTTTTGTATTCCTTTTGGGCAAGTTTGCTGAATTCACTTGCTATATGGTTTATCGTTTCATCTCTTTGTCTACATAGTCTGCATTTGCTGTTTTCTTGTGTTTTATCGATCCTTGCTTTGATATGGTTGGTTCTAATCGAGTTATCTTGTGCTGCAGTTATTAGAGATTCAGTTTCTCGGTTTATATGTCCTTTTCGCATCCATGTCCAGGTGTTTTCGTTATTCTCATCTTTTGTCATTCTTATGAATCTTCCGTGGAGTTGTTTCTCTTCCCACTTCTCTTTTCTCGTTTTGTCATTTGTCTCTCTGTTTTCTGTTTTGTTGTTTCTTTCAGTGTCTCTCGCTGCCATGATTTTTTTCAGTGTTTTGCATTATGTATTTTTCTAGTTCCATATACGTGTCTTTAACACAGTCTTCTATACAGATCAGCCCATCAGTCCTCTCCCGCCGTCTTTCCTTTTCATGTAGAGTCTGTCAATATCGTCCTTTGGGTGTAGTGCATTATCCATGGTCATGAATTTCCTGGTTTTCTGGTTGAGTTGTATCAGTTCTTCTTTTGTTTACCCTATAAACGGTCCAGAGTATCTTACTAGTGATACTGCCCATGTATTTATACCTTTTATTGGGTTTCTGCTATATAATTTCGTTTCCAAGAGTTTTCTTGTTCTCCTGAGGTATTCCTTTCCAATTTTCTCTTTCATTTCTATTGCTCTGATGGTGTCCGCTTCCAGAATTCCCAAGTATTTATAGTCGTCTTGTTCCTCTAGTGCCCTAATTTCTGTTTGGTTTGGTAGTTCCATGCCTTCAGTCGTTTCCAGTTTTCCCTTTCTTATAACTAGTTGTGCGCACTTTTCCATTCCAAATTCCATTTGGATATCTTGGCTGAAGATCCTGGTAGTCTTAATTAGTGTCTCTAGCTCCTTTTCGATCCTTGCAAAAAGTTTCAGATCGTCCATGTACATCAGGTGGTTCATTTTTTCCTCTGTATTGGAGAACTTGTATCCGGCTTGGCACTTTCTCAGAATACTGTTCAAGGGCATCATGGCTATGATGAACAGTAGTGGTGATAGTGAGTCTTCTTGGAAGATGCCGCTTTGTATGTTAATTTCTGTTATGTGTTGTCTATCAGCTGTCAATTCCAGTCTCCATGTTTCCATTGCATTTTCTATTACGTTGGTGATCCTGCTTGGTATTTTATACATTTTTAGGCATTCTATTATCCATGCTTGGGGGCTACTGTCGTACGCTTGTTTGTAGTTAATCCATGCCATGGCTAAATTATTTCTCCTCCTTTTGACCTCCTTTAGGATCTTTTGATCTATATATAACAGGTCATATGTTCCTCTTTTTCCTTTTTGGCATCCTTTCTGCTCCTCGGAGATAAGTCCACGGCTATTCAGGGAGTGGTAGATTTGTTCCCTCAGTTGTGCTGTCAGTATCTTCCACAGTTGGTAAGCAAGTGATTGGCCTATAGTTGCTAGGGACGGTTCCTTTCTCCGTATCCTTCTGTAGCAGTGTAGTTCTACCTTTTGTCATCCAGCCTGGTACGCTTGCTTCCTGTATACATCTTCTCAGGTTTTGAGCTAGCCTCTCGTGTAAGGTTGTGAATTTTTTGAACAAGTATGCATGTATCCCGTCGTACCCTGGTGCTCTCCAGTTTGCTATTTTTCCTAAGCTTTTCTTTAGGGTTTCCTTGCTGATTTCATTCACTGTTCTTTCTTCTATTTGTTGTAACTCTTCTTTCATATTTTTCAGCCACTCGGCATTTCTATTGTGATCTCGTCGCTCTTCCCATATTTTACCCAGTAGAGTTTTGTTTCTGTCGGATTTGGTTGTTCTGTTTTTGTTTTTCCTCCGTTCACATTTTGGTAGAATTGGCTTTCATTAGTTTCAAATGTTCTGTTTTGTTTGCATTGTTCAAATTCATATCTATATCGTCTCAATCTCCCTTCTTTTGCTTTCATTTTTTGATCCAGTTCTTCATGTTTCTTGTTTAACCTCTTCCTGTCAGTTACATTTCCAATATTCCGTTTTCTCCACATTGCTTTCTTCCTGGTGATCATTTTGGTTTTTTTTATGTTTGTGTATTTGGGTTTCTAGTCTTATTTCCCATCCAGGTTTTGTCGGTCTGCTTGTCCCCGGTTGTTTTTCTGATTTGAATTTCATACTTACCATTTTGGCGCCTGCGTAAATCAGGTTGTTTATGTCTGTGATTTTATTTGTTGGGATATGTGGGAGGAGTTTGTTAACCTTCTCTATTTCTATTTTTAATTTCTTCTGCTCTTGGTTCCTTAACGATGGGAGCTTTGTTTTTTCCTCGTTCATCAGCTGTATTATTTTATTTATTTCATTTGCTTCATTCTCTGTTAGTTCTGTTTCATAGTTCTCGGTTTCCACGTTTGTAGGCTTCGTTCTTTGTTGGTCCTCGGCCTTTGGTGCTTTTACTTGTGAGGCTTCAACTTGTGGGATTGCTCTACGTGCGGTCCCGTATGGGGATGCTTTTTGTTCATTTTCATTATTTATTTTTCGCTGAATTTCTGTTAGTTCTAGTTTAGAGAGCCAACCTTTCTTGAGTATCAGTCTTGCTTGGTCCGCAATTCTTTGTTCTGTCGTATGGTAGTCACTGGATAGGTCCCATAGTTCTTTCATTCGTTTCCGATAACCTTCATATCTATATTAAGGATGGATTCTATAGTAGCATTCCATTACGAGTCTATTCTCTTTTGTCGTCCATTTCTTTCTTCGGTTTTTTCCCCTTTTGATGGTTATCATGGCTGTGCTGTGTTTGTTCGGTATCATTTTGTTCCCTGAAATTAGAGGTTATACTTACCTGTTCAGCGTCCATGTCATTTGGGTTGCTGAAACTAGAAAGTTGGCCAACATTTGCAGGAAGACGACTGGGTCCCCCATGCTGGCTACCGAAGGAGCACTTGACGATCATGACACCCAGATCTTTCTTGTGGGTCCCATGGTTTGGATTATTTGTAATTGACAATTTTCATGTTATTATTATTATTATTATTATTATTATTATTATCATCATTATTATTATCATTATTATTATTATTATTATTATTATTATTATTATTATCAGTATTATTATTATCTATATATTAATCAGATAGCGTGTGTGTTAATTATTTTCGTGTCTCGCTTACATAGTAATGACTGTCATTTAGTTGTTATGGACTTCCATTTCCTGTAATATATAAATTTACCAAGAATATTCATAAGTTTGGGTTCGGTTTTGATTATAACTGATGGCACTCAAGCCATCTATTTTTTTATAAATAATTTTATCTAGAATTCTTTATAACTTTGGGCTGAGGTTTCGATTATAGCTTATGATACTCCAGTAATCTCTTTTTTTATAAATAATTTTATCAAGAATTCTTCATAAGTTTTGGTTTCAGTTTCGATTATAACTATATATATATATATATATATATATATATATATATATATATATATATATATATATATAAGTTTCGCTTCGGTTTCAATTCAAGCTGATGCACCCAAGTCATATGGATATATATGTTTTAATTTTGAAATCGAAAGTTTATGATATATAAAAATAGATAGACATTAACTATATAATAATATATACGATATCTGCAAGAATTAAAATATATTTAAGCGTACTTTACGGCCGAGCTTAGCCGGACGTACCCGCTAGCTTAGAACAATCCTTTTGCAGTTTTTACAAAAGAGCTACAATAATATTAAAGCGTCTCCTTTTACGGTGAACATCTACATAATGTCAACATTAATATATTACATACGAATGAGTCTCTTGTGGAATTTTCACAGATCCCGCTAGTTATCATTTATTTTATTATTATTTTTTGTTTTGAATACGTGATGTATCCAAACAAATACTCACATATATATATATATATATATATATATATATATATATATATATATATATATATATATATATATATATATATATATATACCACCGATTTATATGATTGTGACAACCACTCATACACACACATACACACACATACACACACATATTCTATACATATATATATATATATAAAGTAGTAGCGTTCGCGCGTGCGTGAGTGTGTGTGTGTGCGTGTGTTTGTGTGTGTGTGTGTGTGCGTGTGTGCGTGTCTGTGTGTACAACTCCTTAAGCACACACTACTGGATCGATCATGATCAAACTAAGGATAATGACGGTCCCCTACCTAGGGATGGTGCGCACCATTTTTAAAGTTAAAGGTCAAAGGTCAAGATCATAGCCTATGTATATATACTCTCCTACGGTACACACCACTAAACCGATCATGACCAAACCTGATATGATAATGGTCTCTGACCTAAGGATGGTGCATACTGTTTTTAAAGGTTAGGGTCATATTCAGTGCTGCTCTTCATAAACTCCCCTTCCTAGGAATTGTGTATTCTAAGCTGGGGTCTGCCACTATCCTGGGGGCCGCCACCATGGCGTCGGCCAACTTCTTTGTGAATTTGAATGATATAACTCTCCTCCACCCCATCCTCTCAACTAATCCAACAATTGTTTTGTAATTGTTGAAATTTTTATGTGTAATAATATAAGTGCCAACTTTGATATAATTTATTGTTTTAAAGTTCATGGTTAGATTTTAGTAACTTCAGTTAATTTTTAACACCTCCAGAAATAGTTACTCTTATAAGACCCACTTGCTGCAAGGGTGCCAGCAAAGTGGGTAACCGAGCGTACATAGTTCCGCGCTTCACACAGTTATCTTTGCTATCATATATATATATATATATATATATATATATATATATATATATGTAAGTGATGTTGTCTGTGTGTCTAAATATCAATCTCTATAAAACTCCTCTGTCAATTTGTTGCCTACAGACTTTATATATAAGGATTTTAATCCGTTAAACTAATCCGATTTGACTTTTAGTTGGTAAAAAATAGCTGCTACGAGGTTAAAACTGAGAAATTGTTGGAACCTAGTAAGCGTAAGTCGACTTAAAGTGCCCTTGTGCACATGCGCATATGTACATTTATACATTAATGGTGATCAATTTCTGAGTACTTCTTATCAACCTGACGATAGATCACAGGATAACGACTAACGTTAAATATTTTGGTTTCGATTCTAGCTTGATAGCACTCAAAATATTTTTTTAAAAACTTTTTAAATCATTTATATTTCCAATAAAATAATCAATAGAAAATTGGCTCTATAATGGAATCTGTATGAATTAAAATATCATACTTAAGCTAAATTTTATTTTATTATACAATCCATATTTAAGCTAAAACATACTTATCAAAGTATTCTTATGTACATCTATATCAAAAACACTTGTAAATGTTTTTTTTTTAATTTTTCAATTTTTTATTTCCATACTTTGTGGACTTAACGCGGACGCAGACACCACAATTTTAATGAACCACCGTTCTGCCAGATCAAAAATACCCATTCCTGTATCTCGATACATCTTCTACCATTATATGTAATCAGTTTTTCAGAATAGTCAACCATATAGGAGCCTATTCGTGACCACACACACACACACACACACACACACACACACACACACACACTCAGACATTAAGCTTTATATTATATATATATATATATATATATATATATATATATATAGGCTTCAGATATTCAAAAGTAGGGACTAATGAATACAATGAGGTTTTTAGATAGTGCTCGATAACAACAGCAAGTATTTTTTTCTGTTTAGTATATGCATTTGTATATATGTACTTCACACTTATTGTTATTACATGGTACCAATCTCTAACTCCTGAATTTCCAAATCCATGAGCTAAACCCAGAACCACCCAACTCCAATCTATATTTAAATTATAAACAAGGACATTATAAAATCTAAGTTAAATAATAGTTATCTATTCTGACTATGCTTAAATCCAAAACGCACAAATATAACAAATATTATAACTAAGGAGTTATCTTATTTTGATAGATGGTTTACACCCATAGTAATGTATGCACGGTACCTAACTCCGCTAAAGTAATGTAATTTTAGTTTTAATCATTATTAACCCAATAAATAACAAGTATAATTAACACCTTATATAACGCATATAATAATGTGATAAAATCAACACCTTATATAACACATAATAATGTGATGATATTAGTAATTGCTTAAAAAAATTTGTAAATAATAATAAAATAAGTACACATTCTTATTGATGTGTGTACGTTTATATGTGCCTCAATTGAATTTTAAATTTCTCATAATAATTCTATGATGGCTTTTGATAGTAAATTTAAATATAATAATTTAGTATTCTGAAGTGTAATCAATTCTTAAGTTATTTACTTAAATATATACATATGTATGTCTGCTATTATCTCTGTGAGTATGTTTGTGTATGTGGATGTCTGTTCGTGTATGTTTATGTATATATATATATATATATACATATATGTATATATATGTGTGTGTGTATGTATGTATGTATATGTGTCTTAGCCTCTTTATGTGCTTCTCCCAGACAAATACATGTGAGTGTCCTGCGCCGTATAACTGGACCTCCACTGCCTTGTGGGCCAAGGTTATTTAACCAAAGGCTAAAGGTGACAGAAACCTCCAGAGGAGCTTAGGCCATGTAAGCTGCGGCATATATGACCCACCGGCGTGTGGAATATGCTCTGGTGCCCAGCAACCTAAGTTTCAGTCATGGATCAAATGGCATGGTGAGTGGAGAGGGCCATGTAAGCCGTAGTGGAGGCAACCTCCTTAGGAGAAGAAAAATCTGATATAAAACCTGCGATGACTGCTGCATCCAATAATGTTGACTTGCTCTTCTTTTGGATCAATGTTGCAGTTGTTTAGAGAGTGGGATTGTCTCGGTGCAAAGCCTTTTCCCACTATAACAATTCTCATGCACAGGCATTGCGCGATATAAATTAGATACACTTTTTACCATCTCGTGTATCTTTATAGCAAAAAAAGGCTTGCTGTAGCCTAAAACGGCAAAACATTCAATGAAGTTGGAAAATATGATTATAAACGTAAATGGCAATAAGGGAACTGGAATTTCCAGGGCCTGGCCCGGCAGGTGTTTCAGGGCTCCACAGCCTGGGCCCGGTCGTCATCATGCTACTGCGAGGAAATATATGACAATGACCATCGGCTGTTGGAATATGTGGACGCTACTTGACTCTCCGTCAGCAATAACGCGTCCAGACCGTAGATCTGTTCTTGTATCTAAGGAACTTCAACGTTATGACATGGACATAGTTGCACTGTCTGAGACCAGGCTGGCTGATGAGGGACAGTTTTCTGAGTTGGCTGCGGCCTACATTTTCTGGAGTGGTAAAGCGGATGGATGTAAGAGGGAATCAGGCGTGGCTTTTGCTACAAAGGCATCAATTCTTTCTAGCCTGGAAGAACTTCCCTGCGGTGTGAGTAACCGGATCATGACTATGAGATTACCTCTGGTAAATGGTCATTATACAACTTTTTTGAGTGTCTATGCACCCACTATGGATGCAACAGAAGATGAAAAGGTTGCTTTCTACCTTGCTTTATGCAGTGTAGTTAGACGCATTCCCTCTGCTGATAAGATCTTCATTCTTGGAGATTTTAATGCGAGGGTGGCAAGAGATTTTGAAACCTGGGATGTGCTAGGTAAACACGGAGTGGGCAAGTGTAATAGCAATTGTCTGATGTTGTTGCAGCTTTGTTCAGAGATGGTGTTTAAAATCGGTAACTCACTGTTCTAGCAGAAGGACAAATACAAGACGACCTGGATGCATCCTGGTTCCAAACAGTGGCACTTGATAGACTATGTGTTAGTCAGAAAACTTGAGATGAGGGATATCTGCAGTGTTCGTGTCATGCGGGGTGCAGAGTGCTGGACCGACCATCGGTTGGTCTGTACAAAGATTATAAGTGTGTTGTGAAGCCCAAGGTGAGGGGAGCTAGTGTGGCTATCCCAAAGCGACTTAATGTTGCCCGTCTAAGGGACAATATTGTGAGGGAGAAACTAGTTAAGGAGATGGAAGAGATTTATTGTGAAAATACTTGGCCTGTTTTAAGGAATCTGTCTATGAGGTATGTGAGAAGGTATTAAGTTATTGTGAGCGTAAACATCAGGATTGGTTCAATGAGAATGATACTGAAATTTAGGCTCTGCTTGATTCAAAAGCCAGGGCATTGCACGCTTATCTCGGGGGTGGGTTGACGGATGGTGAGCAAGATCGATTGAGGGACAAATTTAAGGCAATCAAGCACGAGGTGCAGAGGAGGTTGCGTAAAATACAGGATGAATGGTGGAGACAGAAAGCTGAGGAAATACAGCTCGCCTCGGATTCGAACAACACCAAGGTCTTATACAGCCTACTGCGCATGGTTTACGGACCATCCAGATCACCTATCACTCCTCTGCGCTTGAAAGATGGTGGGAATCTTCTTCGAGACCCTACCGACATTCTTCATAGATGGAGGGAACATTTCGATGACCTCCTGAACAGACCTTCTTACGTTGATCAGGAATTTGTTAGGTCGATTCCTAGCAATCCGGTCAAGGATATCTTGGCAGAGGTTCCTTCTCTCCAGGAGGTTGAAACAGCTGTACATAAGCTGAACAATGGAAAGTCTCCCGACAGGAATTGTTTACATGCTGAGATCTTTAAAGGTTCTGGACCCAAGATGATGTGACACTTAGCGGAATTGTTGCAGACTGATTGGCGGGACGAGTGTATTTCGCAGAATTGATGGGATGCATTGATGGTAGTGCTATACAATGGGAAGGGTAGCAGAGATGAATGTGAAAACTATCGGGGCATCTCTTTGCTGTCAGTAGTCGGTAAGGTGCTCTGTAGGATCATGCTAGACAGAATTCTGGAGCACATTGCTGACGATGTTTTGCCTGAGTCGCAATGTGGTTTCAGAAGATGCCGAGGGATAGTGGATATGATTCTTACAGCCAGGCAGCTGCAGGAGAAATCTATAGAACAGCAAAAGGGACTGTATCAGGTGTTCATCGATTTAACTAAGGCCTTTGATATAGTCAATAGGGATGCTTTGTGGGAGATTCTGAAAAAGTTTGGCTGTCCTGACAAGTTTGTAACAATCTTAAAGCTCTTCCACGATGATATGAAGGCCGTGATCAACGTTGGGGGAAAGCTAGCTGATCCTAGCTCAGTAGAAAATGGTGTTAAGCAGGGAGACATTCCCGCACCCACACTCTTTGCGTTGTATTTCACCATGGTCTTTCGGATGGCATTCGGGGGTGCTATTATGGTGTCTATACTCGTTACCGAACTTCTGGAGGGTTGGTCAACATTAGGCGCTTCAATGCAAGTACAAAGGTACTCACCAACACGATTCGTGACTTGCTCTATGCGGATGACTGTGATCTGGTGGCTCATATGGTAACTGATATGCAGCATCTTGTGGACGCTTTTACGGTTGCCTGCAGCGCATTGTCCTGACCATCAATCTGAAAAAACTATCTTAATGTATCAGCCTACTCCGGGCATGCCATACTATGAGCCATCAGTTTATATCTGTGGGTCAAGGATAGCGGTTGTCACTAAGTTTGTATACTTGGGTAGCACACTGAGTATGTCTGTTGCCCTGGATGATGAGGTATCGTTACGGATCAGTAGGGCAAGTGATGGCTTCGGAAGGTTGAACGGGCGTTTGTGGAGACGTCATGGGATCTTGCTGCCAACTAAGATTAAGGTTTATGCCGCATGCGTTCTCTCTACTCTTCTCTATGGTTGTGAAACTTTGACAACATAAAGGGAGCATTTGAGACGTCTCGAGCGGTTTCACCAGATGTACCTACGGCGAATCTTAGGTATTGGTTGGCAGATGTATGTCAGTGATGTGGAGGTGCTGGAACGGACCCAATGCCTTAGCATTGACGCTCACGTTATTAAGCACAGACTGAGATGGAGTGGACATGTGGTGAGGATGTTAGACAGTCGACTTCCCAAACAACTCCTTTATGGCGAGCTCGCCGAGGGAAGACATCTGGCTCAAAAGCCTAAATTGAGATTTACGGATTGTTTAAGATCCACGTTAAAAAATGTGAGATTGATGAAAGAACCCGGTAGAGTCTTGCTTTGGATCGCGGAGGGTAGAGAAGGATCTTGCGGTGAGTAGTGTGCAAGTTTGAGGCGGATCGAACCCAGTATGAGCGGCTGAAGCGCGATATTCGAAAAGGGGGGGGGGTTGAAAGGAGCCGTGGATGGGAGGGGGCGCCAAATTGGTCTGGAGTGTGAGGTGTGCGGAAGAATATGCCTGAGCAGAGCTGGGCTGATGAGTCACCAGTCTACGCATCGGCGCAGTGAGCCACAAAGCAGTCTTGAGTTGCCAGAATTAACCTGTGTCAACTGCGGGCGAATGTACAAAACGACAGGCGGTTTGAAACGGCATTTGATCCTGCATAGAAAAGAACAGCAAGAACGTGCTGCTAGTGGTGCACATGTCTGTACAATGTGTGCTAAGGAATGCCAAAGTTTAGCAGGGCTTAAATCACATTCGTGCAGCCCATCACTGAATGTTTTCGTGTTTCTATATACCTTTTTTCTTTTTTTTTTGTGCTATATCTAGTGATGGCAATGCTCGAAAGCGAATTTGCTGCCATCAAATGTGTGTGTATGTGTAGATATATGCATGTATATGTGTGTATGTTTGTATATGTATATATATACGTGTATGTATGTATGTATATGTGTGTGTACATGTATACGTGTGTATGAGTATGTATATTTCTAAATATATGTCTCGTTATGAATATGTAAACTTGAGTCTATATACGCTTAACATTTTCATTCTTCGTCATAGTGATAATTTACTTTTTTTCTTTTCTTTTTTCTATTTGTCTCTCTCTCTCTCTCTGTCTCTCTTTCTCTCTCTGTTACTTGTTATTAAACCCTCTATCTCTCCTCGTAACTTCCGCCATTTTCTGACACGCGACTTGTTATGTCAACGAACATATTTACAAACCGTCTTTTTTGACACGCAAAATTTAGTTTATAAACATACTCTCTCCACCCAAAACACAATTCACTGTTCCAGTAAAATTACGACTCTCATTAATCATTTCAAATTTATCGTGTATAAATTCAGCTGTGGAATTTTTTAAACAATTTTCCAAACAGGTTGAAACTCAAATTTTTTATCCTTCTTTTTTAGAGAGCTCGCAACTTTTATAGTTTTTTCTTCTTTTTCTATAGCGTCGAATGGTTCAGGGTTTCTTGACGAAGTCTCCTTGACTGAAACAGATGGTTGTTTGTAGCAATCATATGTAACTATTTACCCTCGAAAAAAAATTAATATATATATATATAATAAATTCCACATATATATATATATAATAAATTCCAGATATATATATATATATAATAAATTCCACAGCCAAACAACGTCGCAGCTCACAAGAGCCATGACAGTCAACGAATTGTGGAATTTATTATATAAAATCTCTCACATTCTGAAAATCCTATTATAAATTGCTCGTTTGGTTAGCATTGCTGGATGGCGTTGTCCTTTCGAGTTAAAAATTCCTACTTGTGAGAGATCGGCTTGGGTTATTGACTGGTTGGATGACCGCGTCCCTTGTCGAGACGAAGGAGGTTCATTTCACAGTCGGATTTCGGTGCGGTTTGCTTGATCTGTGTTGGTTAATATAAATTCTTGTGTGCGGGGTGTTTGCTCAGTTGGTAGAGGGCTTGCCTCGCATGCAAGAGGCTCGGGTTTCGAATCCTGAGTTCGGATGTGTCTAACTGATGAGCCCAAATGAGGGCGAAACTCTAGTCTTGGATTTTCGGTTCGTTGACTGTCATGGCTATTGTGAGCTGCGACGTTGTTTGGCTGTGGAATTTATTATATACAATCTCTCACATTCTGAAAATCATATATATATATATATATATATATATATAATATGAAAATGCTTTAGCGAGACGTTTTTTTGTGGCGTCAACCTCTTGTAACGTTCAGTTGAGTGATAATCGTTTGAAACCCGCGCTTTCGCTAAAAGAAGCGTCCGTTGAAGTACCTACGCTCCAGTGCGCCATTCAAATGCAATTTGACATCAATCTGCCTCGTTTACAAACAGTCGAAATGGTTTAAACGATTTTCCAAAGTAGACGTATGTGTCAAATGAAAAGCTCTGAGTTTTGACGAGTGTCGGAGGAATATGTAGCGCGTATCTGTTCCGAGTTTTAGAGAAGCCCAAGCAGGTCTACAACTCGAATTAGCCGTGCGTTTCCGATCCCTTAAACCAATGTCCCGGTGTGTCTTGAGGAAACAGACTTATTTGGAACCTTAGACAATACGTAGTTCTGACGATCCGAAATTATCAATATACTGGAATAGATTACCCCACAAAAAGATAAACTTTATTAAGTCCAAAATTCTGCGTATTCCATTCTGATTACCCGACATTATCTGGAGACCGTAATGAAATATCCCACAAGTTTAAACATCTTATAAACGTGATTATATATATATATATATATATATATATATATATATATGTCTGCAAAGAAAGCTGTTTCTTTCAAACAACAATATTTTCTGTTTGTTGCTCGCTTCTTTACGAGTTTCTGCTACTGTTCCAGAAGCAAATATAGAGTGGCCTACTTAAACGTAGCACCCTAAAAATGTAAAGATGATCAACATTCTTTAATTGTTTAAATTATCTGGAGTGCTCCCTGTTGACATCTATGCATTCCTGGGAACATTTAACAACGTTTGCAGACACTGTCTGTAGATATTCTCTGGTGATTCTCCTGATAGCGTTGGTAATGTTCTTCTTTAGTTGGTCTAGATTGTGAGAATTATTTGCATAAACTTTTTATTTTAAAGTACCCCAAGGATAAAAATCATATGATAACAAATCCGGAGAAGATGGTGGCCAAAACCCATAGCTTATTGTTCTCTCTTCCATAAACATGTCATGAGCATGTGTCAGTCATCTGTGAGACGTGTGGCATGTAGCGCCATCTTGTTGGAAAAAAAATTACATTTTTTCTTGTGGTGTCAGTTGATCATTAAGAAAACAGATAAAAAGACCGGGCTATTTTTAAGTGGGCCGGTTGATCTGAAAAAAATAATTTAAAAATTAGATCGGTCTACTTTTAAGTGGGCAACCCTGTATTATTTTTCCCGGAAATAGAACACGTTAAGTCGAACAACACATTCACTAAGTTAGCAGATGAAACTTTTAAATCATTAATCAATAGGTTAATCGTATGTCTCAATACAAAAAAAATAATAACAATCAAATTAACGCACAAATTTTTCAATTTTGCCTCCTTAGCAGCCCTTTTTCTGTATGAAAACGGATTAAAAAGTGTTCCACATGTCTGAATACCCTATACACCGAATTTCAAGTATTTAGATAAAAAGATTCGTTGAGTATATAGGTTGAAAAGTGTCCTCACACATATTATCATTTTTATAGATATTGCCCGGTCGTTAAATACGCATAAATACTATATTTTAATTAATGCATAATTCTTAAACAGAAATAAAGTAAGTATTAAATATAACGGTAAATTACTTTTTTTTAAAAATGAAGTAAAATAAACGGAAAAACCTGAGAGATGTACATGCGAGTATTTTGTGTTTTTTTCTAAACAGTTTACTTCTTGTAAGTAAAAAAAAAATACCCGAGCTGAGATTGAAACCTAAACACTGTGACTCAAATACGGTAACCATTATTCCAGTTTGACACGATCTATAAAAGGCGATTCAAAACTAGCTTATTCTTAACATAAGGAATCTGTAATATAAACGATTAACGCATGCGCATTTGCGAAACATTTAGCAAACAAATAAAAAATCTGATGGACCTCCCCCCAATCAAAATCTAAAGACAGCGCGTCAGGTACGATAACAATTAGGCCAGCTTGACATGTTTACACAAAATGTTTTCAAACCAACTTATTTTTAACATAATGTAAACGATTCGCGCATGCGCAGTTGTGAAACAGTTGGCAAACAGATAAAAATCCGATGACTTCCACGTACCAATTTTTAAATTATATCCCGTTTGCAGCCTTTTTCCGGATGAAAACTGGTTAAAAGGTTTTCCACATGTCTGCATACACTATATACCAAACTCCATGTCTGTAGATCAAAAATACGTTGAGTATATAGGTTGAGAAGTGTCCCCACGCAAACAAATTCTCACTTTTATAGAGATATAGATAGATATACTAGCAGGTCGCCCGGCCTTTCTCAGTCGTAAAATATGCACAGATATTATATTTTAATTCATACAGAATTTGAGACATCTGCATGCGAGTATCATATTTTTTCTAAACAGCTTAATTCTTGTAAATAAAAATAAATATTGAAGCTCAGGTCGAAACCAAAGCCTAAAGACGGTGAGTCAAGCACGATAACCATTAGAGCAGCTTGCCACTCTCTAAAAAAGTGTTTTCAAGCCGACTTATTCTTAACATTAAGAAGATGTCGTGTTTCACAACCGCTCGTGCGCAATCGTAAAACAGTTTACAAACAGATAAAAATTCGATGACCTCTCCAAGTACCAATTTTTTAACTTAGATACCTTAGCAGCCCTTTTTCAGGAGGAAAACCGATTAAAAAGTGTTGCACTTGTGTAAATACCCTATCTACCAGATTTCAAGTCTATAGGTCAAAAATATATAGACGAGAAGTGTCCCCATTCTCACTTTTATAATCTATATATATATATATATATATATATATATATAAAAGTGAACGTGGCTGTGTGTATGTGTGTCTGTGTCCATTTCCATACGCAATAACTCTGTCAATTTTAAGTCTAAAGACTCGAAATTTGATATACAGGGTACTGAGATTTGGGAAAATTGACGTAATCGGTTTTCGGCCAGAAATTTTGCGATTAAGGGGTCAAAGTTCAACGATTTGACCTTTAAGAACTCTACCAAACTCCTCCGACTATTTTTGGTCTAAACACTTGAAATTTTAGATATAGGTTCCTTGGATATGGCTCTAAATTAATAACTTGATCTGAGCCCAAAACAATAAATTTTAAGGGGTCATAATAGGAATCAAAGTTAAAAGAATTGACCTCTGCCATCTCTTCCAAATTACTCAGACAATTTCTGGTCTAAATATTTGAAATTTTACATAAAGGTTATTCAGAGAAAGGGCAAGCTTTTTCATCAGTTTGGGTCAAAAATTTTTAGTTACCAATATATAAATGTATGTATGTATGTCTGTTTGCGTGTCTGCCTTAGACTTTCAATAGAGGCGACGGATTTTACCAAGATCAGTTTCGTTTTAAGTTCGACCTTTCATACGACAAATATCGAAAAATTGGCTAAAAACATTAATATCTTCCCCTTCAACTAAGCACTTTTCTACAGGGGGTGGTCACTTTTTTCGCCGATATTTTTGAAAGTTATCCTCTCCTTTAGATTGTCTAGCCTTAATTTAAAAAAAATGTCGCTTCCGGTTTGGCGGTCGTTATAACAGCGTAAACGTTAGGTTTTACCCCGTTCTTTTCCTCCTTTGTGGTACGGGTTACAGTCTGCCTTCCTACTACCACATTTTTTTTTTTTTTGCTCAACATACACACCGAAACACCCAGGCAACGCCGGGTTGAAATGCTAGTTATATAGATATGTAATAACTAGGGCTATGGCAAGAGAATATTCTTTTCATTGTTTTGACTTTCGAGTATATATCCGGCACATTTAGGACCACATCACTCTTACTAAAAACATATAAGATATTAACTGATATATACTCGGGAGTCAAAATAAATAAAAGAACATTCTCTTGTCATAGCCCTAGAAATAATATATCTCCTACAGCTGATATGACAAGTAGCATTAATGACAATAGGAATATCAGAGAGAAATATGAATGAAAGATGACGTAAATCGGCTGGTATCAAAAAATAAAACAATATCAAGTTGCTTATACGACATGATAGTATGAGTTACCCAGAACATCGACACAGAAAAATTCATACAGCGGTAAACACACGGCATATGTGACAATGTCTTTTGGAAAAAAAAGGTAGTTTTTATCTCTTTACTAAGGTACATCAACGTACAAATGCGCTGAAAAAAAAATAAAACAAAAAAAAACAAACAAATAGGAATGACATGACATTCGCAGACTAATTGATTGTAGTGCTTCGTGCAAGAAGAAGCCGAGACATTCAACCAACATAGTTTGACATGAATCAATGCCGGCAGATTCTTCGCCTCCTTTTGAAATTCTAACGTGGTTCCTCGAAGGAACAAAACGTGGGGACATTCATTCATTAGATATTATTGTCCTGCATTCTTTACTATCATCACATATTTTTCTTACTAATTATTTATCTACCAAAGGCTAGAGACTTTTTTATTTAATCAATGCTTTCAGAATATCACATTTACTGGAATCACAGATTATCTTTCTCACTCACTCTCTCTCTCTCTCTCTCTCTCACACACACACACACATACATACACAGACACTCTCTCCATATATATATATATATATATATACATATACATATATATATATATATATATATATATATATATATATATAGGCATTTCGAAATAAACATCATCCAACCTCCCTATGTTAAGAATGGCTTTCGAGATTGGGGGGGTTATTCCGAAAGCCGTTCTTAACATGGAGAGGTAGGAATGTTTATAATATGCTGGGGCAAGTTGTAAAAATTTGCCTATATATATATATATATATATATAATATATATATATATATATATATATATATATATATATATATATATAAATCGATCGAATAAAAGGTGTCATTAGCCTTGATAGAGAAATCATTAGTCATACTCATACTCATAGTCATCGATAAACCCAAGTCATATAGATAAATTATTTTTATTTTTGAAATCACAATTTTATAATATAAAAAAATCGAAAGAAAATTGACTTTATAATAATATACAGCAAATCTGCATAAATTAAATTTAAGCGTATTTTACGGCCGGGTTACGCCGGGTGTCCCTGTTTATATATATATATATATATATATATATATATATATGTATATATTTAAACCACGCGCGACCACGTGTAATTATCCGGCTAAAGGTAAATCTGTAGCTAACATCATGTGGACTCAACTCAAATTCTCCCATTCAAAACCATGGCGAAGAAAAAGAGAAAAAATATATAGGCATATATATATAGAGAGATATTGAAAAAGGAGTGTATATCTCAAAAATATATCTCTCTTTAAAAGTAAACATTCGTTTATTTTATAAAGGTAAAAAAAATTCGCGTTGCAGCTTTTTGGCTTTAAAGTGCTCAATGTAACACGTATCTTATTTAATTTTCTAATTTTACTCAACGCCTTTTAATGGATAACCTACCCAGATCTTCAACTCACGCGCGACCACGTGTAATTATCTGCCTCCAGATAATTCCGCAGCTAACATCATGTGGACTCAACTCAAATTCTTCCATTCAACACCATGGCGAAGAATAAGAGGGGGAAAATATAGACATATATATCGATTGAAAAAGGAGTGTATATCTCCGAAATACATCTCTTTATAAAATAAACATTCGTTTATTTTATAAAGGTAAAAAAGAAAAAAATCGCGTTGCAGCTATCTGACCTTAAAGTGTTCACTGTTACACGAATCTTATTTAATATATATATATATATATATATATATATATATATATGTATGTATGTATGTATGTATGTATGTATGCCTACATGTATGTATGAATGTATATATATATGCATATATATATATATATATATGTGTGTGTGTATATATATATATATATATATATATATTCAAAAGCGGAATTCCGCTTTTGAATATAAGCGTTGTTGCCTGAAGAGGTCTCTAGTAACTAAACATTAGAAGATCGAAACATGCTCATGACTGTTTAGCAACACATTATTGCTTATGTAAAGACAAATTAAAAGTGTGTATATATATATATATATATATATATATATATATATATAATATAATTAGAAAAAATATCCCAATGGTTTAATATATTAAAATCTATTAGCCAGTGGCAATCTACATATATCAATAAAAATTAAGCCAGGTAAATTGATTCAACTATAAGGCTATATGATTAACATTTCCGTAATAAAGCATTTATATATATATATTTAAAAACCCAAAAACAACAAGGAAAAAAGCTTACATCATATTTTGTATTTTTTCGAATGTTTCAAATTGTTTCAACATCAACTAGACAATTTTAAATGTTGTATTCTTTAAATATCTTTAAGGTTAATACGTATCTAAACATGTTAATATACGTATTTACCTCATATTTCTTTCTATAAGTCTGATGAGATGCCAACCTTGAAGATATTCCCATTGCCATATGGTATGAAATAGATAAAAATAAAAATAAATGAAATAATTAAAACTAAATAAAATTAATAAAAATAAAATAGATAAAACTAAAAATAATTAAAAATAAATAAAATAAATAAAAATAAACCAATAAATAAATAAAAATACATAAAATGAATAAAAATAAATATAAAATGAAATAAAAATAGAGTAAATAAACAGCTAAAAAATGAATAAAAAAGTATAAATAAAAAATAAATAATAAAATAAAATAAATAAAAAATAAATAAAAAATTAAATAAATAATAAATAAACAAAAAATAGAATAAATAAATAAATGAATAAAATAAATATAAATACATACAAATACTCTTATTGATTTGTAAATATACGATTTTTACAGACACAAAAATCAATATCCTCGACGCCTATTTGATTTGGAACCTGATCGATGAACGCACCCAGTGACCGCAAAGAATACACTCGTTTCAATAGATCAAATTGATTCTCATCATATTGCTGTCGAATAATCAATTTTGATTTTTTTACCACCGATTGGAAAATTCTTTCTCTCATTACTTTTGGATCACTTTGATATGGACATTTAAATTAAACCATATATATATATATATATATATATATATATATATATATATATATATATATATATATATATACATATATATATATATATATATATTTTATGAGGTGGTTTCTGTTTTGTTTTCGCCCCTTTAATAAATTTATTATTTTCATGTTTAATATGCATTATTTCACTTCTATTCTTCCTTGCTATTAAATATTATAAAATATTATTAACTATTAATTAAATATTAATTAAATATTTATTAAATATTATTAAATCTCATTACGAGATAATCTGAATATTCTTTATTATATGTTAAGGATAATGGCTTCCTTCACTGAGATTGGATGGTTTGATCTATAGTCAATAAAATAATATAGTGTTTGATTTATAGTCAATAAAATAATATAATATTTGATTTATAGTCAATATAATAATATAGTATTTGATTTATAATCGCTATAATAATATAGTGTTTGATTTATAATCACTATAATAATATAGTGTTTGATTAGGTTTATAGTATGCTTCATACGTATTGTTAATTAAGTGTGATATTTAAAACATTACTATTTTATGATTTTTATCAACGGTTATTTTAAAATCGATATCTGTAAAGATATTGTTTAGCGTTTGAATGTTTTTTTTTTTAATTTCTATTATGAAATATTAATTATAAAATAGAAATAAAATAAAATTTTCTATTAGAAAATATAAATTATGAATGATTTTGTGTACGTACTTAAAGGAATAAATTGTAAGATGGTCAACATCATGTAACTTGTAAGGTAGACTTTTGTCATTTATACACATATATATATATATGTAGCCATTAATGTTTGTATAAATAAAATTAATATATATATATATATATGTGTGTGTGTGTGTGTGTGTGTGTGTGTGTGTGTGTGTGTGTGTGTGTGTGTGTGTGTGTACAGTAGAACCCCAGGTACGGCATATTAATCCATTCCAGGGTTGGTGTAATCGCCGTATGGCTGGGACTAAGCAAAATTTTATACATTAGTAACAAAATAATACACATGTATGTAAGCAATAACATTATAAATAACACCGTCCAGCGGTCAGTTATCAAGTTTTTGGATTGTTGAAGAGTGTAAACGAGTTGATATTCATAAGAGAATATCAGCTATATATGATGCCACGTGTTTCAACCGAAACAATGTCTACAAGTTGGCATCTATATATTCAACGGATTTTTGACCTACAGACTTGAAATCTGGTATATAGGATATTCAGAACAGTTCCAAGATAAATGTAGGCCTGGGAAGTCTAGAGAAGTGAGTTCTCCTGAGGTGATCGTATCAGTCAATGACCTTATTAAGTCTGACACAAAAAGAACAGTAAATGACATTTCAAAGGTTTTGAGGTTATTTGTTGGGTTAACACACACAATTGTACATTGATGACATTGTCTACTCGAAGATCAACTGCCGATAGGTGCCAAAAATACTTACTGCAGAACACAAACGGAAGAGGGTCGACTTGTCCTAGCAGTGTCTCACCCGCTATGAGCAGGATAGTGATGAATTACCGAAGAAGGTGGTAACATGTGACGAGACACGAGTTTGGCACTATGAGTCCAAAAGACATTCCTTTGAGTGGAAGCATGTAGGCTCTTCAGTGAATAAGAAATTCAAGTCCCAGCGATCCATAAAGAAGTTGGTGTTCACGGTTTAGGATATGCAAGACACAATCAACATTTAATTAATTGAGAAATGAAGTACTAAACAGTGCCAACTACTGTGAACTGCTGCGGCAGGCCAAGAAAAACATAAAAAACAAACGTAGAGGTTATCAGTCAAAAGGAGTCATCTTGCATCATGACAACTTAAGGCCTCATACAGCTGCCCAAACAATACAGACTGGGGAGAACTTGAATGCCTACTGGGGAGAACTTGAATGCCTACTAGACACTATCCTTGAGTGTCTAAGGTCTCTCTGTGCAGGGGTTTGTCAGAACAATCTGGCATGAGGATACTTTTCTTTAAAAGTAGACCCTGACCAAATATTCAAAATCACATACTATTCGCAGCCAAAATAAGATCTCCTCACTACGGCTACCCCACAGCTTTCCCGAGGAATGGTGCACCTTCTACAAGTGATATTACCTTAAGTAATAGCACGAAACTGGATACTTCACCAGACTAGATAAATTCTTGTCCTGGAATCCAGTAAGACCATGAGACCAACATGAACTATATACTACAACATATAAAAATGGTTAATTGGGGAGAGGAAAATTGTTCTCAATTTCTTTACTAACACAGTGCTTGAGAGATAAAGAACTTTAATGGAACATTCGAATATCTATGTATCTCATATAGACTTCAAGTGTTAGCCCCAGGTCGTGGACCCCTTGATTTCTGAGTACTTCGACTGAAGTAAAACAAAACAAAAAAAAAATACAGACTATCAACGAGTTTGAGAACTGCTCTCTTATCTCCCTCACAGCCCAGAGTTGCCCCTTCGGACTTTAAACTTTGGTCCCAACAAATCAGCCTCTTTAAGATTTTTCATTTCAGCTATACTATTAAAAATGCCTTGCTCAGGTTACAATCGTTCTCTCCAAACTCTTGAATAAATGTCTTATCGAATCTTGCTTTCCGAACTGCTGGAAAATTGCTTCTGTGATACAAGTTTTCAAGAATTTTGGCGAAATAACTGACCCACTGAACTATCGCCCCCTCCCTATCTTTGCCAAAATCTTGGAATTCTCAATCAATCAAGCAATAGTCCACTATCTCATAAAAAAGAGACAGTATGAATTTAGGTAAGCCTATTCTACTGCGGATATCCTTACTGTAATCTCTGAAGTATATAACATGCACCGGGAAAGGCAGGAGAGGTTAAGGCAATAGTCCTAGATATACCTAAGGTTTTTAACAGGGTATGGCACGACGATCTTCTCATGAAAATTAAATTATATGGTATTAACGGAGTGGGGGCGGCGTTGCTCGGTCGTAAAATACTCTTAAATATGATATTTTAATTTGTCTAGATTTTGTATGTATTATTATAAAGTCGTGATTTCAAAAGTAAAAAAATAAGTATTTGGGTGCCATCTGCTAGAATCGAAACCGAAGCATTAAAAGCTGATGACGTTACAAATGTACCAGCGTGGTACACATATGAAAGGATTAAATATTTGAAATAAACTAAAGATAAATATATAAAATGTGTAATTTTTAAAAAAATTTTCCCCGATTTTTGGCCATTTAAAATTATTTTTACCGACTAAAGATCTATAAAAGAATGCTCCGTAAAAATCCGCTCTGCGAATTTTAATTTCGGAAGCGATAGAGTTTGAAAATATGAGGACAGAAAGGCATATAGCCTGTTATGTATAAGATTACTAGACAGATACTTAACATAATGAAATCCTTCTTAAATAAAAGAAACCCCCAGGTTGTCCTCGATGACAATGCATCAAATTAACATGATACAAGTGCCGATGTGCCATTACAGTCGATACCTGAACCTTTATTGTTCCTCATATTCATAAATGACCTCAGTGATTACATTGTTTCCGAGATGGGTATACTTGCTGATAGCACCACACCCTATAACATACACGAAGGAAATGCAAATGAACATACATCTAAGAAAATTGGCTGAAACCTTAGAGGAAGACTTCCAGTCTGTAGTGGAATGAGGGGAAAATGGACGGTAACACTCAATAATAGTAAAAGTAAGCTTCTTTCCTTTCATTATTACAAGCAACCATCTCAACCACTGATAGCTATGTTAAATGAAAAACTGCCTGAAAGCTCTTCATTTAAACTCCTCGGTTTAACATTCATGAGTAACATGAATTGAAATAATTAAATAGCAGGCATTGCCAAGGCTGCAGTATAGAATGTTGGGCTCTCTCTACCGTGCTAGAAAGATACTCGCACCTGAGTGTCACTATATCTGTAAAAGATCACCATGCGCCCATGCATGGAGTATTGTGGTCCGGTGCATCTGTTACTAGTTTCTCACACTTAGATAGGGGTCAAAGAGATTCGCCAATCTAATAGATCCCCCACTATCATCCAAACTTAATCCTCTGTCACATCGCCGAAATGTTGCTTGTTTTACAAGTATTTTAATGCGATATCCTCCGATGAACCCCAAGCATTTTCCCCTCCTGACATAAATACCTCCGACTAATCCGACAAACAGTAAAATCCCACCCCTATACCGAGATCCCTAGATGCCAGAAAGCATTTTACTCAAATAGTTTCTTCGCTCGAACTGCAAGATTTTGGCATTCACTCCCAACGTACAGCTTTCCTGATTGTACTGACATGCAGAGGTTCAAGTGTAATGTGACCATATATCTTGCTGCCCAACTCCCTACATAGTATTCCTTTAAAATGTGTCTCAAATAGTGGCTCTTTACGTCAAATTAGCTTATTTGAGGTGAAGAAAAGAGTACACTAATGAAAAAACACCCACATTAGAAATTATTGCCGTGTATTCATTTATTAGAAAATCAACAAAATATGCTATTAAGTAATATCGCAATTATTTTGGGAAGTCTAGAGATTGCTATAAATACGGTCTATAAAATATTAGTTTTTCATTTTAATTCTAATGAAGCCTAACCGGTTTTCAGTTTAACATTTTTCAGATTAACATAGTTAAGACTGATGCTTATAGTTGGAAAAAAAAACACTCTGGATTGGGACAAAATAAGCATTGCTTTAATCTAGTAGGAATTCTCCTTACCTGCCCAAGACAAAAAAAAAGTGAAGCGTACGTTCAGTACATATACTATAACTTGCTCTTACCTAAAAGGCTAAGATGTGATGTCTCTATTTACTTGAGTCCCCACGAAGACAAACTTGATGCTGTCTTTTTTTTTTTTTTTTGTGAAGAAAATCGAATTCCCTAAAAGTTCTGGATTTAGATAAAAATTAATACGGTCTAAAAGAATATTTCTTTCACTGACCGAGCACAGACATAATGAAATGCAGTATCAGAAAGATATTACAATCAAAATGCCAAACCTTTACCCGCTCACAACCAATCATTAAGAACCCGAAATGCATTTAAGCCGCAAATGATTTTTAAAGGTTAATATTTCTTTTTCTTTTGTTCTAAAGAAAATCGCTCCGGACAAGCATAAAGCCACTTGATGTAAGGAGCTAAACAATAGCACTGCAAGGTAAAAAAAAAAAAAAACCAAAAAAAAACGTAACAGCGATAAGTGTTAGATTAAATAGATTCTGCTCCAGAAAATTGCAATTCTTTCCTCTTTGTCAGAAACATAGTTCTTGGAATATGAGGACAAATGTGGGGAAAAAATAAAGTAAGAGAGTCTTACGCGACTGCCGATGGTAAACCCACTTTCTACTTTCCTCTGCCGTAAAACGTAGATATAAGACCAACATTCATCGAGCTCTGCTTAATTGGTTTGTCGACCTTCATCGATTATTATTTTAATGGCTGGAAATCTAACCTTTGTTAAAGGAAATATTTATTGCGTCTGCGCTGCTGTATCACTTATTAATGTTTTCACTGTTTTTGCACGCGTCTTTTTTATATCTGGCTATTTAAGTGTTTGTAATCTCTTTCTTCGTGGATGTGCTTGCGTCATACGACAATAGAACAAATTTTTCTCTATTTTCTTTTGTATTACTTTAGATAATTGTTTTCTTAAAAGGTTCAGGACCAACTTGCAATATTTATATACTTTTTACTAGCTGAAATAGCCAACTCAGGAAGAGTTCATTAAAGTAAGAAATATTTGGAAGCCATTTTTATTTTACTAGTGGGTTACATCTAATCCAGACCTTTCGTAGAAAAAAGGTCAATGAGTTTGTCATTTGGATAATGAGTGTCACCAAGATAGGATTAAAAACAATGGATGGAATGGTAACAATTTGATTATCAACAAGTATTTATTAACATAGGACTTGAATACACCTATATTGTTGACAAGATGGGAAGCAGCCTCATGGTGCTTTCTTTCGCAGATGTGATGTTCTAAGAAAAATACTTTCCAAGAACTACCCATCTGTGGAACACGGAGTTGCTTTTCAGTTAATTTCGTTTTGAAGTCGAAAATTATTTATACCCCGCTCACGACGGGATGATGTGATACACGAGTGAGAAAGAGGAACTCTAAAAAAAGGCTAGAACTCTAAAATAAGAACACTCTAGCCCGCTAAAAATGTTTGAGCTGTCCTGTCAGCATTCATCTACAGGGGAGCCTCAGATAGTCATCAATAAATTAACCCATTCTCAATGAGAAACGGTAAAGCCTGAGAGGGTGAAACTCTTATAACTGCACATGATCAGATGAATACCTTAACCAACAGGGAGCAAGTCATCTCAGGAATGGCGTAGACTCTATTAGCTTTGGTAACGAGGAAAATGTTAACAAAATTTGTTCAGAGCTCCTCTTAAATAATAAAATTCTGTTCAGTTTTAAACATTCTCTAACATCCCCCGAGGTGGTGTTTCACCGTCCACGTACATTCATTGACCTATATCCTCGAATGGCCTTTCGGCTTTGATAAGAAGTGATTCATTAAAAATATACGCATATATTTCAAGTGTACATTGCATTACACGGAAAATTCTACTTCTTCTGTTACTTTACCGTATCTACGTTAACATCAAACTATACCACATGAAACAATGTAAGAATCAAGTCCGTTTGTCATTGCTCAGAAAAGTACGTACTCTGATTAGGGATAAATTATGTTTCATGTTAGAATGATTTTTTCCTTTGGCTGAGAAGAGAACAACCATTGCATTTTTATCAGAGTCTTAAAAACCCGGAAGTTGGAGTATTTTAAGAAAAATTATCTGAATGAGTTTTTCTAATGCGAAGATATCCGTTCTGTATAAATATTTTGTTTTTATTTTACTCACGATGTACACCGCGATACAAGTTTACTTTTTATCAAGGGTATTTTAAAAGCCAAACTGTCTTTATTTTTTTGTATGTGAAAGTTTTTTCCAGCTTGTTCACAAACAAGTTCAAGAACAAGGTGTGTCGGAGACGCCCCTCCATGAGATTAATGGACTATCTCATGACGTCACTTCCTCTGGTGACGTCACTTCCGGTATCGAATACCGGTGCCCGGCAGTCTGAGATTGGCACGCGACCAAGCTGGTCGTGTGCAAACGTACTACCGTTGAGCAATGGTATTCTCAACTCGACTTTGCCTGTAATATATATGACTACATATTCGTTTCCTAAAAATTCTGTGTTTCCTTTCGTTTATTACCGTTTGACCCCATAACAGTAAGAAAACAGCCTGCTTATGAATAAATCCAAGAGCAACGTTGTCCGGTCAATTACTAAGGTTTCCAACTGAATGGGTTATTTCAAATATTATATTGATCTTTTAAAGACAACGCGGACAGAGATTTGTTTGGAAACCATGTGGTCATCGCAGCATGAGACAGCAAGTGAACTTACATACACTCTGGATTGGGACAAAAATAACAATTTCATTACTCTAGAGCTATTTCTCTTTCTCCAGCCGAGGATAAATCAAATAGTTTACATTTGATCTCAGCCTGAAGACGATTTGAGCTTTTTTTTTTTTTTTTTTTTTACACAGTGATCACCACTTATCAAGGCCCGGAAGCCACTCAGGGATAAGGGTTATTGCAAGCACATTACGTTAGTGTGGAGATTTGATGAAGTGTTTACTTAAGGGGGCGGTTCATTAGGAATTTGTTAACGTTGGACTTAAAGACATCCAAGTTGTAGTCCGGTGGGAAGCAGGCAAACGGAACAGAGTTCCACAGGCGTGCAGTTCTAAGAAAGAAGCTTTGTTCATGGAATCCGCGTTTTGATTTAGGCACAGATAAAGAGTGGGGGAAATTTTTCACAGTGGATTCATCTAGACGGGTGTTTTTCGTGAAAGATTGGCGAGAGGGGACCAGAGATTGGAGTTCAGACGAGCACGTGCCATGAAAATAACGATAAAACAAGGATAGGCTCGCAACGTCTCTTCTGTGGGAGAGAGGTTGCAGGGTAGAGAAAAGGGCATCCCCCACTAAGCCACGAAGTCTATTTTGTACTCTGTCAAGGCATGATAGGCTGTTTTTGGTCGCTCCTGTCCAGATATGGCAACAGTATTCCATCCTTGGACGTACTTGGCTTCTATATAGATAGAGAATTGCATCAGTAGTGAGATATCTTCTGGAGCGATAGAAGGATCCCACCATCTTTCCAGCGACCTTGGCAACAGACTTGATGTACGTGTTCCATTTCAGATCAGGAGTAAAGGTCAAACCCAGAAGCTTGTCAAAACACGAGGCCTCACCCAGACGAGAGCCATCCATCACAATTGATGCCAGATGGGGATCAGAGCGTTGATGATGTAAGGATAGGAGTTTGGTTTTAGATGCATTAAACGTAACCAGCCACATCTTCCCCCACTGAACCACGCGCTCGAGATCAGAGGAGAGAGACTCAGAGAGAACTTTGTCATTTACAGCCTTTGATGTGTTGCCGTAGATGGTCGTGTCATCAGCATAGATGTCAACGAATGATTTAAGTATGTGTTAGGTTTTCTGGTGTTTGATTTTAGTATGTGTTTTAGCTTTCTGATGTTTATTTTTTTTATGTAAAACTATCTGTCCTGCAGGAAATAGTTTGTTTTGTTTGCACGCTGAAGTATGACGCAAGTTTTAATAGTGTAAGTGGAAACGTCGTAAATGAATGATCCTTCTGTTCAAGGAATAGTGGGAAACAGCATGTGAATTATCGACAACTCATATAGCGATAGCGTTTGGTGGCTATCACCGCCGAGATATCAAACCCCGTGCGTTATGTTGATGTATTGCTCAAGCTTCGTGAAACAATATGAGGTTGACGCGTTTTAGTTACGATTGAAAAAGCACGAATTTAATGAGGGTTTTTTTTCTGTCAATACGTTTCTACCTACGGAATTAATACTTGATTCTGGTTCGTCAGATTTTCTTAGTGATCGATAGACCATGTTGTTAAGAACAATAAAATGTAATTCGATTTAATCTTTTTCTATAAAATAATTTATCCGGATCGGAATTATTTTCGTATGGCCACCATTTTCCTTAAAATAAAGATGAATCTGTATCTTTTCATGGAAACCGCTCTAGACAAGGTATGAAGCCACTTGATGTAAAGAGCTAAAAATGCCAAAAACTAACTAATCATAAGTATTAGAAAGATAGATTATGACCTAGAAAACAGCAATTCTTCCTCTTTGTCAGAAAACATCGCTTATATAGAATGTGAAGGCTAAAGGAAAATATAAGGGAAGCGAGTATTACGAGACTGCCGAAGGTAAACCCAACTTCTAATTTCTAATCGATTAAAAATTTTCTTTCTGATTATTTGGGAGAAGTAAGTAATGTTTGGGTAGAGAAAGGGGACGGGAAAATGTATTAGTCCCTTGCAAGTATATTTTCTTTAATCGGAAAATAAAATTAAGAAAAAACAAAAAAAAAAAACAGCATAATTTAATAAGAAAGAAAAGTTTAAAATAACTCCAAGTTAAATACACTAGTGAACCTCAAACTGTATGTAGATCATCTAAAGTATTATTGAATTTAAACGATATCATTTCGAGAACAATAATAATCATCTTTTACCCGCGTGGACTCATAGTGCTACCAAATTTCCAGTTACATATGCTTTGAATATATTTTAGTACTGCATTTACGAGTTATTTGAGGCTCGTCACATCATACGTAGATTATTATGAGATTGATCACGCTTATAAACCTCTGAACAGCTTCACAACGTTTGTATACGTTAAAACCAACATAAACTCATATTTGTGAGCATGACGTTTATTTAATAAGTTTTAGAGCAGTTGATGTTTAAATGTGTTTGACAGACAACGAAGAGATTAACCAAACTGGTCTCGACAGATATTCACTGGGAAACAAATATTTTAATTCTTTGAACATTTGCAAGGTATGCAAACATACGCATATCTAGTTATTCAGATATATTATTCAATATGTAAGAATATCATCTCTCTCTCTCTCTCTCTCTCTCTCTATATATATATATATATATATATATATATATATATATATATATATATATATATGATTGTTTGCTAATATACCGGGAGACCGATGTTCAAAGACTTAAACATTGATACTTGATGTAACCTTGCTAAGCATTATAAGAGGAAGGGGAAGATCAAGGTAGTATCCATGGAATGGAGTGATGACTTCCGCTACATCGCAGCTTTAAGATCAGTCTCAATCTTTAATAAGCTATTTAGATGCATTTAACCTGTGTAATGTATTAGCCATTTAGATATATTAAAACCTGTATATCGCTTTATTGCAGGTCAATATTTTTTTAATTTTGAAATTGCTATGAAACCCTGAGAAGTAAAATTTGGTGCACTGGAAGAGCATAACAAGGTGCCTTATTTCCCTAATTTTGGTGGAACTTGAACAGATATTTTGAAATTTATGCAATTTTTTTCTATTTTCTGATAATTTGATTGTGGTAAGTGTCTATAAATGTATATTTTCGGTAATAAAACAATATTCTAACTTCATATTTATATGAAATAAAGAACATATTTACTTACAATATTAACCAAAAACAAAAACGAATATTACATTATTTTGTTTAAGGATATATCTGTTTATCAATATAAATCCCAAGCTTCAAAATCACTTTGAATAAACTCTTGTCAACCAATGATTTGTGATTATGTGATGCTATAGGCAAGTTCAAATATCTTCCTCCAAAGTTCATTCTTCGATGAAAATTAAACGCCTCGTTCGTAAACTTTCATCTTTATTATTAACCAGAGCTGCTCAATTGGGTTTATATCTGGAGAAAAAGGTGGCCATGACATCAAATTTTCTCCACTAATCCCTAATAACTTAAGGTAGGATGTTGTAGCCTTGGCTGAGTCGGATGGCGCATTGTCGCTCATAAAAATCAATTTGCGGTGACGCGCCAATGGAAGGTCATCAAGCCATGGTGTCTAATCCTCATTTAAAAATAAAATATAAGACTGGCTTGTCAGTTTGACACCTTCTGGCACTCGAAATGGTCCAATTTGTTCATCGCAGATTATTCCTCGAGCCAAAAACATAACACCTCCACCTCCTTGATGACGGAATCATTAAGGGGTATGGAATACAAGAGAACTCCAAACTTTAGCCCACCCATTTCATTCATTAAGGGTTGCTCTCGCCTGATCGGTGAAAAGAACGCTGGTTTTCATGTATTTCTGAGCCCAAACGTTTTTCCTGATGAGTTTGGTTTTAAACAGGTCTTGCTATGGGCTTAATCCTTCTTGCAATTTCGTTTAAGCCTTCCTGGTCAAGGAAAGTATTCCTGCTTTGTCAACTATAGCAGCACTATTAATGACAATCTGCTTGATAAGTTGACGGCGACTTTTTCTAACATAACGAGCATAAACTGACTTTCTTGTATTTTTGTCCTTTATTGGTGTGATGTTTGGATTTTAAACGAATGAAAACAATGTTCTTCTATCTCTTCGAAGCTCCGTAACTAGATATACGAGAGATAAACCTTCTGCAAAGCTTGTAACAACACGTTTATTTTTCACTAGCTGTTAATCGACCCTTTCCATGCATTTTGGGAGACCTGCAATGAAGTGATACAGACTTAAAATTACCGGAAAATAAAATAGTTAGCATAACTTTCAAAATATGTATTAAAATTTCATAAAAATCAGGGAAATAAGGCACCCTGTAAGGCTCTTCCAGTGCACCAAATTTCATTTTTCTGCGTTTCATAGCAATTTCAAAATTAAAAATATATTGACCTGCAATAAAGCGATACACAGGGTTTATATATATTCAACCATTCAGAGACCACTTTTAACAACATGCCAAGAAGTAGATGGACTGAAATAACAACAAACTTTAAAAACGGTCAGAAAAAAGAATATCCGCCTTAATACAAAGCTGATAGTTTATTTTGGTGTCTTTAACCCCCCCCTCACTTTTTTGCTGATGCGGAGACTTTGTTTAAATATAAAAAAAAAATCTTTTTATCAAATTATTGTTCAAAACATATTGTTTGATTTTATATATATATATATATATATATATATATATATATATATATATATATGTAGTGTATCACAAAAGTGAGTGCACCCCTCATATTTCTGGATATATTTAAATATATCCATGTATTGGGCAACACCGACAAAATAATATATAACTCAAAATATAACACTTAAAAGCTACCCCCCTGCCAACAAAAGTGTTATTTTATCCCTGTAAATTTACAATGAAGAGATATACTTAAATATTTGCAGAAATGTTAGGGGGTTACTCACTTAGGGAAAGTTGTCAATATCAGCATACACTGTACTTAATATTTTGTGTCGCTCCCATCATTATCCAGAACTGCTTTTACTCTTTTGGGCATGGAGATTATCGGAACTTCACATTCCTGTTCCATTTTTCTATGACGATGTTGCAGTGCTGGTGAATATCTGAGACTTTGCACACCTTCACATTCCGCTTGAGAGCCTCCCAAAGATGTTCTATTGAGTTCAGATCATTGCATACCCGCTACCATGCTTACCTGTAACCCTGACACGCTTATCCTTGTACTTCTCACCTGGCAGCCGCCACATATTCTTGCATCAATCGAAACAAAACAAATTGATCTTCATCTCATCAGACCATTCATAAAACATGTTTCCAGTAATCCATGTGCTTTGTTGACATGACTTCAGCAAAGTGTTTGCCGGTTTTCTTGTGTATCGTCTTCAGAAGAGGCTTCCTCTTGGGATGACAACCATGCAAAAACATTTGATGTAGAATGCAGCGTATAGTCTGAGCACGAACAGGCTGACCCCTCCCCCACCTTTTCAACTTCTGTAGCAATGCTGACAGCACTCCTACACCGATCCTTCAAAGAAAGCATTTTGATGTGACGCTCAGCATGTGCGCTCACTTTCTTTGGACGTCCTACCAAAAGTCTGTTCTGAGTGGACTCTACTCACTGTAGATGATCTTAGCCACTGTACTGCTGCTCCGTTTCAGGGTGTTGGCAATCTTCTTGTAGTCTTGGCCATCTTCATGTAGCGCAACAATAGGTCTTTTAAGATCCTCAAAGAGTTCTTTGGCTTCTGGCGCCATGTTGGAACTTCCAAAGATCAGTATGAGAGGGTGTGAGAGCTGCATTCCAAATTTGGGCACATCTGCTCTCTATGCACACATGGGTCTTGTAACACTAATGAGTCACATGACATTTTAGACAGAAAATGACAAACAGTACTCAATTTGTACATTTATTGGTGTAGTCTCTTAGAGGGTGTACTCACTTGTTGGCAGGGGTTTATCTTTTAAGGGTTATATTTTTAGTTATTTCGAGGGAAAAAATAAATTAACTTTGTTATATAAGCTGTACACAGACTACTTTTCATTGTGTCAAAGTGTCATTTTGTCAGTGTTGTCCCATAAAGAGTTACACTTAAATATCTTCAGAAATATACGAGATGTAATTTTTTGTGATACATTATATATATATATATATATATATATATTATTTTTTTATTTGAGGGTAAGCAGTTACATATGGTCGTTACAAATAGACATCTGTTTCAGTCAATGAGACTTCGTCAGACGACCCGGAACCTCTCGACGCCACAAAGAAAAATGGAAAAAAAATTGAAAGAAATTTAAAATAAGGAAGAATATATATATATATATATATATATATGTATATATATATATATATATATATATATGGGGGGGTTCATGAAGAGGGTCTATTGTCTGATTTATACAAACCAGACATTTATTTTCGTTACGTTGACGACACTTTCTGCTTATTTGACAACGAGACGAATGCGGATGCTTTTTGTGTCTCTTAATAACGTTCATCCAGCCCTTCAGTTTACGGTAGACAAGGAAACGAATTCTACTCTTCCGTTTTTGGATGTTTTTGTGTCCAAGACATCCTCGTGTTTTCTTACTTCTGTTTATCGTAAACCAACTTTTACGGGTCTTTATACGCGTTGGGACTCTTTTTGCCCTATAAAGCAAAAATATAATTTAATCAAAACTTTAGCACATAGGGCCCAGATGATTTGTTCTGAAGTTAATTTGGATGACGAACTCAACTTTATTACGAAGACCCTTTGTAATAATGGTTACCCCTTGGATATTATTGAAACTACTATCAATAAGAAAGTTTCTAATTTTCATAAACCCAATGAAATTATAGCTAACAGATGTCCTGTGTACCTACGTCTACCCTGGCTAGATAACATCAGTGAATGTTTTGTTAAGCCAATTTCTTGGTCTGTACAACGGTGCTATTTTGCATCGAACCTGCGTGTTGTTTTTTCAAGTAGGCCTATGTTGCCGTCTATTCGCAAAGATGTTCTCCTCTCCCACCATAATAATTCTATTATTTATTTATTTAAATGTAGTTGCAGTGCGCATTATGTTGGGCGAACATCGCAAAGATAAGAGTTTCGTTTGAAACAGCATGTGCCTTCAAAGATTCGTTATGCAATTTTTTCACACTCGGGTGTTCTGAGTAATACGTATGGTTCTGCGATTTGTGACCATCTTATAAATAACCATGCGTGTGCCACGAATTTCAGTGCTGACATGTTTACGATCCTTAGTAAGTCACACTCTCCCTATCATTTGAAAATTTTAGAGACCCTTTTTATTAAGTTTTTGTAGACCTCTTCTTTGCAAGCAAAAAGAAAATCTTCTTGGACTTAATTTAGTCGCTATGTAATTTCCCCCCGTTTATTTCTGTTTTTTTTTCTACCCCCACCATTCTCATGACTTTTTTGTTTTAAATCGTATTTTCCTCGATTTAGCTTTGATAAGTGAGGAACGAAACCTGGTTAGCTAACCTTTTATTTCATTTTTTAAACTCATTATGCTTTTTGGTCTGTATTTAGCCGTTATATATATATATATATATATATATATATATATATATATATATATATATAGTATTATTCTTTTCTTTTACGCATTAGGGATTTCCTGCTTCTACCACACATTCTGTCTGGTATTTATTTTCTTTAAACTGTAAAGCAATACCTGCTTTTCTGATTAGCAGCCTTACCGCAGAAGCATGCGCTTTTCTTCGGCATCTCTTAATTCTGACTGGGTCTGTGCTAGTATTAGTTGCTAATTCATAATTAAATTAAAAAGGAAACATCACACACAAAAATATAGAAATTGTAAATATGACTTGTTGAACACGTGTGTGTTTGACTTTGGGATTCGGTTGTTCAGGTCTCTACTTCTGAGCTAAACTTCTCATCTTTCAAATTCAGGATACCAGTCAAGCCTCGTGTTTACCTTTCAACGTTTTCTCCTCGACTCTCTTAACCCATCTCTCACATCGTTCTCATAAGATTTCTCTCTCCTAGTTTTCCTGAACCCTGACGCTATTCTTCTCTCTTATTCTCCTTGAAACGCACTCCCGTAGTCATCTTCAACCTATGTCGCGAAAGAGCAAGTTTCTATCAAATATATCTACCTTCGTCCGGAAATCATATATGTTCATTCCTCTCTTCGGTTATTCTTAGCTGACTATTTGAACTAGCCACACATGCCCGTTTCCAAGCTCACTGTTACAGAGAAATCGGTACTTCCTTCCAAATTCTTACTCTTGACTAATTATTCATGGTGTCACTTGGTCTGTATAACACAATGAATATGTCGCTTTCATATTGACATACCATATATTTCAGCATATAAGACGACTGTCACCTAAGACAAGGTACAAAATTGGAGCAAATTTCAATAAATTTATCATATATAGGTTGTATAAGGCGACTGCTTAATCACGAAACTGTGTTTGTTTAGCGGTATCTTATGAAACATTGGTCTTTAAAGATGCTTTTTTAACTTTAAGGGTCGTCTCATACGCTGAAATATACGGTATATATCCTAACTAATTTTTCTCAGCGATCCTGACTGTAAGGATGGGGCGCTCTATATTATAACAAACATCTCATGGACATTTCATTTTTTTCCTAAAGTAAAAAAAAAAACACAAAATATATGCAGATTACATAAATTACAAAATATTCATTTTGAACCCCTTTAAAGAAAATTACAACCAACTATCAATATATTATTTTTACATAGAAACATTAAGTTTTTTCCTCGCGTGTTTCTCTTTTCATTTGTTGGTCAATCTTTCCCTCTCGTATCTTCGAAGCCAGACAGCGATCTCACTACACGCGAACCCCTTTAAAGATTTAAGCACGCACACAGTTAATTGAACCCCTTACTGCTATCACGGGATTCATCTATCATTAATATCTATTACCATAAAATATCTACGCATGTTCATCGCTCCCCTCTCTCTCTCTTTGTTCGCCTTTTTTTCTTTTTATAAACTTAATCACGGTTTTAACTTCTAATATTTTGGCAAACCAATTTTTAAAGTCCATTAGATATGAATTGATATCTGTGATAATTGAACTATTTACTATCTAAAAAGCGCCATTGAAAAATTGAGATGTTTAGCAAGAGCTGTTTTTTTTTTTTTTTTTTTTTTGCAGAGTCAGAAAAAAATTCATTCACTCACTATTTTCTTTTTAAATTTTTGATCGCTGATTTTTCTTTTCTGTGTACGCATCCTTTTTATATAGCTATTGTCTCTATTAACCACTGTTTTAAAATAGAAACAATTGATTTATTGTGTTTCTTTCAGCGTGTTGATGTATGTAGATTTATCTATTTTGTTTACTTTATAGTTGTCCTTTTTTTATAAGCGTCCCATTATTTGTCTATAGAGTTTTATTTTTCGCTCTCTGCATTTGTATGTTTCGGCCTTCATAGTGCATTTCTCTTTATTCCGTCTCTCTCTCTCTCTCTCTCTCTCGTGTCGATCACTTTCTGTTTTCTTTTTTCAGTGAAATAATTTCCACTTCGTCCCACTAAACCTATTTTTCTTAGTTCGTTTTGTATTTTAGTCTTTTTGCAGGTGGTTAGAGTCGATCATGATAGTGATCTGAGGTGCATGTAATGTACACTTATGCCTATATCAGCGATTTACCGATTCAAACCAAACGCACAAGCTGTATTTTTTTTTTTTTAAATATTTTTCATTTTCATATTCTGGCCGTATTAATTCTAGTATTGAGAGTCACTATGGCGCGAAAAAGCGTTAAAAATTTATACAAAAAAACCGCAGACGCACGCAAATATATACATTGTATGAAAAACATGTTGAACACTTGTATGTGTTGTTGGGGTGCCGTCGTTAGACTTCCTGCTTTGGAGCAACGCCTCGTATCTCTCAAGTCAAGATTTTCTCTGAGGCTATTTGTCAAGTTCTAGGCGTTTTCCATCTCCTGAACTCATCTCTCACGTCATTCTTTCTATCGTTCCCCTCGAACCTTTCATCCATCATTCATCTGAACAGCCAGTCTTAATTAAATATACGAGAGACCTTCGAAAGTAATGTATCGTATTTCTTAACTAAAAAAGTTGAAAACTTACGTAGACAGGAGCGGTTCCATTAAAACTAGCGACCTTTTGTGACCCTGAATTGACTTTTATACATTGTCACCGTCATTCTCAATTCCCTTTCTCCAGCGATGGAGTGGTGGCTGTTCATGGGTTTCCGGAGCACGCTTTGTCAATGACATCTGTTTCCACTCTGAAATCGACGAACTGATCCCCTAACTGTGCTGAAATCAACAGCATTGTATTCGGAAACATTAAACAGAGGCTACTGAATTTGGATCTGTTTAATTTTTTCTGTAAACAGGAATTTAATGACGAATCTCTGCTTCTGACGCACGTTAATGACAAGTGTTTTTTTTTCTTAGAATTTTACCTCGTCAATAACTGTAAGGGGGAAATGAATACATACGCTCAGTTATCATAACAATACAATTTGCAATCCCCTCTGATCCATTCGGCCGGAATAAAACATAGGATGGATTTACTTTTGAAACGCTCCTCATTAATAAATAAGACTGTACGTAATAAATGTTTGTTTAGCTTTTCTGTAATTTTCAACCGTTTATAGGAACTAAACACATTTCTTTCACAACTCAAAACCTTCAAAGACAAAAACAATTAAAGATATTTTCTGGGTGAGATTAATTCATAAAATGTAATAGTAATAAGAATAATAGTAGTAGTAATAGTAGTAGTAATAATATATATATATATATATATATATATATATATATATATATATATATATATATATATATACTGATTAGCTGTGAAACAGCGAAACAGTACTGTATGTGGATGATTATAATGCTCCATATCTTGGGTTGAGCATATCGAGAAGTGATATATAAGCTGCCATTAGCGTATTAAGTAACGCTCTTTGGGTAAACAAATTGAGCGGAGGCATTTGAACGATGTCAAAACATCGTTAATTCATTACCCACACAGTATCAGCCGTATAGCGCAATGGTGAGAAGCCATATGTCATTTGGGCGATCCGGTTTTGATCCTGCCTTGAGGCGGTTGCCTGTCTAGCCGCACTGATGAGCTGTGAAACAACGAAACAGTACTGTATATGGATGACTATATATATATATATATATATATATATATATATATATATATATATATATATATATATATATATATATCTTTGTGGAGGTACAGAATTTTATGATAACTAAATATGGATGAACTTTTAACAGACTAAATTTAATAAGCAAAGGTTAAAGAGTTAGCTGGCCGGTTTCGTACCGCGTTCAGTAGAGCTAAATCGAGCTATAATTACGATTTAAAAATAATATGAAATGGAACTATGGAAGGGGACACAGAAAAGTGAGGGGGAAAATGAAAAGCAGGAAAATAATAAAATAGGAACCGCAAAAAGATTTTCTTTTGGCTTATATATATATATGTGTGTGTGTGTATATATGTATATATATATGTGTGTGTGTGTGTGTGTATATATATATATATATATATATGCGTGTGTGTGTACATATATATATATATATATATGTTTTTTTATTTCTTATTACATAGCCAATTATCTAGTGGTTATAACTCAAAATATAGTAAAGATTTCAAAGGATATTAATAAATGTTAAGAAATATTAATTAATATTAATAAACATAATAAATATTAATAAATGTGACTTAGGTACCGCGAGAATTCAAACAAAAACGGTTGTTTTTGTTTGTTTGTTTGTTTTTTATCTTCCCAGCGTCGTTACTGTCTGAGACGCTGAGAGATGAATACGAAAGATTACAAATTAAGCCACTTTGATCTACAAATGTTTAATTTTTAGAATGTGCAAAATTAACAGCAGGAATAATGTTTTATTTGACTTGCACTACCAAGGTAAACTGTTTTCAATTTTGACCCCTGAGAGACAATTTTGTCGGCTAAAAACCAAATCTATAGTGTGCTACAGATCCAAATACTCTGTATATCACATTTCAACTCAGCAGACCAAATAGTCAGAAAGATGTTTAGTGGTGACTTTCCGTACACACACCGACAAGGTCACTTGTATATATATATATATATATATATATATATATATATATATATATATATATATATAATTTCCGTATGCTAGAAGGGTTTTATCTTAAATTTTACACCATTACGCAGAATGTAGAAACTATGCATTAATAGAATTCAGCGTAAAATGAAACTAACCATCTAATAAGAAACCATGAAAAATAGATAAGTAATTAATTTATCAAAGAAATATGAAAATTAGTTAACATTCACGTAGTCGTTTGCATATCCATAACCGGGTATATTAAGAAGGTCGTTTTTATAAAGTTTACATAGAAAATCAATACAAAGAACAAAACTCAACTTTAAAGGTATAATATATACATATATATATATATATATATATATATATATATATATATATATATATATATATATATATACGTCTTATTTTTTATATCCGTATCTTTCTGTTAAGTTACATTATTGTTTCAGCTACCTGGCCGTTTTTTTTGGCCGTCTGTAGCTCCCTCAGACTTTTACAGAAATGTTCATTGTTATTGGATGAAAGAGTGAAAGAGTGAACAGGGGAGGGTGCGAGAAGAGCGGGGGGGAAGAGAGGAAGGGAACAAGGGGAAAGGTGAGAGGGGGTGCTTGTGGGGGGAGTCTGGGAAGTTAATTTCTAGTGTGGCTTAGGGCATATGGATACATGGAGGGGGAAGGGGAATATGTGGGGGTAGGAGGAGGGGCGTTACTTTAAAATTCGAGCCTTAATGTTAATTTTTTTTTTGCGTCTCGTTGGTGAGATGATTTCTTGATAAGTATGTCTTGACCTGTTGGGTGTTCGCTTAGGTTTGGAGGCGGGGGGGCTATGATTCGGTTTATTTATTTAGTTTTTATTTGTTGTTAATTGTTAGGAGATCGTTGCTAGCGGCCACGCGCGCGAGCACACACATGCGCACGTACACACATATATACTTAAAGAAGCGTTCACATGTACACATACATCTCCGCCCAAGCGTGCAAATATATGCACATATGTGCGCATGCATGCATAGACACCCGTGTCGCTCCCGCTTACGTCAAAATTTCCTTAAGGTGCTAAAATTGGGTACGTGTGCGCAAGCATGGATGCTGTCATACACAGATATATACAACCATCGCCGCCTCTACCCCCAAGGAGGCGTGTACACGGGCCCATGCGCGCATATTGATTCAAGCATACCTGCATCCCCACGCATATATGCAAGCGCATGTGCACACACAGATACCAATACGCGTGAACACATACATCGACATATATACACAGCGGCACGCTCTAACACACGTATGTGGACAGCAGGCAGCGGGCACATATACTCTCACATCTACACACGTATACATAGGTACGTGTACATATACATCGGGCCCCATGTACACACGGACGCACACGTGGACGCACGTAATAATGTAACTTAACAGAAAGATACGGTAATAAAAATAAAACGCATATTTGCTCTACAACAGTATTGAGCACTTCTTCAGTTTTTATTGATTACCATTTCTACTATATATATATATATATATATATACATATATATATATATATATATATATATATATATATATATATATACATGCACGTTCGTCGTTTGCGCCTAATTATCATTAGATCAAACCAGATTGGAAACCTGAACTCCATTTACTGACCCACGAACGATGCTGTAGCGACGCTGGAAGCTCGCTATATAATATCCTGAATTCTATTTTAGACTTGAGTGTAATTAAATATTAAGCTAAATTGAATGTAACTGTTTTAACAACCTACCTCATTTGATTCGCCTTTTATTCCCCTATAATTTTACCTGTTAATATTTGACTTCTAGTTGAAGAATCCTAGTGTTCACGTCAATTAAAAAAAATAACTTCAAGCCGAGAAAGAAAAAAGAAACTCCGCACAATGGAAAATTATTATTTAAATATAACTTTAGAACATTAATGCAACATAAATACAACAGAAATCCAATGAACTAGTTAATATTTAGTCGCATAGCCCTTCTGCAATTTAACAGCCTCCAAATTTTGGGACAGTCTCTTGAATTAGTTTGCGGCAGTACTTAGTCGAAAGGAAATCCCACTTCTCTTTAATTTTTATCCAAAGTTCTTCCAGATTTGAAATTTTATCATTGCTGTTGCTAGATATAATGCCATACGTTTTCGATAGGGTTGTGGCCTGACGATTGTGCAGGCCAATCCCAACACGGAGTATCATGCCCTTCAAGGAACCTCTTGACATTGGCAGCTGTGTGAATGAAAGCATTATCCTGCATAAAGATGAGATTATCATCCAAATTCCAGCCGAAATACGGTAGAAAATGCGCAGTCAACATATTAATGTATTTCGTCGAATTAATTCGACCTTACAAGCAAATTATATGTCTGGGACTATTGGAACTAATATCGCCACACACCTAAACCGAACCTCCACCACCTTACAACGTTGAAACTGTGCCCTAGGATTAAAGTTTTCGTCCTTTCTTCGACAGACGTAATGCCTACCGTCACTGCCTAGCCTATTGAACTTGCTTTCTCTGTTAAAACTCACTTTCGACTAATATGAAGAGTCATGATATTCATTGTATCTGACGACGTCCAGACAGAAATCATTGGCTTGCGTCTTGCACCACAGTCTTGAAAATTAATTTCTTTCAATATGTTCTTAATTATAGAAACAAGATTGCATAGTTGTTGGATTTGGGGAGTCGTTTTAAATCTGTTTCTGAGGTTGCGGATCTTGATAGCATTGTCTCTCCTATAAGAAGTGACTCTAGAATGACCAGATAAAGTAGCATCACGAACACTGCCGGTGTTTTGGTGCTTTTGCACAGTAATTTATACCGTTTTCACATCACATTACATTCTGCGGTGGAGATTAATGAACTCATGAAGATAACTAAGAGAAAATTGAGGCCTATGGACTAAATGTTACGTTTTATAACCTGAAACAACAAACATGGCGATTAGATGTGTTTTGTTGCCTAAAAGGTGGATATTATAAGCTGGTTTTCAGCTCATTTTTTGCTGCGGAGTTTCTTTTTACCTTCTCGATTTGAAGTTAAATTTATTAAATTTACGTAAACACAATGATACTTAAAATAAAAGTCAAATATGAACTGGTAAAATTATAGAGGAATAAAAGGCGAATCAAATCAAGTATAGGTTGATAAAGCAGTTATATTCGATTTCGCTTACATTTGCGCTTTTGGAAAAAATGACAAGTGCGAACTTTCTTTTTGGCGCCACTGTATATACATATATAGTATATGTATAATACATCTATGTATAGTATATGTATAATACATATATGTATAGTATATGTATGCATATATATATATATATAATTCGAACATTTATATAATCTGAACTATATTAATTTATATCGGTTTCGAGTATTGAACATAGAAATTCATCGTATGCTATTAAAAACAAAAACAAAAAAACTAAGGCGTTTAATGGTTATTTATTTATTTTTTTATATTTTGGGGAAGAATCTGGACATCGAAATAGAATTAAGAAGTTTTATCAAAGTTTCGTATGCTTGCTTTCCTTTCTAGCGGATCTGCCACTGCAATAAAATACCGGTCTATGCGTGAAATGTCTAATTCCGCGTTTCAGAATGTTCGATTTGTCGCACGTTTTTACAGACACTGCAAGCATCCTTCTAGCATGACATGCCTCGTCCTATAGATGCCAATTAACCATTGATACGTCAGTTATTTCATTGCATTTTGAATTTACATTGGAATGGATTTCAATAAAATATACTTGCTAATACTTCATATTAGGTTTCAAATGAACATTTAGGATCGGATTTTTTCGATTTTCGATACTAATCGGACGAATCTCTGTACAAAACATATCTAAGCACACTGCCAGACATATAAATTACTGTTGCATAGGGATACATATATTGCATAGGGGTACATATGTTGCATAGGGGTACATATTAAAGAAGATGGCGAGGGAGAGAGGGGGACATTTATACATATTACAGTTCTGGGATGCTTGCGACTTTATATATATATATATATATATATATATATATATATACTGACTGGAGATGTATACAAGTTCTTAACACAGAGGAGGGGAGATGCATAATCCTCAAAGGGTTACACAATGTTCATTACCTTTTGAGTGTAGAAAGATGACACATGGCAACAGTCACAAAAACACAATGATGATTCTTTATTCATTGGACCGGTCGAATGCTGATGACGTCAGGAATTCACATTTGGATCTACATCGTTAATCTTCTACCCTTCGCTTCCAAAGAGTAAGCTGACCACTGACTGCCAACTGCCTGACTCTCAACTCTATATGACTGACTCCCAGACTCAACTAACTTCTCACTGATTAACTCTAGCTCCTATATTGAGAATCACCCCTTCGCTATGACGTCAGAAGTGTATTTTCCAAACGTGCTCAATTCACCTGGCTATGCACACGCTTTTGACAACAAAAGAACTATCAACATATTACTCTAACCTATTTTTTAACAATATATTTTTAATTTGTATTTTTCATTCTTTTTGGCTGACCTTTTTTAACATTCCGATTCCAAACAGAATGAATAATCAATTCTTTTTACGATATAAACAATATCTAACTATTTCTAATATAATCTAACAATAGCTAAATTCTAGCATTCCAATTCTTAACATTGCTTACAAGGTTCGAGTCTCGGCTTATCTTAATCTCATTTTCAACTATCTAATACTCTTCTTATTGACATTATTATGGAAAGAGGACAACCCTTTTCCTGTAACATTACCTTTGTGTGAAATTTACAAAAGATAGGCTCAGCCGTTTCTGAACCTATCAGGAAGGAACTCGCACACACACAAAGTGACTCCGATATAATAATGTATATATATATATATATATATATATATATATATATATATATATATATATATATATATATATATATATTCAGTTATTTGTCGCACTAACATTCAGGTTTTTATCATTTATTTTCTATAAAATTATAAACAATTATCAATTAGGCACAAAGCCAATTCAAATATGGACAGGGGGATCTTTGGTCATCCGTGCCACTGTACGTTTTGATATAAAAAAACGTTTATATTATAAGAGTGGTTACAAAGAGTGGTTACAAGAGGGCAAATGGGGACCAACTTCCCGGGGAGTAGGGGAGCTGGATAGAGACAATTCGTATGAAGGGTTGATCCTACATTGACCAAAGTCTTATATGTGAGGTGCGTATTTATTTGCTCCCCCACCGAACAAATTAGGCACAAGGCCGATTTTTAATGTGAGGAGGGAAGCGGAAATGGAGACCAACTCCCCAGTGAGTATTGGAGCTGGATAGTGACAATTGGTATGGAGGGTTGGCCCTACATTGACCAAGGTCTTATAATGTGAGGTTGCCCCCACATATAGTCTTTGCTTGCAGTATCTGTCGGAACAGATGGTATTTATTTGCTCCCCCACTGAGCAAATTAGGCACAAGGCCGTTTTTAATGTGAGGTAAAAACCAGCTCCCCTAAAAGGGGTCACTCTGGTTACCAAAAATAATAATTGTCCCAGTATAGAGGGTTTCCCCTCCATTGACTGGTACAAATTATCTTAAGTGCAGCATCTGCCGGAACAGATGGTATTTATTTGCTCCCCCACTGAGCAAATTAGGCACAAGGCCGTTTTTAATGTGAGGTAAAAACCAGCTCCCCTAAAAGGGGTCACTCTGGTTACCAAAAATAATAATTGTCCCAGTATAGAGGGTTTCCCCTCCATTGACTGGTACAAATTATCTTAAGTGCAGTATCTGCCGGAACAGATACTACACTTTGATCTTAAGGCCAAAAAGGCAAAGAAAAAAGCTTAAAAACCTAAGACCATCATCTATTAACAACAGACCTTTGATCTTAATCAAAAAAGACAAGCACAAAAGTGTGTTACGGACAGACCGACAGACCGACCGACCAACCGACGGACCGACTGACCGACCGACCGACGGAGTGACTTATAGAGTCGTCTGCACGCGACTAAAAATAAAAGAGACAATAGCCTAACAAAAATAAAGAGAAATGAGGACTCAACAAAACGGAAGAAAGGAGGAAAAGCGCAAAAGTCATTCGTTATAGTCCATCCACCGATTCACACGTTCTGCTATCTAAAACTCTCAGACTGCAGGTAATTTGACCTTTTAACAGCTCGGGACATTGAAGGACCCGAGTTATTGACAATCAATGTGTCAGTAGAAGTGAGAAGAAATTTGATTGGCATAGTCTCTTTTCAGGGGCTGTACAAATTTATCCTGTAAAATTTTATTTTCATTTTTGTGAATCCTTTGAAATGAAGCTTTATAATTTGTATATTATTATTTATTTATTTTTTTTTTTGCGGACTGTTATCCTCATCTTCATTGTTTTTGTTTCATCACGTTTCATCTGGGCTTCTTCAGGTGATTAACCGCGACGATATAGGAATGCTGAGTCTCTCAACTGTATCCCCACTAATTACTGCCTTTTATAGTTGTTGTTGACTCACCACGTTTTGACCAAATAATTCTCTTGCTGACTTTACGTAGAATTGAACCCGCTATCTTCAGACAATTCTCACATGGAACCGTAAAAACTCGGCACCTTTATTCACTGCGGGCCTCGAAAGGGGGATCAAGGTTGGACTTTATGGTCTTATAAATCCAATTTTATTTCCTTAACTGGTTGGTCTTCTATTGTCGGGTTCGTACCGAATAGTATTATATATAAAGAATTTCTACCCCATCGCGGTTAACCACCTGAAGAAGGCCAGAGGATGAGCCGGCCAAAACATGGTAAAACAACAACAGCTATGAAGATGAAGATAACAATTTGCAAAAAATGAATACAAAGATATCCTGGTTCCGAAAATAATACTATATCCCATTAGCCCCAAGTCTTCAAAAATGACCATTGCTTTATGCAACAATAGCAACATGACATTACAGAAACGAAACGAACCTTCATTAAATCTCATGGAGATCTTGTTAAACTAACCAATCTTTTCTCCTGTTTTTCTTTTCTAAAATAAAAGCATGATTGTTTATTTTCACATTTTTTTATAAATAACACTATTCATATATCAGTTTTCTATACTACATGTTTTAGTGTCACCATAGATTCGTATTTTTTCTTAGCATAAATTAAAAGCTAAGCAATTTATCGATGTAGAAAAAGAAATAGAGAAAAAAGAAGTTAAAATAAAAGTTCTCAATACATTTAGAAAAGCTTCAGATGGAGACATGTGATCGAATAAAAGTGAATTATCTTTTCCATCTTAAATTAACAGAATACTCGCCGAAAAAACAAGCATGCATCACTTTTATGTCTTGTTACTAAGATTGAAATCGAAACACACTGATGTGAATATGGATCTGTAGTCCTGATTTCTACCTATCATTAATACGTCAAGTCATTCTTCAGAATGATTGCAGAACAATTCTAATCGTATTCCAAATATCATGTACACTAACTGACTTTAAAAAGAAAACTTCATGATAAAATCACACTGCATGCTGACTAATCCAGCAATGTTTTCGAAACATTAAAATAAACGAACCAAAAAAGTGTACATATCTACAACACGGCAAGTGCTCGTCTGAGCTCCACTCTATAGCTCCCTTGCCAAACAATCACAAAATACACTCGACTAGCTACAACTACTACTAAAACTTTGCCCCACTCTCTAAATCTAAACGCAGATTCCATGAATAAAGCTTGTTTCCGAGAACTGCATATCTGTGGAACACTGTTCAACTGGCCTACTTCCCGGCCGATTACAATATGGTAGCCTTCAAGTCAAATGTAAACAAGTTCTTGTTAGTCGTCCCCTTAAATAGTCCAACTTCTACCCAATGTACACCATTAGCGATTACTACACAACCACCTTACATTCATTAACCCTTATTCTCGAGTGGCTTTCGGGCTTTGATAAGTGGTGACTTCGTTGTATAAAAAAGAATACTTGAATACATTTTACAATATCGACTGAACGATACAAGCTTACTCGTTGACGGGCATGGAGGACCATTCAACAATCGATAAATAAACATATCTTATAACAATCAACTATTTTTAGTTACAAACCTTAATATATATTCAGAAAGAATACAACGACTTAATAATGTAATTACTTTAAACAAATGCGATAACGGTGTGGAGAAACACGGCAATAAGCGCCCACGGTTGGCGTGTGCCCACTGTAGGGACGCACTGATAGTCGAACCTGGAAGTCGCCCGACACACAAAAAAAAGTCAAAAATAAGATTAATGTCAATTTGGCCGCTATCGGGGGAATTTAGGTAAAAATGGCACCGGTTAAAATGGCACCGGAAAATGGCAGGGTAAAAAAGGTACTGGTAAAAATGACAAAATGAATAAATAGATAAAAATGGCACGTTGACAACGGAAAAGTGGGAGCGTTCGAGAAGTGCGTGCGGACTAAGCTCTCATTCCCTTAATAATCCCCCCTAAAAAATATTAAATAAATATTTTTAGTAAACATTTACACGGGTAGGGACGGGGATAGGCTTTTTATATAGGCCTAATCATGGTCAACGTAAAACTGAAAATGCCTTTTGTTAGTTTGACCGATTCTTTTAGCAGGCCAGTGTGAAATGTATTTAGAGAAGTATCGATTATAAAATTTTATTATGTGTATATCCACTCTCTTTCTTCATGTATTCGTTTGACTGTTCGTATTATTTATAACCCTAGCAAAGCCATTACCACAGCATCAACGGAAAGCCAGACATATAAAATCCACAGTAGGTTCTTTGATATGAAAGAGGCACGTCCGAAATGAATGTTCTGTGTAGAGCACAACTGAACCATGATACTGGACTTTTGCGTTTTAAACTCTAATTAAAGCCATTATATAAAAATAATTTTATAAAATCAACATTAGGTTCTCTACTTTGCAATGTATACTACAGTGTAATCTGGACTAAGTCACTTCAAAGAGGCATGTGAAGTTCCTCCCGGTGCACCGCGATGGGTCCTCAACTAGAACAGGCAATTAATCGATTTGATTTTTAAAAAATGAACGATTTGACCGATTTGCGAATATGCGAGTGTGAAACATTCGTTGATCATCATTAGCTGTTACGTTAAATTTATATGGGAAACTGGTTTTTATTGTTTCAGTTTATTTTCAGCACAAAATGTTTTCATGCCGTTTACAAATAATCGCTTAAAACGGCAAATCGTATTTTTTTTCATGTCGTTTACAAATAATCGCTTAAAATGGCAAATCGTATTTTTTCTTTTAAAGTAAATCAGCTATAACACCTTTTTTAACAACAAAAGTTAAAATTTCAAATCGATAGAAAAGAAAGAGAATAAACATACAATATCTTCATAAGGATGCCGTATTTATAAAGTACCGGAAAAATGGTTAGCAATAAAATAAAACTGTTTTGTCAAGAAAAATACTGGCAAATATTTATTGACAAGGATAGAAAATGAATAAAGTTTGTATATAAATTTAACATTAAATAAGTTACTATTTCCGAGACACTCTACCAGTTTAGAGCAATCAAGAAAAAAATATTCTCTGGTAGATGAATTCTACTGTATTTATTTTTGTAGGGGTTTGTTAGTTATCATATTCCTATAATGTCATCTTATTTTACATATCAATCGTCTATGGCGTGACGGCCTCAGGGAGCGACACAGCTCCCCATTGGGGGAGATTGAGACCCCCTAAACACTGAGTAAGGCCGGGTAATTATGCTGATATTGTCTGTTAAGCATTATTGAGTGTCCGGACAGCGGCGGGTAACCTCGCTGAAAGGGTGAATTTATTGTATTTTTGTAAAACAAACATAATTTTATTGTTTAGAATAAATGACCAGAGATATCATTTGAAAAGTTAGAACGAAATATGATTTCGTTCTTGGCCTGTCGAAACGTCTGGCTTTTGAGTGCAAGGTCACGCAGGGTCAAACGTCAGGGTGAGCGTGTGAATGAAATCGAGCTGTAATCCCAGGTTTTCAGACCGTGCAAGGAATCGGGACTTCCCTGAAAAACGTGTTGAATTCTGATTGGTTCGGGGAACAGCTTGCCCTACCCCATCACCTTCCAATATAAGCAAATGCCTGGGCTAGAGAGGTGCATATTGAAACCGAATATCGAGACAAAAACACCCACCCAAAAGAACGCCCCTCCCTTCCGTCACGGTTGCCATCGTGGAGAACGAAGAATAAGATTTCGGACTGTTTTCTGGTGTAATCGAACTGAATGATTGTACTTATGTAAAACACCTGTAATTTCGTGAATTAACTTTTAGTAGACTAGATCCCTCTGTGTTTGTTTTCTTTTGACCTGTATGAGGAGCTAATTAATTTTCAGCGGACATCAGCATCGGGAATCGACAACGAGGCCTGCGATGCGGAAGAATCTTGTAAAGAGCTCCTGGGAGAAGACGACCACGACCATTGCAGTTTCGACGGGGTCAGAGGGCACATCTTCTGACCTCCGACTGGGGACTTTACATGTCGACTATTTTCAATTATTTATAAAACAATTCAATTTTATGCAATAACGATCAAATAATACATATCGGCTTGGATTTAAAATCAAAATAATTATTTGCATGTTTCATATTTTCGATTAATTACAGAGCAATTGAAAAGGATATCTAGTCAAGTGTACTAGTGTAATACACTGCTTCCATTCTAAGTGTAAAATATATGCAAACATTACACGGAGTTTTACAGTAATTTAAAAATGTAAACAAGATCTCTCATTAATTATTTACATATTTTAAAAGAATCGGCATTAGTAATTGTATCGAAATCATGAATTTAGAGAAAAAATTGGAAATTGTAACGGAATCGGGAAAAAATCTTGGAATCTTCCCATAAATAATAGATACATACAAACCTCTTTACTTATCTATATACCTACCACTACAACTCTCTTTCTCTATCTCTTAATTTCTTTCTCAACCGTCTCCTTCTCTCTCTTCCTATCTCTCTATCTCTACATATATATATATATATATATATATATATATATATATATATATATATATATCTGTCAACTGTTTCACGAATGCGCATGCGCGTTCGGGAAACACGACAGCTTTCTTTATCTTTATAATAAGATAATAAGTAGGTTAGAAAGCACATTTTAAAGATCACAACGAGCTGAGCTAATGGTTATCGTACTTGACTGACTGTTCTTGGGTTTAGGCATTGATCTCAGCTCGACTATTTCTTTTTTTACTCATATGAAATAAACTGTTTAGAAATAACATATTACTCGCTTGCACATGTCTCAGTTATTTATTTATTTTTTAAACTTCATTTTTTTAAAGGAATTTAACGTTGCGTTTTATACCACGCAGCACCAGGTACATTATCTAGTTATATCTATAAAAGTGAGAATGCGTTTGTTCGAAGACATGTATTAACCTATATATTTAACGAATTTTTTTTTATCTAGAAATGTTTAAATTTGTATATATGGTATTCAGTCAAAATTGAAAAATTGGTACATGAGGGTCGTCGGATTTTTATCTGTTTGTAAACTATTCACGAATGCGCAGCTTCCTAATGTTAAGAATTAGTACGTGTGAAAACACTTTTTACAGGACGTGGAAAGTTGGCCTAATGGTTATCGTACTTCACTCACTGTCTTTAGATTTTGGTTTCGGGCTCAGCACGAGCATTTTTTTTTACTTACAAGAAGTAAACTGTTTTGATGATTCCGTTCAGTCTCGAAAGACAAAGGATGCCCCCTGTAGTGCAACTGCGCGTGTAATGATGTGACAAGCGTTGCGCCATCGCCAACCACACCTTTCTTGAATCGGCATTGCTTGAGTCCAGTGGCAAGGATCACAGTAAACAAAGCTGAGATAAGCGAAGAGCACCTACAGCACATGGTACTGGCCAGGCTCATCGTTGCTTAACTTCGGTGATCTGAGGGGAGCCGGTTTGTCAAACATGATTATACCATATTTAGTCAACTGTTAAGAATAAAGAATACTCGCATGCACATGTCTTAGTTTCTTTCGTTTTTCTTGAATTTTATTTTTTTAAAGGAAATTAAAATAGAATATTTATGCGTCTTTTACGACCGGACAACGCTGGGTAACGCTGGGTGGCCTGATATATATGTATCGCGGGGTTCGAATCGTTCGACTGGTAGTAATCGTGACACCCTGCACTGAAGAATCCCGAAAGGATGAAACACTAGTGTCTGTAGGTATTTAATTATTATAGTAAAAAAATAATTATATATATATATATATATATATATATATAATTATTTTTTTTACTACGAGGGCCGTGCAATGAGTAATGCCTCTGACCCACTTCCAGTTATCTGATCTAGTTGAAATTTTGCATGTGCAATGATTTATATCTCTACGGGTTATGTGACAAATTACAGCTCTGAACAAATTATGCTTTCTGTTTTACAGGTGTTTGAACTGAGTCAGGTGTGAAATGGAGCCTGTTGAATGTCGAGCAGTGATCCGGTTTTTGTATTTGAAAGGACGCACACCACAGGAGACTGTTGATGAAATGAAAGAAATTGATGATGACAATGCCTAATTATATGACCTTGTAAAACGCTGGCATCGTGAATTCAAACATGGCCGGAAGTCTGTGGAAACAGCTCCCAGACCTGGTCGTCTCCTTTCTGCCATTAATAAGGCATCTGTCCGTAAGCTGAGGCTGCCATTTTGGAATATCGGCGCATTACTATTCGCCAAATAGCCCAATATGTCAAGATTAGTACAGGGTCTGTGGAAACTATTATTCATGACCATTTGCATATGCATAAGGTGTCTGCCAGATGGATTCCTAGGTTGCTCACACCATTCCAGAAGCAAGAACGCGTCGAGTGCTCGAGGATAAATTTGGAGATGTGCCAAGAAGATGGGTCAAAGTTTTTCAAAAGACTGATTACACAGGATGAAACCTGTGTCCATCACTATGATCCAAAGCCCAGTCAATGCAGTGGAATCACTTAGAAGAAGGCAAGGGTCAGCCCTCCGCTGGCAACGTTATTCTCACAGTCTTCTGGGACCAGAACGGAGTAGTGATGACAGATTTCCTGGCAAAGAGTACCACAATCACAGGAGCCTATTATGCTTCACTTTTGAGGAAATTAAGGGAAACTATCAAAATCAAGAGGCGGAGCAAGATCAGCAAAGGTACCCTCCTTCTGCAGGACAACGCACCGGCCCACAACTCGCATGTCGCCAGATCAGAAGCACGGGCGTGTGGTTATGAAATTCTCCCTCATGCTCCCTACTCTCCTGACCTTACACCCTCTGACTTTCACCTCTTCCCAGCCATGAAGTTGTTTTTGAAAGGAAAGCGTTTTCCAGATGATGCAGCCTTGATTTCTGAAGTCACGTTGTGGTTGGAGGACCAACCTGGGGTGTTCTACAAAAACGGTCTTTAGAGCTGTATCAAACGATGGGAGAAATGCATAACTCTGGGTGGTTCCTGTGTAGGGAAAGACTAATAACTGCGTCATGTTTCGTTGCTCTACTGCTATGGGAAGTGGGTCAGGGACATTACTTATTGCACGCCCCTCGTATATAAAGTCTTCAATAAATCTCAGTAATAGATAATCGAAAAAATCTGATCAAATAAGGAACAGGCGATTTTGACCAAAGTTGACAATTTATACAGCCTAACATCAGTAGTGCATTTGAGAAGTTTTATTACAACTCAACAGAAAGGCTCGGCCTAAAATAATAAACAGTAAGGTTTTTAATATGACAGGGGTGTTTGAAATAAATGTTTCTGTTAAAAGCACAATTGAACTATGATACTCGATTTTTTCATTTTAAACTTAGATTCAAGCGATTATTACTGCATAAGCAGAAAAGCGAGGCATTTTCAATCAACAGTAAGTTCTTTCATATGACAGTGGAGGGTTTGTAATAAATGTTCCTGATTATCTTTCATGTTACTTAACTTTTGCATTTTAAACTTCAATACAAGCCGTTATATATAAAATGATTTCACGAAATTAACATTAGGTTCTCTACAGTGCAATGTAGACTACAATGCATTGTTGATGAAGTTACTGCATGGAGGCATGTGAAGCTTCCATTCCGATTTGATTGAAAAATGAGCAATTTCACCGATATCGATGAATTTAAAAATATGAAAGTGTGAAACATTTGTTGATCATCATTCAATCCCGGATAACATTGGGTCTCCCTGCTGGTATTTATGATATTAAGAATGTATATTCTACCCTTATCTATCTTAATTTGCTTCATATTGTTTCTATCTGTTACATTTCTGTAGAGTATTGCCTTTTAAAAGTTAAACTACCTTTATATACACATTGCATTCTGGGAAATTTGATAGAAACATTGTTTGCAACGTTTCTATCAAATTACATTAACCACTTGATTAAATAGAAAAGAAAACATGCTCTGCCTGTTAGTTATCAAAAAGAAAAAGGACAATTTATTTTTCTCTCAAAAGTGCATCAAGTTTAATCCGCGCATTTTACGATGTATTTTAAAACTTTTCTCTGACAGACCAGACTAAAACTTAACCCTCTGGTCGACAGTGATTCTTATGGATATGCAATGACGCATCAAAAAATGATATAAATTCAAGTATCCATTTCGCTTTAGATTTCCAGGGGAAAACTTTCACACTGGTGGCTTCTATTAATACGCCATTGGCACCGTATCATTATTACCGCCATTATATGCATGGATACAGTAACAATCGGAAGTAAAATACGAATGAAAGAACACAATCAAGATATTATGTTACTCATAATTAACACGGAAGATATGCAGAATAAAGCTGCTAGTTTTACAGAATTAAACAATACCTCTCGCTTACTCGGAAATGTGATATTGGGAGATATCACCCTTTCCTTTCGACTCCAAGCCGAACCGCCGTTGCTCAAAATGACGAGATACTTTAAATAGGCTAATTAGGAATGTATCGAAGATGCCCATGGCGTAAAATCTTCTACCTTTCTATTAAATTGTGCACAAATGAGGTTATTGAATGGGACAAAGCAGTCGATGAAACACATGTTCCAATGCGGAAGTTTTATAGCAAACCTCACTTTCCCCAATAGTTTACTTCAGCTTGTGCAGGCGCAATTGCCCAAAAGCTACCGATTCAGACGCCAGCAGTCAAAGACAAATCGGCAAAAAATTATGGATATTAGAAATAATTGTATATGCGAAATAAGTCAAATGGCCAAGAGAAGGTATACCTAAATAACCAGAAAACACATTGGCGCAGAAAATCGGAACTCATGAATTCTGAATAGTTCATGGTAGAGTAATAAATAATGTAAAATAAACAATTGTCCACCTATTCAACAACCATAATTTCACTCCCACAGCAGCAGAGTAGGTGAATTGCTCCAACTCCACCTTGAACGCCATAAACCACTCTATCGGAAATTTCTCTTTACAAATGGAAGTCACAATCAAGAACCTAATAATCACTTCTCCCGCCTCTCAGCCTGTCTCACCGTTGCTATACTAATATAGAAATAATCTGCTGCGTTAGCACTTGTCTTCTTAAAACTCTTGCAACAAATGCTTTGTCGGATCTTGCTTCCTTGATAGCTGAAAATTTTCCTGTGTGTTACCATCATTTAAACAGTCTGATAAAAGCAGTGACCTGTTCAATTATCGCCTCATCAGTCTCCTTCCATCTCTTAGCTAAAATATTGGAGCCATTAATCTATCAAGCGCTAGTCTATAACCTCTTAAATACTAAACTTGTTATGACCGATACTACAGATTTATGCAACGTATTCTACTGCGAATACACTAACGATATACTATGAATACGTATACCATGCATTGGACAAAGAACGGGAAGTTGGAACGGTAGCCCTTGATATAACCAAAACCTTTGAGGGATTTTGTATAATAAATGAAATCATACGGGATTACTGGATGAATACTTAATCAGAACGTTCTAAGACAAGACAAAAATGCAGATTACTAATCATCGCCTTTATCCGTTACATAATATGTCTATCTAAAAAAAGATCTGTGTTGGTTATTACTTGATGTATAATCAATATGAAGTCATAAAAATGATTGCGTAGTCTTTATCATTTTTAAAATAAAAACGTGGTTTTATTTCCGAGAATATTAAGCACGGTTATTCATTTTTTATGTGGCGTCGATTAAAAATGGTAAATCAATAATCTGTAAGATAAGGAACAAGGGTCATTAATTTGGAACAATGTTGAAGCAGTGTAATATAAGAAAAACAAATCTGTGGTGATTTTTTTTTTACCTGAATCATAAATAATATCATACGAGTTGCAGGAAAATTCTAGCCAACATTTTGCGATTTTTCATTCTATATTTACTGTCGAACCTGAACAAGATTATCGATCAATTAATTATTGAAAATATTGCCGCTACTTACTAAAACATTTAACAATGGCGTTCCATATCCGACGCCTTGTTATTTATTCTAGTTCGAAGAACAGTTTCTTTTTGACAAATTACAGCATCCGATGGCTAATGCATAATGTAATGAAGTTTTAAATTTAAATAAACCGGATGCGAATTCACAGATTTGTAATTTATCTAACAACAACAACTGTCAACAATTTCCTCTACTCTCTATCTATGCTTAAATCTAAGCTAAAATTCCATGACTAAATTGTTTTCCTAGAACTGGCCGCCCATTGAACTGTATACCATGGGGTTATTTTCCCGTTAACTACAACATGGTTGTTTCCAATTTCAAGTAAAAAAAAAAAAGTTCTTGTTAAGCCGTTTCCCTTAAATAATTGAATTCTGCCCAATTTCCACAACTATTTATCATTATGGTGTTGTCTCGCCCACCTCCTGACTCTCATGATTTCATTACTTCATATCCTCGAGTGGCCTTCCAGTCTTGATAAGCGGCGACTACCTTGTAAAACTTTAGTTAAAGGTTCATCTTATTTTTCTCGTATTACCTGAAGAAGAAAAATTATTGGTCAATTATTCATTGAAAATAATGTACCTAATTATAAAAAAAATGATCTGAAATTGAGTACCACAACAGACGTCTTGCCATGTATTCTAGCTTGTAGAACAGGTTTGAAAAATCAAAGAGTACAGTTGCCAATGAAATTTTGCATTTTTTACATGACAGAACTTGGTCAAAGAACGGCTTTATTGTATGATTATGAAAACGTAGATCCGAATAAATTGTTTACTAAGAAAATGGGTGGAATAAGACAAATCAGGCACATCAGTAGATCCATACCTTCGTTGCTGGCCGTTTTATTACCTTCCTTCTATGAAGAGCACGGCGTTCTTTTGGGCCTGCCTCTTACCAATAAATTAATACTGGCCGAATGAGTGGCTTATAGTTAATGCTATTCGATACTAACAAATATAAAAGTGTCCACTATTGGTACAACAATCGCCACTTGTATCTTATGAATGATCGAATTATGGGACAGATGGAAATAAAAGGCCTTTGATGTCTACATAACTGACGCACTCACGTGTATCAAACAGGTAGCACAATCTGCCAAAAAGAGTTAACAATTAATTTGTTGTTATAAAGTAATCAATAACACATAACAGCAATAAAATTTTTCTTCAGTTATATAAATCTTTTGAATATGGTGTTATAGCATATGGATTTACATTGTAAAAAGATTGTCTAAGGTTATAAAAAGTGCAACGAACGACAAAAAAACGTGCCATGAAATAAGGCAGCGGGCACGTGATCAGAGACCGGCAAGGATGAATTCAATAACTTTAGAAAAACAGAAGATTTAATAATGGTATGATCGAAGCATTCACACTCCATCATGGTTTTGCAGAAGTAGATTCGACGACATTTTTACAACAACAAAAAAACAAAAAGAAATTATAGTAAAAATTAAGGGACTAATTTAGAAAGATTACATTTACTTTTGCAACATGTAATATATATTTATATAGACGTACATACTACTAAGGTAAATACACAACCTAAGTGTTCTTAAAGGAGTTCGGCCTCATGTATACACATCTGACTGTATAAATGTATATAAACTGTATACAGTATAAGACTTGTATGTAAATGAATGGGAAAGATGCACGCGGGTGAGCCTTAAAGAGACGATCACCAAAAGGCCATTAGAACACCCACACACACATTAGGGCAAGACGCACATAGTCGTGGTCACATAGACACGGCTATATAGACACTTGAAATATAAAGAAGATACGCAACATATCAGATGCTCTGAGCTGCACTTTTCCAGATGCAACATCAGTACTTAATGTTAGGATGTATTTAATTCTTATACAAGTATTAGATTGCGTCAAAAGTGATATATATCTGTGTAGCGATAGATCGACCAATCCATTTTTTCACGATCTTACAATAGATTTGATGGAAGACTTTCATTTTAGGTCTACATTGTCTTGATGGAAATTATTTGCACTACAACGATCAATAATATAAGGTATAGTACCACCAATACTTTCAGTTTACTTACTAAACATTTAATATGGTATAACTTTTGTCTCTCCTACTGTGTTTAGAAAGAATCTCTTCTTCCAAAATAAAGCCTTTAAAATATCAGCAATCCCCTTGCACGAATTTTGTTAGTCTTGAGAAATAGAAGCCAACTAGACTTAGTGGTTCTCAACCTTTTTTTACGCGTGGACCTCTTTTTCCTTTCTTTTCTTTGGCGGACCACCTCATAATTATTGGTCAAAAAAGATTTGTTTTTCACTAAGATAAATTTAGAGGTTTTTATAAACAAGAAAATAGTATATAATTAAGTTTTATTTTAAATGAAAACTAATTCAATGCAGATAAAGTATTCTACAAATAATGAAAATAATAATGAAAATTAATAATAATAATAATAATAATAATAATAATAATTAAATGATGATGATGATGATGATGATGATGATGAAAATCAGTAATAATAATAATCAAAATAAAAGTGATAATAATTATTTTCCAGTATCGTGTATTACACTATTACAATGTTTCTGCCATTGGTGAAGCCGATGGGGGTCAGTGCACTTCGACCACGTGAATTCCTTGTAGCATTTACGTCATACACTGGTAAAAACCTTTAATGAACAGTTAAAGTAAAATGTGTAATAGAAAAAGAGATAGGCATATTTATTCAATAAGATTTCTGTGGTTGATGCTGTCCGGCGAGTTCTTTTTTCATATATGGTTCCATCGATGTTAATGATAATCGAAGATCACTTTTTTTCAAAATAACATGTCTATTGCGAGCTTTTGATAACAGTTGAGAAACCCGATCAAATCTCGATTCAACATGGTAAGATGTTGGAAAAGCGATAACGTAGATCAAATGGTACTTTGAAGCAACATCATTTCTCCTCCAAACATTGTACTTTCCATCTTTGAATTTTGCATGCATAAGTTTATCACTTTGTAATTCGATGAAAGGCCCTTGCAAAGATATGTTTATACAAGCAACATAAACTTCGAAACGAATGTAAACCCAAGTCGGTATAACCATAAAGAGTAGATCACTTAATTGAGTTTGCATATCTTCATGCATGTTTTCCATATATTCACCATATAATGCAAGATTTTCATCTTGTAAATCACGGCTAACAGAAGCCGAACAATGGAACTGTTCAAATACACAACGCCTGATATTATTTCATTACAACTGTATTTTCCCCAAAAAAGCAGCAACAGCGCTATAACAAGATATCAGATCAGAAGTTTTTATTATGTGAATTTATTTTTTTCAAATATATCTGATACGAAAAACACATCACATTTATTTGCAAGCAGCTGTTCTCCAAGTTGTGTATTCACAAGGAAGAAAACAATAGATTCTCAAAATGCAATGACATGCTGAAAACAATTTCCCTTTGATAACCATCTCACCTCAGTATGTAATACAATCCGCTCGAGCTTTTTTTTCCGTTTTGTTTACATAATTCATGAAAAAAAGAAAGAATTAAATATAATATGGTAAACTACTCTGGACCAAAGTATCGTAGATTTGCAATAACAGATGCAACATATAAATTCATTACATCTAGGCTAATAGCCTCTATCTTATGTGGCTTACGAACACCATTTTATACACATTCAGAAGAAATATTAATATGCTACATTGCATCTTACGAGCAACCGGGCAACGCCATCACAATCGCAACATCGTTAGAGGAAGGAGTCCCTACTTTTCTCTAATTATTTAGTCCTACCATTGCTACGAGTTGTCACCTGTACGAATACTACACGTTCCACAGAATCTGATTACACCGACCGTATATGGCTTAATACATATACCTAACATAACTTTTTCAATTTCCGATCATAAATAATAAAGGTTGTCCAACCAAAGTATGTTCATTCTGATTCTGAAAATTCCCATATTCCGGAATCCAATTCTTCAATTTATAAACGAAATCTTACGACGATTAAAATATGGCGTCACTTAGAGACATATTAATGTGTCCGGTGTTAAGTTCATTAAACCCATACGTCATTACAGTCATGTAAGATCGAAAAATATAAGATAGAAAAAAAATCGTTAAAATAACTAGTCTCTCACTCCTAGACAAGGTTTTAAAAAAGTCGCCAAACTAATAGGTCCTGACCTATCATCCAAGCTTCAGCCTCTGTCCCATCGACGTAATGTAGCATCCCTCTGCCTGTTCTACAAGTACTTTAACGGTGAATGTTCCGACGAGCTGCAAGCATTTGTACCCCTCTACGTAAATACCCCCGACAAACCCGACAAGCAGTACAATCCCATCCCTTTACAGTAGAGATCCCTAGATGTAAGAGAACCTTCTACTCCAGTAGTTTCTTCCCCAGAACCGCTAGACTTTGGAACTCCCTGCCAGGTTCCTTTTTCCCCAACTGTACTGACATGCAGAAGTTCAAGTATAACGTGAACCGACATCTTGCTGCCCAACTCCCACCTAGTACCCCTGTAGCCTGTGTCCCTAATAGTAGCCCCCTACATCAAAGTGGCAATGTGCCTTGTTTGGGGTGAAAATGTAATTTTAAAAAGTTAAATATTCAGTATACTTGTTTCTTTTACAAAGTTTTAAACACGCTATCCACTATATCCATCGTTGTTCTCGACGACGTTTTCGACGTCATAACCAAATAAGTACACAGCTCTTGCGATCGATTTTTATACTATTAACCATACAACATTTACATTGGCGATATTTGTAATCGATGCATTACATATATATTTATATATTGAAGAATTTAGCCTTCAAATATTTGCGTCTTTTATATTAAAATTTCTCTTAGCAAAGTGTTATGACTCGCAAGTAGCCACAAAGAAGAACAAAACAACGGAGAACAATTTAAACATGTATTACATAAAAAACGGAAAGGTTACAAAGAAAACGTTACAAACGAACAGTGTAGGTAATTCCCGGAGCACGCGAGAGTCGCTCTGGAATTAGATCCCCGCCTGGGACCGCCATGCGTAAAGTTTATATGGACAATGGATAGTTCATTTGGAGGGTGGTTCCCCACAACACCCCTCTCCCAGGCTGATTTCTCCGGATGTGAAATCAGTATCTTTTCCTTTTAAACAGCAGTTTATTCAATTCAAACTAAATAGATTTGAAGATTTTTATAATATACGCCCTGAACTTTTTCATAATCCCGTTTAAATCTTAACTGACAAAAATATTTGCACAGTAAAATCAATTTTATTTCCAGTTACTGTACGTGTTAACTTTACAGTTTTTGTTTTTAATTATCGTGGCATAAATTCTCGTCAGTCTTTTCGGTAAATATTGTCTACATGACTATTTTTTACTATTTTTTATTTTTGGACAAGTTTGGAACAGTTTTGACATTAGTTAGCCATTTTCATTTTTCTTTTTATAGAAATAATCCTTTATTTTATACTGAGATTGAACATATTTTTCTCTCTTTTCTGGAGCCGGCATGGACGTCTGCCATCTTTATCAATGATATGTCCTAGGTGCTTGATTCTTTGTAAAAAGAATGCACACTTGTCTTCTTTGATCTTAAACTCATAATTTTGTATTCAACTGAATACTTGTCTGATAATGTTTGCGTGCTCCCTGCATTGTCCAGGTCGCTCAGCATGGTATCCATGACTTTCTGGAATATCGCAGGTACTACCTTGACTCCAAATGCCAGCCTTTCGTATCTTTTTTTTTTTACATGGAAGTCACCACTTATCGAGGCCCGGAGGAAACTCGAGGATAAGGGTTATTGCGTGTACAGTAATCAATGGTACAATATCGAAGTAATCGTTAGTAATGGAATTCTGATTAAGTGTCTTACTTAAGGGGGCAGTTTATCAGGAACTTGTTTATGTTGGACTTGAAGACATCCGAGTTGTAGTCAGGTGGGAAACAGGCAAATGGAAGAGGCGTGCACTTCTAAGAAAGAAGCTTTGTTCATGGAATCTACGTTTTGATTTAGGTACAGATAAAGAGTGGGGATAAGTTACTGACAGTGGTTTCAGCTAGACGGGTGTTCTTTCGTGAAAGATTGGCGAGGGGGACCAGAGATTGGAGCTCAGGCGAGCACTTGCCATGGAAATAAAGATAAAACAATGCCAGGCTCGCAACATCTCTTCTGTGGGAGAGATGTTGCAGTGAAGAGAAAAAAGGCATCCCCCACTAGGCTACGAAGTCTATTTTGTACTCGGTCAAGGCAGGATAGACTGTTTTTAGCAGCTCCAGATATGGCAGCAGTACTCCATCCTTGAACGTGCTTTGCTTTTATATAGCTAGAGAATTGCATCAGCAGTGAGATATCTATTGGGGCGGTAGAACGATCCCACCATTTTCCCAGCGACCTTGGCAACAGATGTACGTGTCCACTTTCAGATCAGGAGTAAAGGTCAAACCCAGAAGCTTGTCAAAACATTGAGCCTCCCCAAGACTAAAGCCATTAATTTCAATTAGTGCCAAATAGGGATAAGAGCGTTGATGATGTAAAGATAGAAGTTTGGTTTTAGATGTCTTCTTTCACATAAAACTTCTAAGTACAAACCCCGATGAGTATTAATACAGAGGAGGTTAGCGCATTTGTCATTTACAGGAATTTGTAAGTAAGCATCTTTCGGGTCGATCTTAGAGAAAAACTTGCCGCCATTTAATTTCGTGAACACTTCCTCTGGGCTGGGTAATTGATAGTAGAAGTCTTCTAACGACCCGTTGAGTACGGTCGAGAAGTCAGCGCAAACGCGGATTTCTCCGGATCTTTTTTTTTACGTAGACTGCTGGGGCAGCCCACTTACTATATTCAATTTTAGCCAGTATACCGATGTTTTCTAATCTATCCAGTTCCTGATTTATCTTGTTCAAAGATGCGAACGGGACATCATTTTTTTTTTTTTAATTTTTATCTTAAAATCAGCGGCCATTTTTGTGCATCTACGAAGGCCAGGAGAAAATACATTTGAGAATTCATTTTAAAAATGTTTATAAATTTCTCAGTTTCAGCTGGATGGGTTTCTATTTTTTTGCAAAATGTGGATAGTTTTTTTTTCGTTTTTCCCAGAAAGGTGACATTGATGATTGATTCACCCTCCAAATTAATTTTTGTACCATTGACGACCGTCGCCCTTCTGTCGGTTCTTGGCATAGTCAGTTTTCGTAATTTCTTCCATGTTTTGAAATGTATAACTGAAAGATCCGACCCACTGCCTAATTGAAAGTTGATATCCTGCCGAAAATGTTCACCGTTACCTATTTGCGTAGGTTTTCATCTACAACGTCTATAATTATTGTTTGACGTACCCAGCTTTTGTTATGATTTTTCCTGCAGTGTGAGCTTTTATATTACATATCAGGCATCATTTTGTTAAAAATGGATAATCCTTTACCCAGTTTTTTCCCCCACATCTGAAGCAAGGGCTCGGTGCTTTTGATTTTTCCGACTTTTGGGAGTAATTCTCTGTGTACCGTCTCGACGGTTTTTTCTTCGTTTATTTTTCTATATTTGTGATGCCTGCTTCGATATTTCTCGCATCATTTATTATTTCAACTTTTTGACAGTTTTCAGTTAATTTCTGCAGTGTTAAGTTCGGTTCGTTTTCTAACTTCGTAAGAACTCTGCGCCTGATTCCGCATCTTTTCCCTAGATTGAACCTTGTGCAAAAAGAAGGCATTTAAAATTATCTGCCGTAAATTCAGACAACTTAAAGTCATCACAATGCTTGTTCACTACTTCTGCGTACGTGGCAAAGTCGTCATTATGGTCTTTGGTCACATTCAAACTTCTCCATCGCTTATGAAAAAGACGTTTTCGGGGAGAACAGTTCTGTTAACAGATTTGCTGTCTCATTGAACGATAAATCTGCAGTTTTTCGTGTCAAGATGTAATCCACGAATTTGTCATGTTCAGCCGTTTCAATTTTTCACAGCAGCGGTCTGATCTTCTTCTGGTCAGACCAGTTACCGCAGTCGATATTGAAAAAGGCTTCATATCTCCTGAAATAAGCTGCAAATGAATTTTCATCTTCCTCTTACTTAAAATTATGTATTGTGGACCATATTGTATTTTGAGAAAAAGCTGAATCGCGTTCAGAGTGCGCGTTATTCTTTGCGATTTCCGCAAGTAATTCTGTTCGTAATTGACGTTCTGCAAATAGTTCCTCTGTTCGTAATTGATGTTCGGCCAACTGTTTTTGAGCTTCGTCTGCTTGTTTTTGAAATTCCTTTTGCTGGTCGCCTGTTCTTTGTTGGTCGGCTGCTTTAATTGTCAACTTAGTCAAATGTGCTAACGCTAATTTTAGTTTGTCTATTTTGTCTGGTTGGATTTAGCAATTTTAAAACGTTCGTTGTCTGGTTAGAAAAACGTTTGTCTGATTGGACTTAACAAGACGTTTTAATTTTTCCTCTCAGGACAATAAAAAATATATTAATTCAGAGAAACAGTTAATCGTTCAACCCCCCCCCAAATAAAATAAAATGTACATTTCCCTTTGAAAAAAAAGATAAAGCAACGATTTACTTTTTAGTAGAGAAAAACAGCGACGAACTTTTTTTTCTGCAAAAAAACTTTTTTCCCAACTCCTTTTCGTTCCGTAATTGTCTGTTTTTATAAGGTCAATTAACAGCTGTTAATCGTATTTTTTTTTAATTTCCGCGAGTCTTTCAGTCGCAAGTGTTATGTTACACTTTCTTAAACGCGATAAATGTTTGAGTTCAACGTCGTTAATGTTTTCAGAACATTATTTTAGACGTGACTATGTTTCTTGAATCCAATGTCGCCATTGTTATGGGAACACTGTTTTAGACGTGAATACGTATCTCGAATCCAATGTGGCCAGTGTTTTAGGGAACACTGTTTTAGACATGAGTATGTATCTCGAATCCAATGTCGCCAGTTTTACGGGAACACTGTTTTAGACGGGAGTATGTATCTCGAATCCAATGTCGCCAGTGTTATGGGAACACTGTTTTAGACGGGAGTATGTATCTCGAATCCAATGTCGCCAGTGTTATGGGAACACTGTTTTAGACGGGAGTATGTATCTCGAATCCAATGTCGCCAGTGTTATGGAAACACTGTTTTAGACGAGAGTATGTATCTCGAATCCAATGTCGCCAGTGTTATGGGAACACTGTTTTAGACGGGAGTATGTATCTCGAATCCAATGTCGCCAGTGTTATGAGAACACTGTTTTAGACGGGAGTATGTATCTCGAATCCAATGTCGCCAGTGTTATGGGAACACTGTTTTAGACGGGAGTATGTATCTCAAATCCAATGTCGCCAGTGTTATGAGAACACTGTTTTAGACGGGAGTATGCATCTTGAATCCAATGTAGCCAGTGTTAAGGCTCGCAAGTAGCCATAAAGAAGAAAAAAAACAACGGAGAACAGTTTAAACATGTATTACATGCAAAACGGAAAGGTTACAAACAAACAGTATAGGTACTTCATCGAGCATTAATGATCATCCAAATCACATCCTTACATCATGTGTAGACATTTATGCTGACGACACTACCATTTATGGTAGCACATCTAAGACAGTAAACGACCAAGTTCTCTCCAATTTTCTCTCCTCTGATCTTGAGCACGTAGTACAATGGGGAAAGGAGTGGCTGGTTACTTTTAATGCATCTAAAACCAAGCTTCTCTCTTGACATCATCAACATTCTGATCCACATCTGGCATCAATTGAAATGAATGGCTCTCGTCTTCGGGAGGCCTCAAGTTTTGACAAGCTTCTGGGCTTGACCATTACTCCTGATCTTAAATGGAACACGTACATCAAATCTGTTGCCAAGGCCGCTGAAAAAATGGTGGGATCTTTCTATCTATCCGGTAAATATCTCACTGCTGATGCTATTCTCTATCTATATAAGAGCCAGGTACGTCCAAGGATGGAATACTGTTGCCACATCTGGGCAGGAGCTGCTAGAAAGGACTTGTCCTGTCTTGATAGAGTTCAAAATAGACTTCGTAGCCTTGTAGGAGATGTCCTTTTCTCCTCCTTGCAACCTCTATCTCACAGAAGAGATGTTGCGAGTTTGTCTCTGATGTATCGTTATTTTCATGGAAAGTGTTTGACTGAGCTTCAATCTATGGTCCCCCCCCTCGCCAAACTTTCACAAGAAACACTCGTCTAGCAGAAAACACTATCAATAATTCCCCCCACTCTTTATCTGTTCCTAAACCTAAACGTAGATTCCATGAACAAAGCTTCTTTCTTCGAACTGCACGCCTGTGGAATTGTCTTCCGTTTTCCTGCTTTCCGGCTGACTACAATATGGTTGTGTTCAAGTCTAACGTAAATAAGTTCTTGATGAGCCGTTCCATATAAGTTATCAAATTTACCAAATTTTCATTACTAATGATTACTATATTGTCCAATCTCTACTGTACACTCTTTAACCCTTATCCTTGAGTGGCCTCTTGGCCTTGATAATGTGGTGATGCCTATGTAAAAAAAAAACTTAGATCCCCCACCTGGGACCGCCATGCGTAAAGTTTATATGGACGATGGATTATTTCATTAGGATGGTGGTTCCTTACAACACAAAGAAACAAGGAAATAATAAAAACAAATTACAAAACATAAGATAAAATTTTAAAAAAATACAGAAGTTTATTTGTTAATTATATCATCTTTTCCATGCAATTTGACGATACTTATTGTGTTTCCGATATCATGATAATGAATTCCGCAGGTGAAATTGTCGCCGACAAGTAGTTCATGTTAATGGATTATTCGAATATCTATGTATCTCAGATGGAGATATAGTGTTAGCCCAGGAATAGGCCCCTTGATTGCGTGCGTTGTTCGGCTTATGGCATGACTATTTGTCAGCGACAATTTTAAATGTGTTATTCGTTTACCCGAAAAACTTTAAATGTCATCAGATTAAAGTGAATGTGAAAGACGGTGAGAAAAAGCAATTTAACTTTTTTTAACCTTATACATTAACTTTTGTAATGATATATAGACATTACGACGATATTGAAGATGCTACGTCTTGACTGACTTAAAAAGGTGAGCTCTCAAATATTTGCGTTTATTTTATCATTATGCAAAAATAAATACGAAATTTTATTGAACGAAAGTAGAAGTGAATTTGAAAGGGGTAAGTAACAACTAATTTAACTTTGTTTGCAGCTTGAACCTTGCTTTTATTAATGCTATATAGAGAAGCCGGTTATATTGAGGATGTTAACTCCGGACTAACTTAAAGAAGATATTTCCCAAATATTTGCGGGCTTTATTTTATCATTTTGCTGAAATAAAAATTACGGAAGTTTATTTCACGAATTAAAACAATCTTATTTTTTTTTGCTAATGATTTTATTTCAGCAACATATTTTTGTATTAAAATTCCTTAATTATTTTCGGGGAAAAAACCCGTAATAAAAAACACAAGTATTTGGAGCTAAACTCTTCAATATAGAAAAATATATGAAATGCGTCTGTTTGAAACATTTTAGTTTATTCTTTTATTTTTATTATACATTACGAGCGGACACCTAAAAGGCCACACTACCCTACTTTTATTTGACACGTTAGGTGAAAGCACAGTTTAATCACAGCACATAATCAAATCCCCATGTTTAGAATGGGTTTATAGATACTAATGTTGTTATCTCGGCATGGTACATTCAATTTGGCCACGGCCACCAGTGCCTGCTATTTTACAAAGCCGGAAGTGGCTTCCACTAACAACCGTAGTTTAATTTTTTTTTTTTTACAGATGGTGTGAGGAGCATACTTTCACTGAGCAAAGCCGGTACATGGGTCCTCCTAGTATATTATAAATTGAAACATTGCTGTAGACTATGTTTTTATAAAGACTAATTTTAGTTCCTTCCTTTTTGTTTTGAACGAACCTGTTCACTCGTTTCACGTAAGAATGTTTAACTTCATTGAACATTGTTCTTTGTAACCAATAACAATAAATTTGCTAAAATAATATTTGCTTCTATATATCGATTTCTTCTTTTTCCATTATTTATTCTAATTTTCTTTGCAGCTTATGTATTGTTCAAAGCATACTTATTCCTGTTCCAATACAATGGATATATTTCAAATAAAGTTCTAAAAAATCTTACTTTGCTTCGTTATAAAAATCCTATTGCTTTATCTATTTTAGATATCACATGAATATGCATATATGCTTTAAAAAGATCTCTCCCGGTTAGAATATATGAGATAACGCATAGATGTCTAGCATCCACTAAGATGTCTCATTTCTATCTTGAACAAAATAATAAGAAAATGTTAAATAAATATTAGGCTACTCACTTTTTACAATTATTTGTATATCATAATAATACCTGACAAAATGTTTCCACGTTAAATAATTATACAGTGGAATCATGACATAAGATACCCGAATAAGAGAAACACAGAAATTTTTCTGTGGTCCAAAATTAACACTTGTATTAATGTATAGTGTAACCCGGATATAAGAACCCCAGATATAAGTGCAACTCGGATATAAGAGAGGAGCAGGGGCCGGAGCAGCGGGATCTTATATCCGGGTTATACTGTATATGTTCTTTATGTTAAGTACTCTAAGCAACAGTCATCAACTCCGATCTAGTTTAACATATGTTCTATATACATGCTTATAATTTTTTTTAATTTTTTCTCTATTGTTTAGCGCTTGGTGTGAAACTTATAATAACTTCAAAACGAAAAAATATATTTGTGTTATAAATATATCTACCATTGCTCAGTTATCTTTGTAAATATATTACTAAACCAGCGTAAGTAAATATTTCGGTAGCCTACCCTTTGTAACTTTATAAATCATTATGTACTCCATAAGATATTATGTATCTGTTCTAGGGTATTTATCCCCCCCAAATTCATGATAATATTGATTCGCCTGCCCCTATGTAAGCCACACATTTCTACTGTCGAGCAGAGAGAACACTCGCAGTTTAACCGCTCATAGTGAAAAGACTCCTAAACAGAACCACATCATTGGCGACGTATGGATTCGAAAAAAGAACTCACATAGATCTCCTTTGGATACGCAACCAACTTCTGGTCAAGAAACTCGTATTTTTCTTCCTTCTTTGAAAAAGTTAACTGTAGCTCCACAAAGTGTTTTCAACGACAAAAAAACGACCTCGCCTTGGAAAAGTGTATTTTTCATAACGCTGTGAGTAGAAAAAATACAATGCTTTCTATTGCTAAAAAAAGTGACTTAGTTCATTTCTAATGACATTTTTTATTGTCCTTAGAATGTTTTTCTTTATCCAAAAGCCTTTATCTTTTGATTGTTTCTTAAAAGTTTTTTGTTTTAATCACACAGAGAAACTAGTTTTTTTCTTGTGGACTAATCCATGTTTTGCTTATGCAAACATCGTAATTTTTCCTCTTTGCAAGAAGTTATATTCGGTTTACAGTATACATTTGATAAAAAAAAACTTGTTTACTGTGACCAAAAATTTTACTGTCGATAGGCTGCATGAGTTCGTTTCTCGGTAAAACAACGAGAAAAGGGGGAAAATGTATATCTACCCTACAAGGATTGAAACCGAATTCATTCCATAACGAGAATTCATAACATCAACGCGAATACTTTACTGGATATTTTGCTACGGAAAGATTTCAATTCGTTCTATTATACTGAATTCTTGTGGACGACAAAATGCTTCGTTTTTTTTTCTTCTCAAGGGAGTTTAAATAAATTCTCAAATGTCTTTTGTTCTCTGTGGAAATTAAACATGCACGTATTTTTTTTTTTTTTTTGTGAATATTAATTTGGCATATCTTTTCCGCAAGGTCGCTGGTTTTCCGTTTATAATTTCTTAGACAACTATTTGTCTGGTGAGTATATTTACTTTTTTCAAAATGGAAGCACTTTCAAGGCAACTTGTGGAAATGATACGGTTACAGTGGACTCAAACTTTGGAATTACCGAGACAAAAAGAAGAAGAAATAAAAGAAAGGGAAAGAAAAGAAAAAAGAAGAGAAAGAGAAAAAAGGAAGAAGAGAAAAAAGAAAAAGCGAAGCGGAAAGAGAAAGAATAAAAAGAAATGCGGAAAGAAGAGAAAGAGAAGAGGAAAAAAGCAATTGAGCGAAAAAATACTCGAAATGCAAGCACAGGCAAAAAAAAAATTGAACTATTAACTAAAGTAATAGTAATGAACAGCAGCAACGAGAATGTTTTTTTACAAACCGCGATCTGGTCAGCACTAGAAACATTTCACTATCGTCCTGAAAAGAAGTGAAACTTTTGAAGGCTATTTTCGCAGATTTGCTGACGTATTCAGGATTGATTGCAAATCATGGAGCGAACATATAAAGGTTCGTCTTTTATTTCAAAAATTGGCAGCTATGGAACATAATAAGTTCGTGGGCTACATCATCCTTAAACAGACGAGCGAATTATCCTTCGATGAGACAGTGAAATCTTTGATGGAATTATTCTGTCCAAACATCAGCTTATTCCATAAAAGATGGAGATGTATCAATCTGACCCGCAAAGAAAGCCAAGATTACATCACATTTGCTGTAGTCGTAAATAGACACTGTGGCGACTTCAGACTGTACTCATTGACGGCCAACAACTTTAAGGTCTTGATTTTTAATCAAGGCTTAGTCTCGACCAAGGACGGTGAACTCATACGCCGGGCACTAAACAGATTGGAAAAGGAACTAAATATAAATCTTCAACAATTGGCTGAGTAATGCAAAAACATCATCACTGAGAAACAAGACTCTAAAAATATAGAAGAGGCAGGTGTAGCACACATTAGAAAGGTACGAAGTAACAAAAAGTCTTACTCTCCCAAATCAAACGAAAGACAAACATCACCTTCGGGAAAAATCCTAAAACAAACCTGAGTTACGCCCGTTATCCATGCAAAACATGTGGAGAACTCCACTGGCAGAAGGATTTCCATACCGGTTCCGGAAATGTGATCGATGCAGACACAACGGACACAAAGCCTCACATTGCAGGAGCTACGTAAAAATAACAAGAAATCAAGCGGAGGACAAAAATGTACAGACATATGTGACGGTAAAAATGGGAGACAAGAATGTTTGACGCCAACTTGACAGTTATTCGGATTTGTCCACCATAAACACACATACTTGGTGCAAAATAGGAAAACCGAAGGTGATGAGAACCAAGAAAGTGACGCGTTCAATAACTGGAGAAAGAATAAAATTTGAAGATGAGGTTTCCATTAACGTAAAGTTGACGGAAAAAACACTGAATCTCAAGGTGTTTGTATTTAAAAAAAAACTAATAACCTTTTGGGGGCAGACTGTTACAAGACAATGCCACCCCCGTCTTCAAAAAGAAATGCAGCGTACCGGTTGCCTCTATACAAAAGATTGGCGTAGAACTACACAAACTCGTCAAAACAGGAATGTTGACCCCAGTCGACTACAGCGAATGGGCTGCAACACCGTGCATGTTATGAAAAAATCAAAAGATATCAGAATATGCGCAGACTTCTCGACTGGGTTGAATACCGCACTTACCCGCTACCTAGCCGTCAGGGAAATTTTTACGAAATTAAATGGAGGAAAAATATTCTCAAAATAGATCTGAGCAAAACGTCCCTCCAGTTCAATAGGTTAGCTTTCAGGATGAAAGTCGCACCAGCTATTTTTCAACAGATAATCGGCACAATGTTGAGCGGCTTTACTTTTTCGATCGAATACCTGGACGATATTTTAATAAAAAGCGAATATATAGAGGAACATAGAAGTCATGTTTTTCAGGTATTCAAAAATATAAACGAGTACAGCTTTACTCTTAAAAACACCAAATGTGAATTTTTCCAAAATCAAATGAAATACCTTGGAGAGATAATAGATAGAAATTGTAGACAACCCGATCCAGAAAGGTCCATAGCAATAAAAACTATGCCTCATCTACACGGCATAACGACACTGCAAAGCATTTTAGGCTTAGCTAATTACTGTCAAGCCTTCATTCCCAATATGCACACAGAGCGCGCTCCTTTAAATGAACTACTTAGAAGGGTAAGGTTTGGAATTAGACCACGGAATACAAGATGCCGTTCCAAAAGCTAAAAGGGGTGCTCACATCGGAGCTATTCCTAACCCATTACAACCCAGATTTATACATTATCGTCGCAAGTGACGCAAGCGTATATAGAGCCGGCGCGTGTATCCTGCATAAAATGCCCGACGGTTGTACGAAGCTGATAGCACATGTGTGGAAAACCCTACACCATGGGGAAAGGAATTATTTTCAGATAGAGAAAACACCGTGAAAAAACTTCACGTTACTCTGGATGATATAAGGAAAGAAACCGAAAGCGACGATTTTATAAGAGAAACCAAGGGAAAACTACAGGCTGATGAACAAGTAGAGAGGTTTTCTCAACATGCGACCAGGTATTATTATATTGGGAGAGAATAATAGATCCAGCAACCCTCCACTCTTCATGAGTTATTCGCTCGGTTCGGAGTGGTCGACTGTCAGATAACGGTTCTCAATTTACATCCGTGGACTTTAAAGAGTTGATGGAGCAATCCTAAGTGGACCACATCACAACTCCGACTTATCACCCAAGGTCACACGGATAGGCCGAAAGATTTTTGGCCACCTTAAAGAGGACTTTAAAGAAGGCAAAGGACACTCCATCCGAAAAAAGCGTTGCAACAATTTCTTCAGGTGTACCGCATAACGCCTAAGAAAAATACATCATCCCAGATGTCTTCGGAGGAAATAATGTTTGCGAGAAAATTGCTGTCAGTTTTTCAAAAATTATTCCCAAAACAGGTAAAACCCACAGAGACAACTGTTCCCATGATGAACAAAAATAATAATACTTTCTTGGAGCAAAAAACAATCAAGAAGAAGATCGGTCGTATGGTCTGCGTGATGGAAGGATCACATTCCACGCATAAGAAACACTTAAACCAGATATGCAAACGCACTTCAAATAAGTTAAGTGAAACTCCACCGGAAGAAAAGACGGTGGACCTACTGTATGGCACACTTTGCCTGGAACCCCTTCAAACGTCGTTCCGACAGAAAACCGAGAAAGAAAAATTATATTTTACAGAGAAATAAATCTCTGGAGGGACATTTTCTTGGGTAGTTAACACCCCTATATTCATGATCATATGAAATCGCCTGGCACTATGTAAGTCACACATTTCTGCCGGCGAGCAGAGAGCACACTCAGTGTGACCGCTCGCAGTGAACACCAGGACTCTTTCACCTTAATATTGTGACCCCTAAACAGTACAACAACAGTATACGAAAGTCTTCTAAATACTAATAACAAAATATTTATTTTATTATTTTTTGTAGAATAACACGTAATCTATCCAAATGGATATAAATGATTAAGATAAAACCCATACAGTTAAAATCGTTTCCTCGAACAGAAAAACAAAGTTTTGCATTACGTATATGCCCTCACTGACTAAAATTTAAAAAAATATATATTTTTGTAACATATTTACATACTTTCTGTATCAAAATTCATTACATGATTTTGATTTAAGATAAGTGCAATAAAGCCAATATAGGTAGAGCAACTTTATGGTCACTTTTGAAAGTGGTAATAAGTTTTGTGACAGCTTACGACGATTAAGAACAGTTTGCGACTGTCTTCGTTGAGACGGTTAACGACAGTTAAACTTTACGGCAGTTTCAAGTTGGACACGGTAGTACGCAGAACGTATCTTGGACCAGATTAATAGAGCTTTTCGGAATCGAGATGGGCTGACATCAACTGACGAACACAGCCTTGACAAAATTAAGATGTATATTTTAGCTTGTGGTAGGTCGATCGTATCACACACACACACCTACACACACAGAGTGTAGAATGTGTCGGAGTTTATATTTTACGTTTTATTTTATTTTCTTATACCTGTAAACTTATGCGCACTACTTCAATAACTGTAGATGTGAGTGACGACGATACGGTCAGAACATAAGAATACGAAGAGGAAGACCGAATAAACGACGTTCGGTTCGGAAGTGTTGTCGAGCGTGGGTGGTATGTGGTTTCATACTTCTACAGAATCTCAACCGAAATAACCGACAACTAAAGTTAGTGTCAAGTTTACATTCCGTTTATGATTTGTGCCAATGTTTTCTTCGTCGTGCGAAAGCTACTATCACATAAGATCACGTGTGTTTATGGGTGCTTCTCATCTATATCTAAATGATAAATACAAGGTGAAACAATAAAATAATCACTCTGAAGTACACAGCACTAGAGCTTTATTTTAAAACTTTTATTAAAAAAATAATTTCAGATTACTTGATTATGTAGTAGAACTGACATCTATTCAATGCAGCCGCCTTCAGTCTCAATGACCGTCTCGATACGGGTCCGAAACTTGGGGCATGCCTTTTCTACAAACGCCGACAAGAGCTCGGCGAATACTTGGCGAATACTCGGCGAATACTCGGCGGATGGCGGTGATTAGACTGGCTTTGGTGTAGTAGGTGGTCATGTTTGTGATGTTCTCGACGTATGACCAAACGAAATAGTCTAGCGAGTTCAGATCAAGGAGGAGGGTGCAGTGAAAGAAGAATAAAAAGTCGTAGCACACATTCTGAAGCCAATCTTAGGTCTTTTTGGAGTTTTGGATCGGCGCGCAGAGTTCTGATACCACAGCGAAGGTCTAATAGCGTCCATCTGATTGCACCATGGGATCACCACACTCTTCAGCAAATCCAGATACACTTTAGTGTTGACTTTTAAGCCGATTTCGAAGATGTGAGGTTGCATGATGTGGCCCTCACTTTAAACCCCACCAAAGACCATAATCGTCGCCAAAAACTTCGCTGAGCTGTGCCCACGAGCGTAGAACCTTCCGGATTTACATTTTGAGGGTGCTGGTAATGGTCCTGTTGTCATAACTTGGATGGGTAGAGAGCATGAGTAGTGTAACGACGCATCTCTGATGTGGCTCGTTGAACATCGTGTCACTTTCAGAAATAATACACGGCTCCTATCACTTTTGGGATTTTTACACAACTCGCAAACTAGTAGATGGTCTGCACAAAAAGAAAAGATTTTCATCAAACGGAAATGGAATCATGTCGTGTTTTTTAGTACGTACACATTGAATTATTATTTTTCATCATGAAGCGATCATTTATTAAAATCAACAACAAAAGAAAACTAAAACGATTTTTTTAAAATCCTATTAAAATTGTCAACAATATGACTAGCTTCGTACGATGCTAAATTGAATGCAAAGAACAATATCATTAACAGGTAATTCGATGAGTGAAAAGTTCACTGGAATTGACAAATATTGATATCTCTAACCTTCTAGGCAAATGTTTTCTTTTGTAGCTTAATTTAGATCTGTAACATAATCTATATAATTATAAAACTCAAATGACCTTGTAACGTGTGTTGTAACCCAACATCCGGTTTACGACTTCCGGTTGCGCATGCGTACATGAGCACATAATCAACGCGACGATAAAACGTACAGTTTTACTGTGTACGTTTTCAGCGTCCCAATTGTTTTTTTTTTTTCGCGTTTAAATTATCCAAATAAACAATTGTTAATATTTTCTGCATTTTTTTACATCGTTCATTACAGTATTACGCTTGAGTTATTTTAACGCAATTTTCTTACAAATACATCTACTTTAACCCGTAGACAACCATAAGAGCATTTGACAACGACGATTTACCCAGCGCCTTCCTTTTTAAAAAATCTATTCTCCATTTTTTAATACACCTTTCTTCTACACTGCCAACATAAATAAGTAACTCCGAAAATATGTTTTTTTTTAAATTTGCATTACAAATAAATAATCAACGCGACAATAAAACGTATTCTTTTACTGTGTACGTTTTCAGCGTCCCAATTATTTTTTTTCACGTTTAAATTGCAAGATATATCAAAATTTGAATTTAACTTTAAAGATATGGTATCTATTCAGTGCACATTTTCCTATAAGTATAGCAAATCACTTATAATGCAATGGCTGTAAGTTTTTTTTTTTTCAAAAATAAACAATTATTAACAGAACGACTCATAGAAATCTGTCTATATTCCTTTTTCATTTTAATATACTTTCATAGAAATGTTTCTGTTATATAACAAAAAAACTATTTTTCTTACGTCACAAGTGTCACCCTCATACATTAATTCCATAGCTAAAATAACATAACGACCCAACGGGTCACATGTAGTCTAGTTACTTTTAGGAACTCACTCATTCTTAACTGTCATACACATTCTATGATTTCAAATACGAACTCAGTAACTAGATTCTTCTACGGAGTGTGTCTTCATCACGACATGTATTATCTTTCTATTGACATAATTTATTTCGCACAGTTTATTTATAGATGTCTTTACGGATGCTCTGCGTTAATCGAACAGGTGTTTTTCTTCCAAACTGCCGAAATGTCCTTACATAGAACATTTCGTTTTTTTTTTTTCCTGTCTGTTTTTTTTTTTACAGTACTTCAAAGGCGAACATTCAATATTCTCTCGCAAAATTCACCCTTATCCGTTCGTCTGTCCGCACTTTCTCAAAAACTATGCCTTGGGATTTTTTTGAAATGTTGCACAAACATTAAACATGATATGAGTAAAAAATAACAGAACAAACTTTTCGGGAAAACTCCGGTTGCCAACCTGCTAGGGGTGCCTTTCGGGTTAAAATGGCTAAAATTGACACTTTTGTGCTTATTAAAAAAATTGATGCGTTGAATTTTTATAAAACTTTCTGAAAAGTTGTAACTAACTAGTTTCTATATAATTTTGTTTCTCCATACTTCGCGATAACTCTTGGGTGTACCTCAGAGGCTCTTTGAGGGCTAATAAAAACACTCCATTTGTGGGACTATTTTACCATATTTGTCCAAAAATTTTTGTGTATGTCTATTTAGCAGTTTTGCATGGTACCGAACTCAAATTTAAATATGTTAAGGCCTTGAGATCTTTGGGGGTTAAATTGGGGGAGGGCAAATGATGGACTTAGTCATTTCCGTTTCTGCATGGTGCATAACTCAAATTTAAAAATTTTAAGGCTTAAAACTGCACCGTTTGTTCATTTTCACCAGGATTTGATGTCCCTTAGCGACTTGTGGGGCTAAATGGGGTGGGGCAAATACTGTACGTAGTCACTTCTTTATGTCTCGTTCACTGTGCACTCACGGGGAACCATGCATGATTCACTTGTTAAATTAGGATTTGTGGCTAAAAATGCAACAATAAGATTTAACGTATGGTATATGTTTGTTGTTTGTGAATCACACTTGTGTCATGCTCTTTAATATGTCCAAAATCAAATTAATATTAGAGAATATATATATATATATATATATATATATATATATATATATATATATATAAGCAATTAAACAATGAAAGAGCCATCATAATAGTCAGAATATACATTGACCAATTCTACAAGTATATTACAATGAATGTTTCCAATATCATAAATGTTCTGACCCGGCATTACTTAAGTACAATGGCAACTGGGCGCAAAACTGTACAACCAAACGATATATGGCAAACTGGAGATAGCAAGATCTTTGACTTCCTCGACGTAAATACCCCCGACAAACACAACAAGCAGCAAATCTCGCCTCTATACAGTAGAGATCCTCAGATGTCAGAAAGCCTTCTACTCTAATAATTTCTTCCCCAGAACTACTAGACTTTAGAATTCCCTCCCGGGTTCCTATTTCCCCAACTGTGCTGACATGCAGAAGTTCAAGTGTAATGTTTAATGTAAATATACATCTTGCTGCAAAACTCCCTACATAATATCTCTGCAATCATTTCCCAAATAGTAGCCCTCTACATCAAGTGGCACTGTGCCTTCTCTGGGGTGAAAATGCAATAAAAACGGTATGTGAGTTAGTTTTAGGCCTTTTCGATCACAGAACGCCCCAAAATGGTCCAACTGTTATTTTGGTCACCAAGAACAACTTTCACAACACGACAGTTTGGCCTTGATCATCTACACGGGGACCGGGTTCGATGGGGGTTTCTGGTTATTCTGTTTCAATAGGAAAAATCCGCCAATCCAGGGAGATAGGTGCGGCCACACACCATGTTGTGATTGTTTTTGTTGATCCGCAGGCCACAGTCTTCTCCCAGCGCTGAGGTGGCATTCCTCCTCCGGCAGATGTCTCCTGAAAATAAACAACTCAAGTCCACCGTTCGGTCCGGTAGCAATGTTAACAACCTCGGAGAAGCGATAAGTAGAAGACTTCAGTCGTTAGTTTTTTTTTTGTTTTGTTTTTTTAAATATATTAGCAGAAACCATATAACTACAAAGTTCTAATATAACACCATTTTACAAAGATAAATGTATAGGCAGTTGAAATTAAATCACTTCAAACTCCACAGTTCAACACATGGCGCATGATCTGTGGCCGGTAGCGCTTAATTCTAATATAATAGCATTGTACAAAGGTCCCTCTATAAGCAGCCAAAATCAAATCACTTCAGAGTCCACAGTTTAATACGTCTCGCATCATCTAGCAGACAGCGCTTTCAGCCGGAGAAACAGTCACTCATAGTTCCGGATTCAATTTTCGTATATTGTAAATCTCGACAGGTGGGATAATGGCAAACACAATTAAGTGAATCCGTCTTTTCTTTCTATTCTTTTTATGTTGTCACAACAGTCTGCAGGTACAGACATGGGGGCTTGTCAGCGATAGTATCAAATGATAAATTAACAGTAGCGATAGGTTTTAGCCAGACACAAATCTATTTCGTTTGTGAAAATACCATATATGACAAAAGTATTCAACCAGAGTTAGTCAGCTTGCAAGAGAGAAGGGTCGACGGCGGGATTTCAACGTCGGCATATTTTCCAGTAGTCAGGGTCTTCTGTTCAACTCACTGCCAGCTATCTTCTCAACTGACTCCTCGAAACTCAACTCAAGTCCCTACACTCGATCGCATATAAACATATATAATGAGATGATCGGGGAGGGGTAGAGTAGAGCTCCCAATTCCAAACTAGCCAATCGGAAGTCGTTACGATATATACCCTTCTCTTCTAATTAACCCAGTGCCAACTGTGCATAATCGCTTATCGAGGCTACATTTCTATCGAGCTGTTCTCACATCTAGTCGCTCTTAGGAGATGACCTCAAGGTCAGATACTGCTTCCAATCGTAGCCCAAACAATTTACAATACCATTCTCTAAAAACCAATTGTTTTATTGGCAAAACAAGGTTAGTATTAACATTATTATCAATTCCAAATTCACTAACTGAAACCATTTCCTCTGTTTGTGTCGTCGATCAAATAAATGGTGTCAGCAAGGCAATCAGGAATTTCCCGGGATTGTTCACATAATAAAAGCCCAACTAAGCTCTATTATAACCGTTATAATTGTAAAATTCGACCACGATAGGTCGTTTGGTCACAACTGGAATAAGCAGAAAATGATTTACTTTTCCGAAACTAAACTCGTTATTAAGACTCGAATGCCAAGTCCACCCAACTATTTCACACAGTTTCATCTGTACGTATTATTATAGTATGTGTTCTTCAGAATTGTTTGATCTATTTTTGCTTCCTTTGTTCGAGCTCGTTTGATTAGTGGTCTTCGTCAATTCGCTGTTTTGATTCCTCATTAAATGCAGCTTCCTATTCCAGAAGTTTCTTTCCAACAACTGCTGTTCTCTTCGTGTTGAGAGTTTTCATCCTACTTATAGCTTTAAGGCTTTTCGAAACTAAAGATAAATACGGATTTTCTGTCTTTGCGAACATCATCTTTCCTTTTAACTTCTTATATTGAAAGGTGACGATGGTCAAGTGGTTTACAGCACGGACTGACAACCTGGGTGTTCCAAGTTCGAATCCAGTTCGTTCCATAAAAATCACTTTCACTTAGGACGTTGGCAACTTTCACGTGATCTCTACATGATTTCTTTCTAGAATAAAAGTTAATATTGGTGAAACAAATGCCAACAATAAAATCTTCGAACTCATACAGTATGACGATGATGAACTGCTTATATGAAGTGGCTTCATACCTTGTATGCAGCAATCAAAATTGTCTGTCTTCAAGTCCAATGTCAACAAATACAGCTGTAATCAAATTCTGTCAGTTCCACTAACATTTTTTAATCCTCTTGCTTTCAAACTGACAATTCTATTAATCTTTATTCTCGAGTTGTTATTTTTTTTCTGTTTTTTTTATTGTTGTTTATTGTTGTTTGCTGTGTTTGTTGTTGTTTTTTGGCTTTGGTATTTGGTATTGGAATAAAAACCGGGAAAAATTGATTTAAAATTCTTAAATCTAAACATTTGAAAAAAACATTTCAAAATGAATTTTCATCCAACATTTATCGAGCTTTATAAATAAAATAAAAATAAATGTCTAAAAAGATTTATATTTGACTGATCGAAAACAAAATAGATAAAATATCGAATCAGAACAGATACTACAATTTGAAATATTTATTTGCACAAAATAGTTTTTAAAAGCTACATTTGGAACAATGTCTCAAAAATTAGGTGTCATTGATCATCCTTGTTGACTATTACTAAAACTGTCTATTTTACTCTTAACTACAGTCATCTTATTCTTTCCCGGTGTATTACTCGTCCGAAAATCAACTGTCTGCTCCCCAATGCACCAGTGCGATATTTTTTTTTTTACTTCATCTAAAACATTTTATTTTCAGGCTTGATTAATGCAAGTGCGTTTAATATTTTACATTTCAAATTATTGATTTCCTTGCACCAATTATTGTCATTGATGACATTTTCAGCCATAAAAACTAGCAAAGAATTCGTTATATACAAAAATTCAAAGTCGTAATTATATCTTTATCTGAAGAATACTTCATTCTTGTAATTTAAAAATAAAAGCTATGAAATTACTGCAGTGATTTTTTTCTCTCTTTTTGCTATTATAGTTGTTTTTATGTTTTATTTTTTTGTTTTGTTTTTTTTTCGGATATGTTTTAGCGAGCAATCACTTGTTACAAAACAAATTTCCGGCCGTAGAAAGGATTTTACTGGAAGTAATTTCTTTCGCGTTCTGTCCTTCTGGAATATATATCATCGTTAACGAAGTGCTGCTTAATACGCTAATCACAAAAGATATTGAGAATGGACATTTTATTCATTGTTGCAATGGTCGTATGTATTTGTATAATGACATAGACAGTTAATACTGACGAGGAGGGTATCGACAGACCGATGGTCCATGTCATCCTTATTATATTCAAAGTATATTCTTTACTTCGTATTATGTTTCAGTTGTAGGATTTACATTTGAGTTGATTTATCTCCTCTTTAGAAAGTAACACATCAGATCGAGTGTAGTTTTGAAAAGCAAGTACACAATAATAGGACTTCGGCCTACAAAATATGCACGAGCAGCGATGTCGGTATTCCTGGCGATTAGCAAAATCAACCCTTTCTCAAAGGAAGCATAATATCTGGGAAAGTGGACTCTTTAGAACTTGATTAAGCATATATATATATATATATATATATATAAATATATATATATATATATATATATATATATATATATATATATATATATATATATATATATATATACCTGTCGATCCGGGAGAAGAATCTGTGTCAGGACATAGGATATAGAAAGTTATGTCTAACTAGAGAAACCAAGCCAGTTTCTGTGGTTGACATTAACATCACTAAATACATGTGCTTGTGCGCTGGTATGAAGAGAGAGTTCTGCATCTATCCTCTGAAAGACATAGTTTATTAGGGAACAGTCCTAAGACGAGAAAGAACTTCAAGAAAAAGCTACGTTGCAGATTTAGTATAAAGCGCATGACGTCCTGAAATAAACTCTTTATTTGCTACAAGGAAATAAATTCATTTACTACAAGGAAATAAATTCTTTATTTACTACAAGGAAATAAATTCTTTATTTGATACAAGGAAATAAATTCTTTATTTACTACAAGGAAATAAATTCTTTATTTACTACAAGGAAATAAATTCTTTATTTGCTACAAGGAAATAAATTCTTTATTTGATACAAGGAAATAAATTCTTTATTTACTACAAGGAAATAAATTCTTTATTGCTACAAGGAAATAAAGTCTTTATTAACTACAAGGAAATAAATTTTTTATTTGCTACAAGGAAATAAATTCATTTACTACAAGGAAATAAATTCATTTACTATAAGGAAATAAATTCTTTATTTGCTACAAGGAAATAAATTCTTTATTTGATACAAGGAAATAAATTCTTTATTTACTACAAGGAAATAAATTCTTTATTTGCTACAAGGAAATAAATTCTTTATTTACTACAAGGAAATAAATTCTTTATTTGCTACAAGGAAATAAATTCTTTATTTGATACAAGGAAATAAAGTCTTTATTAACTACAAGGAAATAAATTTTTTATTTGCTACAAGGAAATAAATTCATTTACTACAAGGAAATAAATTCTTTATTTGCTACAAGGAAATAAATTCTTTATTTGATACAAGGAAATAAATTCTTTATTTACTACAAGGAAATAAATTCTTTATTTACTACAAGGAAATAAATTCTTTATTTGCTACAAGGAAATACATTCTTTATTTGCTACAAGGAAATACATTCTTTATTTGCTACAAGGAAATAAATTCTTTATTTACTACAAGGAAATAAATTCTTTATTTACTACAAGGAAATAAATTCATTTACTACAAGGAAATACATTCTTTATTTGATACAAGGAAATAAATTCTTTATTTACTGCAAGGAAATAAATTCTTTATTTGCTACAAGGAAATAAATTCTTTATTTACTACAAGGAAATAATTTTTTTATTTGCTACAAGGAAATAAATTCATTTACTACAAGGAAATAAATTTTTTTACTACAAGGAAATAAATTCTTTATTTGATACAAGGAAATAAATTCTTTATTTGCTACAAGGAAATAAATTTTTTATTTACTACAATGAAATAAATTCTTTATTTGCTACAAGGAAATAAATTCTTTATTTGCTACAAGGAAATAAATTTTTTATTTACTACAATGAAATAAATTTGTTATTTGCTACAAGGAAATAAATTCTTTATTTGCTACAAGGAAATAATGTCTTTATTTGCTACAAGGAAATAGTTAAACAGTATCCAGCTTGTGTATAACATTTTACACTTCGCAATCAATTGATGCACTTCTCTGTCTATTTAATAGCCAAGTACATCCAAGGATGGAGTACTGTTTCCACATCTGGGCAGGAGCTGCTAAAATAGCCTATCCTGCCTTAACAGAGAACAAAATAGACTTCGTGGCTTAGTGGGGGATGTCTTTTTCTCTTCCCTGTAACCGCTCTCCCACAGAAGAGACGTTGCGAACCTGTCATTGTTTTATAAGTACTTCCATGGCCAGTGCTCGTATGGACACCAATCGCGGGTCCCCCCTCGCCAATCTTTCACGATAAACATCCGCCTAGCTGAAACCAGTCAAACATTTTCCCCACTCTTTTACTGTGCCATAACCAAAACGTAGATTCCATTAACAAAGCTTCTTTTTTAGAACTGCACACCAGTGGAACTCTCTTCCGTCTGCCTGTTTCCAACCTGACTACAACTTTAAGTCCAACATAAACAAATTCCTGACGAGCCGCCCCCTTAAGTAAGACATTTTATCAAATCTCCAATACTAACGATTACTACGATACTATCCCATGATTACTGTACACGCAATAATCTTTATCCCCGAGTGGTTTCCGGGCCTTGATAAGTGGTGACTTCCATGTAAAGAAAAAAAATACTACATCGTCCAATTTCGTCTCATATCGGTCGTTTCCCCCTGATTGAGGACACCTGCAATTAATGTTTCGTAACAGCACGAAGAATGACAGAATCATCGATTTGAAGAGAGAACTTGCTGACGGAGTATCACCGATCTTCAGACATTTTTTCACGCGATTTCTCTCTTCGCTTCCCACACAGCTGAGATCATCTACTTTTTCAATACACGGCAGGTCTTCGTCAAAATTCCACGGTTGTTTTCCTGATTGGAATCTAACTTTGTAAGCATGGCAAATATAGTTACTACCCTAAAAAAATTATCAAGACTTGGAATCGTTAGTAAAATTAAACTATGAAAGTCACAAGAAGATAAGATCAGACGATTGATTGATCAAAATGATAAGGCGTTAAATCAGAGGTGCTAGTTGTACGGTTGCTATGTGGTTAAAACAAGGATAGATAATCTGTGGGTGCCAAGTTCGAACCTTATTTATTGCACATGAATTGCTTTACAAAAGGTGTTACCCACATTCACGCGTTCCCTCTCGCAAGTACACGATAACTTTCTAGAAGGATTCTAACAAGAAAGACATCAGGAAAGCCAATGCCAACAGTATAATCATATAATTATGGGAAATAAATGAATGAGAGCATAAGCCAATGTTCAGAAGATAGGGTAGGACAAACAAAATTAGATGTTGTGCATTCTAGAAGAAACTGCAGCTGACAGAAGCAGCAGACCAAATATGAAGATAATACTCAATAGACGGGCGAATAATAGATTTATAAACATACAGAATATTATCATGTTTCAGATGGGTTTCCGTCCCCTAGAGAAGAGGGTGAGGCATGAATTCTTATCGACAGATTTGGCGTATTTCCATTTTTTCTTGCCTCTTTACTTTATTTAAACATTTGCTAGCCCTCCCCATTAAATCTAATGCTAACCGAATACACAAATGGGCCACATATAGTACACGCACTATTTCCCTTTTTTTTTGTTATATATATATATATATATATATATATATATATATATATATATATATAAAGCTGAATGTCTGTGTGTGTATGTGTGTGTGTCTGGTCACGAATAGGCTCCTATATGGTTGACTATTTTAAAAAAACTGATTGCATATGAGGATAGAAGATGTATCGAGACACGGGAATGGATATGTTTGATCTGGCAGAACGGTGGTTCATTAAAATTGTGGGGTCTGCGTTCGCGCCTGGTCCACAAAGTATGGAAATTAAAAATTGAAATATTGAAAAAAAAACGTTTACAAGTGTTTTGATATATATGTACATAAGAATACTTTGATAAGTATGTTTCAACTTTAATAGGGATGGTATAATAAAATTGTGGGGTCTGTGTTTGCGCCTGGCCTCCATAGAATGGAAATAGGCACAAACTTTAATAAAGACTTTTCATATCTATCTGCGTAACTATACTTTGATAATTATGTTTCAGTTTGAAGAAATATTGTATAATAAAATTATGGAGTGTTCGTTCGCACCTGACCTCCATAGAATGGAAATATGTCACAAAGTATAACAAGGTTTTTTAATATAGATCAACAGAATATTGTGATAAGTGTTTCGGTGTGAAAAGGTATAGTATAATAAATTATGGGGGTTATCTATTTTATTTTTACTTTCATCATATTTTGCTTTGGTTTTGATACCCCCAAATTCGAAGCTATCTCTTTACAACCCTTCCTTTTCATAACCTATCATACTTTCATAAACCAGAGTCCATTATCTGTAGGCTGTTTTTGAAGCCAGTAAACGACGGTTACTTTTGCTAGTATATATATATATATATATATATATATATATATAATATACATATATATGTACATATATATAGATGTATATATATATATGTATATATATACATATATATATATATATATATTTAGAGAGAGAGAGAGAGATAGGGTGATCCCCCCCAAAAAAAAAAGAACAGAGGACATTCAATTGTTTTTCTGAGCATTGTACAGTGAACGGAGAAAAAAAAGGCCAAAGACACTGTGGCGACTCTAGCCTATTATTGCTACTAGTGCTCCTCGCCCTCTGTCAACTTCAGTTCCCCAACCGTGGTCTGTGGACCCAAAGTAAGTCATCATAGTTGCTATTGCGTGATTCTCCATTGTACAGCACAGATTAACTAACGTACTTTGCATGGTGTATTTTTTTGTAAACAATCAAGATACTATATAATTTGTAGCCTTGTTAATAGAATAGATAAGATATTTTTTCCTTTCAAAAGTATAGAAGAAAAGAGAAGGTGTTCATTACTATGACGAGAAAAATATGTTTATTAGAATAAAGAAATTGATGACAATGACAACTAACCAGATTAGCAATTAAGTCCACAACTCTCCAGATCTTTTATCTCCTCGGATTATAACATAATTAAATGATTGATTTTTTATTAGGACTTCACAATCGTTTATTATTATTAAGGAATGGTTTATTCGTGAATTTTGAATCACAGAAATCTACAAAATATACGGGTGTTATGTCATTTTATATTAATAGTAAGAAAACCCCTCAAACGTCAGAACCTTTGTAGAATTCCGTAGTAGTACGTAAATAATTTTGTAATTCTTTTTTTCATAAAAATTCTGCATGTAACTTTTTTTCCTGCATAATTTCACAGCTAGTGTTCGTCTATAAATGCCTTTGAATGGGCGTGTCTGCAGGTCAAGCGCGTTTTTGGAAGGTCATCTCATTTGAGCATAAACTCCAGGCGTCTTGGTTTGGCCGCAAATTTTTCTATTACCTTATTGTGTAATTCTTTTCTTTGCTCTAAGTCTTTAAGCATTTGCTTTTCAATTGAAATTCGGGCTAAAGACGAAAGTCGATCCTCAGCCATAGTGCATCTCAAACATGATCGTATTCTGTCCAAGGTTGAGAAACTTCTTTCATTTGAAACTGAAGTAGCGGGAATGGTAAGGAAAAGTTGTATCAGTCTCACAGTTTCAGACATTGCAGACAAAAAACCGAGTTCATGAAGCATCTCCAAAATAGCTTTACTTGAAGTACATTTTTTTAAATCATTGTCAGAATTCCAATACCTGAGATCACTTGTCAAGGATTTCAGGTAAAAAATACCAGGGTATTTTTTCTGCAATGCATTTATATGCTGCTTAGGGAATGTACAGGAAAAAACTTCAAACTTCTTCACATCGAGCAATTCAAAATATGAAAAGTCTCCTATGTTGTCGAATCGTTCCTTTAGTGATGAAACGATGTTTTGAATTATTTCAAAATATGCACTTTTGTAGTTGATTCTATTTCCCCTATTTCTTTTTGTGGATGGAGCGTGTGATTTGTCATCTCCATGTCTGTCATCATTTGTTGGATCATATTTTCATAATGTTTATTGTCACACTTGTTTGATATTGATTGAATGAAATCCTGTATTTTATCTTGAGCATATTTCACGTCGAGTTTTCTGCACTGTAAAATGTCAAATAGTTTCTCTGCTTGAGAAAGAATGACATAAAAACACTTAATAAAAAACATGAAAGTGAAATCATTCAATTTTGACAATAACTTGTCGGTTTCACTTAGTGTTGCTTCATCCCATATTTCGCCATGATCAAGAATATCTTCGAGTGCGTTCATTATTTTTTGACGATCGTCTTTTATAACGGATACAGTTTTTGATTTATAAAACCATCTGGTAGCACACAAGGATGGGATGCTGATTTCAAATTTTCGGAACACCCTCTTCTGTTTCGTACTAGATGATGTGAATTTACTGAAGCTGTGTAAATTTGTAAAAAATATTTTCACGCCATCAACTTTTTCCGTACTTTTACTCAAAACTAAATTAATTTTATGGGCATAACAATGGATGAAATCGGCATATTTAAATCCCTTCTCTCTCAATTTAATTTGCACTCTGTTCCGTTCACCTGCCATCACGGCTGCTCCATCATAAGTTTGGAAACCAATTTGGATTTTGCATCATCGAAGGAATTTAAAGACTTCTCGATTACATCAGCTAATATTGTGGCACTTTTTGTCATCGCTCACGTCATGAAATCCAAGGAATCGTTCAATAATTTAGCATCCATTCACATACCTAACAACGATAGAAAGATGTGCATGCATTGCACAGTCAGTTGTTTCATCAGCCTGCACTGAAATAAATTGGGCACTTTGAATTTCAGCGTAAATAACATCAGCAATCACGTTATCAATTGCACATATAATTTCATTCTGTATTGTTCTGGAAACACCTAAACATTGCCTAAAGCCTTCTTTGGCAGAAAGTTTTGATGCAAACACACTGTCAATTTTAGAGAAACACTACAATAATTCTCGATAATTACCTTTGTTAAGACTATCTTACCCTTTATCGTGTCTGCGCAATGTCAGTTCTTGTTTGCAAAGATATACTATTACGTTTATCAGGTGTTTCAGATATTGTCTATTTTCTTCGACCAATTTATTGTGCCTTTCTCTTTCAAGTTTGGCCGATTCACTAATAGCAGTGACTATGTCATATATGTCAAATGTTTTTAAATGCTTATAATTGTTCAAATGATTCATTGATTTCGAATGAATTTTGCAGTCTTTCAAAATATACCTATAATCAGTATAGCCAGTATCAGTCCATGATTGTCCTGATTTAGGCGTGAAAAGCAAGCAAGGCCAACACTTGTTTTTCTTCAGATTTACTCGCACATAACCAGTCAATGTCATTAAACCATTTGGATTGGAACGAACGAGTTCTAACCTTATTCACCAATAAAGGAGTTGGGCGCTCAACTTTGATAATTTCTCACTTCTCGGCTACATTTCTCTGGCCGAACGAAATTTTTCAGGTCTAACACAATATCCATTTCAATTATATCTAATTTTAAATCCAGATCATTAACAGCAAATGCAGTACAACTTTTTTAATGTTTTAGAGAATAATCTGCTTACCCGTGAAACACAGGAAAATTAGTGACGTTATACGCAAAATACAGGGAATTTCCAAAATGTAAATTCCATCTGATGACTCTTGAAACATATGATATCTTGACCAGTTGAAGTTATCCGTTGAAACACTGACAACATTGAAAATCTTAATTTTATACAAAAATTCTAAGATACAAAGAATTGGTAAATAAAGTCCGTGGTAAAATTGAATGTAGTGAAGCGACTTTAATATTTTCGGCAACTGAAGTAATGTTCTCCAAAAACGGCGATTAAATTTCCCCATAGAATAAAAGGTAATATTGATGAATAAAGTTGGGTTTAAATAGCTGTGAAATGATGGATGCAGCAAAAACAAAAATACATACAGGACCTTTATAAAAAAAAATTACAAAAGTATTTACGTACCACTACGAAATTTTACGAACGTTCATTGGTTTGAGGGGGTTTTCTTAGTATTAATATAAAATGACTTAAAACCCGTATTTTTCGTAGATTTCCATGATTCAAAATTAACGAAAAAAACATTCCTCAATAAAAAAAAATTCACTCTCATTCAAAACCTGTTCTTTATTAATTAAAGAAACAATAACTTCATCACTGATATTAACAATCTAATATATACGCGTGGTTATGTTTATAAACAGCTATTCGTACTACTACATATACGTTTGCTTGCAGCAGTAGTAGTAATCGTTCTTCATGTGTTTATGCGTACGTATGTGTCTATAAATTCACCATATACGCAGACACAGCTAGTATTTTCAATTTCGCTTTAAATTAAGATTATTTGTTGAAAATGTATTCAAATAAACAAGTTTTAGTTACGGAATGTAATATATGCAACATTCATTAAAGAAATAGAAATCTGTTAGTGCAAAAACGAATTAAATTTTACTAAAATTTACCATACGGATGATAATAACGATGGCGGCGGCTATAATCTACGCCATATATGCTCTCTCTCTCTCTCTCGCTCTCTCTCTCTCTCTCTCTCGGTCCCTCTCCCTCTTCCCAAGACAGGCGTCAGCAGTAACATTGTGCTCAATTTATTGAGCACGGTACTTTGACTTGATTTTCCCATTGGATACAGCCAAAAGCGAAATTTCTCTAACATTACAGTTATTATGAGGGTTATTGTGTTTGGCACGGATTACGCGTGTTCAACATTATAGCCGCTTTTATGGGATGTTCAATGGATCTGACAGTGGCCGGACAAAAACCATCCGTTCAAAGCCGCATCGTTGTATTATTACCAGATATATTTATGAACTTTTGGCTACCAAGTTATAGAAACTTGAATAGATACGTAATTTAATTGAGATCAGAATAAGTATGTGTGCTTGAAATTAATGGATGATTTTTAATCCATTTTGAATAACATTGACCGAGTTATTGGTCGTGCCGGGCATGAGTGGCACTAGTCCCATCTCTTCCCCTGATGTATATATATATATATATATATATATATATATATATATATATATATATATATATATATATATATAGAGAGAGAGAGAGAGAGAGAGAGAGAGAGAGAGAGAGAGTAGCGGGGAGACTCGACGTTGCCTGAGATTGAATGATGATCTACGAATATTTCGCACTCCTATATTTTTATTTTCATCGCAATCCGGGAGGAAACTTCACATGCATCCTTGCATTAACTTAGTCCAAAATATATGTTATTCTACATTGCACTCCAGATAATCTACTGTTTCTTTTATAAAATTATTTATATAAACTTCTTTCCAGTCAACAACAACAACAACAAAAACATTAAGAAATTTGCGTGCGGGGTTTGGGCCTACAGACTACGTCATGCAAAAAAACAACAAAAAAACCCAACAAAACACATAAATTTTCAAGGCTTATGAAATCCTTTGCAGTTAATGAATTTCCACGTCCGTATATATATATATATATATATATATATATATATATATATATATATATATATATATATATATATATATAATACTTGTTTATTGTTATATAAACATGCTCACCTCCCGCTGCTACAAATAGCCACTTATTTCAATCAAACAACAGATATCATCAGGCAGTATTATCAGCTCTTTTTATTGAGCACTATTTAACAACCTCGTTGAATTCATTAGTCCATTACTTTTGAATATAAAAAAACCCGAGTATATATATATATATATATATATATATATATATATATATATATATATAAAAACGAAACAGCATATATTCGCTTTTGAATATATGTATTAACGTGAGTGTGTGTGTGGGTGTGTATGTGTTGTGTGTGTGTTGCATGTATGTGTGTGGATGGGTGTAGATTGAAAGGAACTGGTCAGTACTTAGTGACCATAGCAAATGTTCTTAATTTACAGACTCCAAGACAAAAAAAACTAAATTCTCAAGTACCTTGTGCCATAAAAACCAAAAGATGGGTTGGATAAAGGGAAAGGGAAATGAAAAAGATGTTTATTATCTTCAAAGACCTCACTTGTCCTCTCACCGTTTTATGACTCCCACCCAGGTTACATTCTAACTTGACAAACGAAATAGGAAAATGTATTTGGTTTAAATATCAGTTTCGACGGTAATTCTTGGCCTGAAGACGTAATCCCCCAACGCAGGTGATTACAGAAACATGTATGCACATATGTAGTCATTAATGTTTGTATAAATAAATTTAATATATATATATATATACGTATGTATGTAGATGCACTTGCATATGTATGTGTGATAAGTAAGTACATGTATATACATATATATATATGTGTGTATGTGTGTGGGTTGTGTGTGTGTGTGTGTTATAAGCATACGTTTATATATATATGCGTATGGCAATTGAATTTTATAATTGACCCAGACAACTTGTCTATAAGGATCATTTTGTCCATTAATACTAATTGCTTCTAAAAGAATAAATGGCGGTTATTTCTTTTATTAAAACCATTGAATAAACAATAAATCATGGGAATTTGGATTATTTTAGTTTAATTTATTTTATTTGCGTATTTAACTAACGACGGGGATCTTGCAGCATATCGGAGAATGCATACTTATTTATGCATATCTTTATTCTATATTCTTCTATAAACACTGATGCTTCATTGGATTAGATTTTATAACCCAATTCCAACCACCTAATACTTTCTGTTTAATGTTTATTAAAAATATATCATCGTTATATAAAGCTCCTTTTAAGCAAATTAAGTTTATTTCTTTGTAGTTAATCAAATAAAAATAACAGAAGTTAATAATACTAAAAATAACAACAATAATAATAATAATAATAATAATAATAATAATAATAATAATAATAATAATTGATAAAATTTATAAGATTCAATATGAATAACAAATATATCCATATATACGGGCCTATGAAATTTAATGTATACCAATTAAATTATCTCCATATAAACTTACATAATAATTAGTCTTAAACCAAATTACCATAATTCATTCTAAAATGCAGATAAGCGAATATTCAATGAATGTAAATAGAGATGTTTTTATACCTATGAAAGAACTTAAAGAACTTATAAAAACTTATAAACTACAAGCACCATTACTAAATAAACAAAGAGATACGACGATTGTACAAAATTATCTATAATTAGATTAGAGACTAAGAATCAAGCAAACTACACATGAATATATATATATATATATATATATATATATATATATATATATATATACAATATACGAATTATAGTAAAAAGTATTGATCTACATTTACCATACGTTTGAAATAGGGTTGCATATATCTCGTTCTATGTATACAACCTTGAATAATTTCCTGTGTTTTTTATTTAACAAATTATCGTTAGACGTGACAATGCGAAAAGATTACAAAGTGCACAAATGGTATTTTTTCTTTTCATTATTTGCCTTAACTAAAACTGGCCATTTTAGTTTATATTTAATATTACTTCTGAGTAAATTCCTAACATATATAGCCAAAGAAGTGGAAGGCATTTTAAATGTGTATATATGCATAAAAAAAAATTCCGCCCACCTAACTCGTAATAAGCCACCACGTGACCGTGACAAAAAGGCTGCCCGGTATACTTTTCGAAAAATCAGTAAGGAGCAGTATGCTTTCGCAATATGGGAATATCACTTTCTCCCATGGTCCTATTTTCTGCCCACCTGGATTTATAACCCCGAACGACATTGGACTCCTTCCGATAATGGACTACCCAGGTTGTATCAACTTCTCTTTTCGCATAATTTTCTCCATATAATTATCCACAACCACTCAAAAAAGTATTTTCAATAATTGTGCTGAAAAGCAAAATAGCGTCCATTCGCAGCTGAACATTTTGCTAACTGCATTTCATTTCCTCTGATCATATAAGCCATTGTTGAAAATCCATGATTTAAGGAAATTAAAATGACCCTTACCATATATTCCTTTTGTCAAGCAATACATTCTTAAATCGAATACATGTCTCTATATGTTGTTTTTTTTTCAGAATTTAAAATTTAACCACGAAACACACACACACACACACATATATATATATAAACTTATATATATATATATATATATATATATATATATATAAATATAAAGCTGAATATGTGTGTGTGTGTCTGTGTGTGTCTGGTCACGAATAGGCTCCTATATGGTTGACTATTTTAAGAAACTGATTACATATAATGATAGAAGATGCATCGAGACACAGGAATGGATATGTTTGATCCGGCAGAACGGTGGTTCATTAATATATATATACATATTGTCTGTTTTTTACTCGGAAACTACTTCGCCAATTTAACTTTTATAGCCTTTCCATGCAATCTAACCGATGCAATTTAAAAGAAATAAAACACAAACATGCACATTTTTTTTTATTTATTTAAATGAGAGCGACAATTATTTTTTGCGGAAGAAAAAGATAGACTATTTCTTGTGTATTATTAAATCTTAAATACTAGTTTTTTTTTCTTTCGAAGAGATTTGTCGATAAATGTTCGGTGGCGGTGATGAAATAACCGTGAAACCAAGTGTTTTCCCGCTGACAACAATCGGCGGCGCTCATGCTATTTCTGTGGTCTTTTTTTCTTCTTTAAGTTTCCCTTCTCGTTCTGACCGAGTCCTCGTCTCTCACATTGGCGACTACAAACGATACTAGCAACGGTTCACAAATATAAAAATAAACACGCAAGAGAAACAAAACACTCCAACACAGCGAACACAAACTTCGACACTTTCCGTAGTTATCACCTGGGCAGTGCTTGCGGGTGTGATGCCATCTGAGCCGTGTGGCAAGATCTCTTTATCTTCGGTTAAACGCTAGTTCATCTAGGCCTATCTAAGTTCACCTGATCTAGTCCGAACCACAACCTGCCTCTAACTGTCTTCAATTAGAAATTGTCTCTGTCATAAATTGTCCGTAAATTAACTATAAATATAGTAACTTCTACATCTGATCTTTTGTCCTAGTCAATACCATAACTTGATGAACAATCCTATTTTAACTGCCTTTGTGTACCTTGGTGAGCAACTTCATCTTATTGTTTTATTACTAGTCTTTTTATATCCTAGTTCTACTGATAAACTTATTCCTCGTTTTTTTTTCTCAGTTTCACTTCATAGCATATCTATAGTAGCACATGGCGACCTGGGTGTTCTAAGCTCGAATTGGGTAGATTCCATAGCATCATTTTTAATTACCGGTGCTCACAACGTTAACTGGGAAGTTTGTGCAAGTACAAGATTCTAACAAGAAAAGGGAAGAGTCGGGAAACTCCATGCTAACAAAAAAACCAAGTCTGTCAAAATATTTGTACAAGGCTGCTCTATGCGAATTTATTTTCATATACAGGTAGAAACCAGCATATACTGAATTTTTTTTTACAAAGAGGTCACGACCTACCAAGAATAGAGGCCACTCGAGGATAAAAGTTAATAAGTGTACAGTGCTCAATGGGATAATGTCGTACTAATTGTTAGTGGAAATTTGGTAAATTAGATTACTTAAGGGGAACGGCTCATTAAGAATTTGTTTACGTTGGACTTGACAACGACCATATTATAGTCAGCCGCAAAGCAGCAAATGTAATAGAGTTCCACAGGTGTGCAGTTCTAAGAAAGAAGCTTTGTTCGTGGAATCTACGTTTAGGTTTAGGCACAGATAAAGAGTGGGGGAAATTATTGATAGTGTTTTCAGCCAGACGAGTGTGTCTCGTGTACGTTTGGCGAGGGAGGACCATAGATTGGAGCTCAGCCGAGCACTTGCCATGAAAATAACGATAAAACAAAGACATGCTCGCAACCTCTCTTTCGTGAGAAAGAGGTTGTAGGTAAAAGACAAGGGCATCCCCCACTAGGTTACGAAGTCTATTTTGAACTCTGTCAAGGCAGGATAAGTCTTTCTAGCAACTCCTGGAGGAAAAATAAAGGTTTACTAGACAATAGTTGGATTATTCTATCGTTCACAAAAGATATCTCACTCTCAACATAATACTCTACTTGTATAAAAACTAAATACGTCTTAAGATGGAGTGCCGTTTTCACATCTGCTCAGAACCCCCTTTTGCTCCCTTGATAGGGTTCAAAACCGGCTTCGAAATATGTTCTCCTTACAAATTCTTTCTCATAAAAGAGGCGTTGCAAGTTAACCTCTGCTCTATCGTTATTTTCATGCGCAATGCTCGACTGAGCTTCAATCTCGGCAAAACATTCACAATACTCGTCTAACTACAACGACTGCAAACAATTTCACCTACACTATTTCTGTGCCTAAAACTAAACACGAGTTCCATGAACGATGTTTCTTCCCTAGTTCTGCCCGTATATAGAACTCTATATCGCAGGTCTGCTTTCTAGCTGATTACAACATTATTTTCAAAGTCAATGTAAAGAATTCTTGTTGAACCGACATCTCTTAAATAATCAAATTCTATCCAATTTCTACCACTACAGATCCTTACGGTGTTGTCTCACCGATTTCCTGTAACACATTAACCCTTATCCTCGAGTGGCTTCGGATCTTGATAAGCAGCGACTCCCTTGTATCTTCATATAACTTCGGTGTCAGTGGAAAAGGATAGATCAGGATACACTGACACAAGTATACTACTCATGTGAAGTAAGCAGCTGACTATTTTATGATTGTCTTCAAGTCCAACGTAAACAAGTTCTTAATGAGCCGTTCCCTTGAAGTAATCGAATTTACCAAATTTACTCTACTAACGATTACTATGATGTTGTCCCATCGACTACTGTGCACTCTTTAACCCTTATCCTCGAATGACCTCTGAGACTTGATTAGTGGTGACTCCTATGAAAACAAAAACTCTCACAAGTTATCAAGAATGGTTTGCCATTTGTTTAGGCTATCAATTAGGTTCACCGTGTTACGATCGAGGACAATCCATCCTTTATAAAAGAACAGCGTTGGGTAGCAAATAGGAAGCCGTTGACAAGGAGGAAACTGTGAAAAGGTTAGGGTTATGACGATAAGAGTCGGTCAAGGGGAGCTAACTCCTTTTCGGCTTCAGACGGAATTACCTCCTTCCTTTTCACTTGCTATGTGAAGACGTGAGAACGGCGCGAGGCAAACGCTGGTGTCCGCCATTCAAGGGGGTGAATTTTTTTTTTCAAAGGGGTAAATGACGATGGAGATATATTACTTTTGTCTGTAGTAGTTATGACACACAAACTGACGTAATAGTGGACTAAGACTGATAGATGTAATTTGTATCATTCTATGTGTTGTTACTTTGCAAATAAATGTCTACGTTGAATCAACAGTGTATATTTTTATTTCTTCTACTATTATCTCTTATCAATGTGCTACATACATACGCACACATGTATGTTTTTCAGCATCATCTTCTGCAAGGCATTAATAGTTATGAATGGGACCTGTGGAACTTCAACAGCGGCATCTTTCATGTGTAACATATTGCTGTTGGGCACTCTGTGGATATTCAGCGTGAATGGAGACTCCGCGATATTATTGCAGCCCCTTTGTTAAAATTGTAATGGTATTTGTTTTTAGTTATCTGGTTAATGCAGTGTCAGAATATATCTGGTTATTACGGTTTATCTCCAATATCCTTATATTAGTTAGTGGCATATTGCCATTGTATTAACACCCGTCGAAAACGAAAGCCTAGCAATATCATTATACCATCTTTAAACAGAACAGATGCTACCCTTGAATCCTAGAGGATCAACGAGGTATATTTTAGGTTCAGCTCAAAAAGGCAAAAGGGGCATAACCTTTTTAAATTTAATTTTACATTGCGTCTTCGGCGATCGGAAGATCCTATTTATTACAAGGGGGTAGAAGGTGATAACATACGAACATTAAAGTAACATATCAATATAGTCATTTAATGTTTGTATTGTGTTATCACCTTCTATTCTCCTTTTTAATAAAAAGGATCTCGGATCAAATAATTTATAATCTGGAAAGTGTGATACCTGTACGTACTTATGTTGAAGGTACTACTATTAATATATAGATGGTATACTGGCATTCTCATTCATAACACAGATAAACAAAAGGAAGGCTCAATACTAGCAGACCGGCACCCAGGATAAAAGCGCCCTGCAGCCTGCTTATACACAAAATGAGAAGAAGTAATCAATGTTGTAAATCTTCTTGCCCATAGTAATGACACTTTAAGCGTGACACGTGTAACTCGAACGTTTACTGCGAAGAGTTATTGGGTTTTCCATTTCTGAAACGGTTGTTATGTTCTGTTCGCGGTAATAAGCTCTCCAGGTTTTAAACACGATAGGCATTCCCCCTTTACATAAGGAGGTTGATTTACGCCTGTCATATCTGGTCTTATGTCTAGTTCTCGGCGTCATTAGGCGTCATTAATTCTCTGGGGAGAATTAATAGTCTTGGCATGGATCTTGGTGTTGGAAGTGAACGCCGTATAAAACAAGGGATAGCATTTTTGTATAAGAAAAGAATTCTTTTTTATTTTAACATTTAAAGGCATTTAAAGAACATAAGAATTGAACTAGTATGCGACTGTCCACGACAAGTCGCACTTCAAACTAGAATACAAATTTCTCTTGCGTTAGAAAACCACAAAGAAATAGAGAGAAAAGAGTGAAATAATCATGCATATATGTGAACGAGAAACAAAGATAATTTGTTAATAGATCTACAGATTCTTCTTGGCAGCTAACTCAATTTAGCTTTTCGACAGCACTGGCCAACCTCTATTGTTTTAGCTCGACTGGGATTTTATAAACATCTGAGCTAAGATTAAATTTGATTGACAACGAGTTCTTAATTTTCCAAGTTAAACAAAGGACGATTGAAATTATTTTAGATAAGTATGACATTTTTAAATGTGGAGAGCTCTAGTTCTCCTCAAAAGGACTTTTTATCATTGTGCCACACAGAAGCTTACATGAGCAACCATTAGGCATTAATAAAAATAAAATCCTGGTTCCTTTTCTCTACCAAGTGCGACGACAACAATAATAATAATAGTTGCAAAGAATAATCGATATAATATAAAGATTTCTGGGAGCGATGATTCGTTCTAAGCAATAACGTTTTTTTTATTGCTACCACTATTCTAATTGAAACATATGAAACAAAAGGTCAAATGGGATCTTAGTTAAAAATATCAAGAATGGCGTATTTCCTGAACAGAAGAAATTAAGCAATGCATTATGGGCCTTAGTTTGCGATATAATTACACAAGAAAATAGCAATCAAAGATTTAAATATGTACGAAATACATTTATGTTATGTCTGTAAATCTCTGCTATGTCTCTGTATATGTTAATAGAGCCTGACATTTTATAACATGAATTCGATGCATCTGCTTTTTTTACATAGGTATCACCACTTATCAAGGCCAAGAGGTCACTCGAGGATAAGGGTTAAAGAGTGTACAGTAGAAATTGGACAATATAGTAACCGTTAGTAATGGAGATTCGGTAAATTTATTAACTTATATGGAACGGCTCATCAAAAACTTGTTTACGTTAGACTTGAAGACAGCCATATTGTAGTCAGCTGGAAAGCAGAAAAACGGAAGACAATTCTATAGTCGTGCAGTTCTAAGAAAGAAGATTTGCTCATGGAATCTACGCTTAGGTTTAGGCACAGATAAAGAGTGGGGGGAACTAAGACTAATAGATGTATTGTTCGATAGTTTTGAATATGCCTGTTTAGTTATCACGATCGGACGTAGAAACTATAAAGATTAATTGTGTGCATTATGGTTTCATATCAAAATCCGAACTAATTACTGATATGCATCCATCTTGTTAAAAAATCAATCGTCGCTCTCTGGAGTCACTGTGATATATCGATTGTTTGTTGCAACTAAACAACATACTATTTACTATGTACGAAGAGTGTTTTGTTTGTTTTACGGCATATCGAACCTTCAGTTTTTTTTTCATGTTAAAATACTTAAGTTATTCTGCATAATTGATTTAACACGATTTGTTACATAGCTAGGGCCACTTTCCCGATCTCAATGTAAATTTATCTTTTGATTATTTTCAGCATTCCTTTTGTCTATAATGCATTTTTTTTTTTTTTGCTAAACCACTTTCGAAAATATGTATTTAATATATATATATATATATATATATATATATATATATATATATATATATATATATATATATATATATATATATATATATAAAGTTTAAATTCAACAGCATTTCTCGTGGTTAACTCAATGGATTAGGTCCTTGCTAATGAAGCCAGAGATGGCTTCTGTCGCCGGGTTCGAATCTATCAACTGGCGTTAATCGTGACACCCTGCACTTATGATTCCCGAAAGGATGAAACACTAGTGTCTGTAGGTATTTAATAAATATTATAGTAAATAATTATACACACACACACACATATACATATATGAACTGATACATCCCATATATTTAACTATTATATATCTCTACTTACATATGAAAAGCACATTGTGTGTGTATTTGTATATGAGTTTGTTCCTTATAGACTCCGAAACGGATGAGTCGATGTTTTTGAAATTTCATAGAGATGTACTTTATGCGTTTAAGAGTGTTTCTAAATAGGTTTGTATCGAGATGTCTGGAATTATAGAAACTCGATGATCGAATATATTCGATTAAAGAAGGAGCGATCTGATTTTTACCAAAGTTAACACCTTTGCACAGCCTAACATCACAACAGTATTTGAGAAGTTTTATCATCGCAAAAGCAGAAGGTCCGGCGTATAAGTTCTACAGTAGATTCTTTGATAAGACAGAAGCATCTCCGAAAGGAATGTGTCTGTTTAGAGCACAATTAAACCATGATACTTGACTTTTACATTTTAAACTTTAATTCCAGCAAATATATAAATATCAATTAATGAAATTAAGAGTTGAGTATATACAGTGCAATATAGACTAACAGGTATTGTAGACTAGATCATGGGGGGAGGGGCATATAAACCTTCCTATCCGTACACCGCGGTGGATCCCCGGCGAGGTTAGACAATCAATAGATTTGATTGAATATGTGCGATTTCACTGAGATCAATGAAAATAAAAGTATTGGAAGTGTGTAACATTCGTCGGGATACGTCGTGTCTTTCTGCTAATATATGTATGATAAGCACTCTACATTCAAATTGATTATCCGTTATTTTACAGAAAGACTAAAAACTCAATCCGTAGGTTGAAAGATATCAAATGTGACGGAGTCATCAGCTGATGTATTAACATTCTTGATTATTCTCTTATATTTATTACGCCACCCAAACATATGTACAGGGTGGAACGATAAAGTTGTCTCTTTAAAGTAAAAAAAAAAACACATTAACACTTTGTTTTAAAACTTTTATTGAAAAACAAAATTCAGTTAACTTCATTATGTAGTAGAGATGACATCTAAATCAGCCGTCTCAACCTTAATCACTGCCTCGATACTGGTCTGAAACTGGTAGCATGTTTTTTATACAAGCGAAAATGGAAGTTCGCCTTTTCTAGGACAACAATTTTATTGTTCCACCCTATATATATATATATATATATATATATATATATATATATATATATATATATATATATACGTGTGTGTGTGTATAAATTAAGTTCACATGTATTGATAAGAATACTTTAAAACTAATATTATTACATTTTTCAATACGTGAGGAGAGCTATTATGAATAAAATACGTCTCATCAAGGCTCTAAAGACTTTAGAACACCGACGAGACATGTTAACGGTGAAACGTTGGTTTATCCGGGAAGACTCTTCCTAATGTTTGTTTATATATATATATATATATATATATATATATATATATATATATATATATATATATATATATATATATATATATATCCATTTCAAAGTCGCTGCCATTTGATTTTTTTTAAACCGGTTCGTGAATAAAAAAAAAAAAATTTTTTTTTACAAACTACTTAAAAATACAAACCAATGAACTTTTCTACCATAAAAGTTACTTTTATTGACTATGGTAACATTTATTTCTTATATATTTATATTATTATATATATAACATTTTCTCTTTGTAAGGAAACATTTTATTGGTCACCCTTGGCTACAGATGGAAACAAAGTTTATATAAAAAAATATATTTTCGCGAAAATTATCTTTATTTCATCATTAGGGTAAAATTTTTGAGTATCAAAACCTATCTCTTTACAACCCCCTCCTTTTCATAAGCTATCATACTTTCATCAATCACAGTCTATTTTCTGTAGACTGTTTGTGAACCCAGTCAACGACGGGTACTTCTGCTAGTATATATATATATATATATATATATATATATATATATATATATATATATCAATAAAGCCGGAAGTGTAATGTTACATATATATATATATATATATATATATATATATATATATATATATATATATAAACTGTTTTTCGCTTTATTGCAAGTCAATATTTGTTTTAAGTTTAGAATTGCTATCAAACGCACAGTTATGAAATTTTGTACGCAAAAAGAGCTTAACAATATGCCTTATTTCCTTGATTTTCGTGGAATTTGAACAAATATTTTAAAAATTTTGCTAATTTTTCTATTTTCTGATAACTTTAAGTGTGTATCATTGCAGGTCTCCCAAAATGCCTAGACATAGTCGATTTACAGCTAATGAGAAGAACGTGTTGCTTCAAGCCTTGCTTGTTTATCTCTCGTATAAAATTAAACCAATGGAAGGACAAAAACAAAAGAAAGTGAATTTCTGCTCGTGATGATAGAAGAATTCACCGTCAACTTATCAAGCCGCTGGGCTACAACAGTGCTGCTATATTTGACAACGATGGAATACTTTCCTTGTCCAGAAAGGCACCTTTCAATGTCTTAAACGAAATTTCAAGAAGAAGTAAGCCCATACCAAGACTTGTTTTAAATAAAACTCATAAGGTAAAAACGTTTGGTTTGGGCTTAGAAATGTATGAAAACCAGCTTTTAAAATGTTCTTTTCACTGATGAGGCCAAATCAACCCTTGATGGATGAAATGAGTGGGCCAAAGTTTGGAGTCGTCTTGGATTCCCTACCCTTCATCGATTCCGTCGTCAACAGGGAGGTGGAAGTGACATGTTTTAGGCTGGAATACTCTGCGATTAACTAATTAAACCATTTCGTGTTCCAGAAGGTGTCAAATTGACACATCAGTAATATATTTTATTTTTAAATGGGCATTTGTAACCATGGTTTGATGATCTTCTATTGGCGCATTACAGCAAATTGATTTTTATGCACGACAATGTGCCATCCCACTCAGCCAAGGCTACGATATTAGTGGAGAACATTTGATGACATGGCCATCTTGTTCTCCAGATAATAACTCAATTGAGCAGATCTGGTTAATAATAAAGATAATAATTTATGAAAGAGGTGTTCAATTTTCGCCGAAGAATTAACGTTGGAGGAAGATTTTTAAAGTGTCCTACATCATCACATCATCTCAAATCCGCCGATTAACATCATCAGTTGACAAGAGGCTATTCAAAGTAATTTTGAAGCGTGGGAGTCATGTTGATAAATGAATGTTTCTTTAAACAAAATAATGTGAAATTCGTTACTGGATATGTTCTTTATTTCATATGAATAGAAATATGAATTTAGAATATTGTTTTATTAACGAATACATTTTAGATCATTGCCTTGATACACGCTTAAAATTACTAGAAAACAGAAAAATTAGCATAATTTTCAAAATATTTGTTCAAATTCAACAAAAATCAGGGAAATATATAATCTTGTTATGCTCTTCCAGTGTACTAAATTTCACTTCTCTGCGCTATATTAGCAATTTCAAAATTTAAAAAATCTTGACCTGCAATAAAGCGATATACATGTTATATATATATATATATGTGTGTGTGTGTGTGTATGTGTGTGTGTATATATATGCACACACACATACACACACACACACACACATATACACATATATATATATAGGGTGACTCAAAAAAACGGGCCCAGACTCTAATTAGGCTCCGTTTCTTGGTGTTTTGTCCGAATTTTTAGTTTATCATATTCAAAACATCACATGAAAACACTAGCGTCTTTGGCCCTTTTTTCTCCGTTCTACAGCATATGTTCTAGATGGCCTCCATTTAGCTTCTTCTTTTTTTTGGGTCACTCTGTATATATATATATATATATATATATATATATATATATATATATATATATATATATATATATAAGTGAACGTGTCTGTGTGTGTCTGTGTACATTTCCCTACGCTATAACTCTGTCAATTTTTAGTCTACAGACCCGAAATTTGATATACAGGGTATTGAGATTTGGGAAAATCGATGTGATCGATTTTTGGCTAGAAATGTGTGCGATTAAGGGGTCAAAGTTCGTGTATTTCGATTATTACTACGAAACGATACAAGTCGGCATGCGCTGGTCATATCTGTTTTTTTAGCGACAATTCGTCCACTCTTTCCTAGACGATTCCAAAGAAGTTAAAGGGCATGTCATGCAAATATATCTTTACTATGTAGTTCCTTGATATCAGGCCCAGTTAGTGTAGCTCCAATTTGGTAAGCTCAGTGAGAATGAATTTAAACCATAGTTATCATTTGTACATATTGATTCATAAATTTATAAAACATCCGTACACAAAATACAATCCATTAAATGTCTAAAATTATAAGGACTTAAATCATAAAGACATCCAAAATAACCCGAAAACTTGAAATAAAACAACCAACATCCATCTTTATAGCATAAACATTTGATTTGTTTCATAAAAAAATGCATATTTATGTGAATTGGCAGAAAAATACATACATTCCCAACGTGATAGCAAGCTTTGAAAGATTGAACATAAAACCATAGATTAGCAACTGAAGCATGCACAGTGAACGAGGCATAAAAAATGACTAAGTTCAGCATTTGTCCCCACCATTTAGTTTCAAAAGATGTCAAATCCTGGTAAAATGAACAAACGGTACAATTTTAGGACTTAACATATGTAAATTTCAGTTCTGCACCATGCAGAAAAAGGAAATGACTAAGTCCATCATTTGCCCCCCTCCATTTAGGCTCCAAAGTCCTCAAGTCCTTAACATATTTAAATTTGAGTTCAGCACCATGCAAAACAGTTAAATAAACATACACAGAAATTTTTGGACAAATATGGTAAAAAAAAAGGCCCCAAAATGGAGTGTTTTTATTAGCCCTAAAAGAGTCCCTGGGGCACGCCCAAAAGTTATCGCGAAGTATAGACAAACAAAATTATATAGAAATTAGTTAGTTTTATAAAAATCCAATTTTTTTTCTTAATAAGCACAAAAAATGTCAATTTAGTCATTTTTAACCCGAAAGGCACCCCTAGGGGTGCAACCAGACTTTTGCCGGAAAATCCGTTCGGTTACTTTTTTACTCACATCATGTTTAATGTTTGTGCAAAATTTCAAAAATTCAAAGGCGTAGTTATTGAAAAAAGAGCGGACAAACGAACGGACGAACGGACAAGGGTGAATTTACAGGTCAACCATCCTTTTGTCGGGGGGACCAATATTTAAATTGCACATTTTATCGTATAGAGTTGAGTATCGTTCACAAGCTCAACGTGTTCTGCTGTTTACAGCACAGCTTGAGAAGTGGTGAGTCATAACTTGTATAGAGTAGGGGTTCGTCTCTATACATTGAATATTTGAAACCTGATGAGGCAAACAGACAGTATGTTTTAAAGTGTTTATAATTGATGTAAGCAATATTTTCCGTGCACTTCAGATAAAAGCGTAAATAGAATTTTCACATGCGTTATCTATAAACAACGGAGTAATGTCGGATGATTGACTTTTAGTGCGTTTACCTCTCTTTAGTTTGTGCTGTTTCTTTATTTTTTCATTTGTTTAGTATAATAGCGATTGCTTGTATATACTTTTTACTGCAATTATTATCGAGTGATATTGCCACAAATAGTAAAGTTAATTGCTGTGATTTTATAAGTCAGATTTATGCACTTTTTCTTCTTTCTGATTTTGCTATATATATATATATATATATATATATATATATATATATATATATATATATATATATATATATATATACAGAGAGAGAGAGAGACAGACAGACAGACAGACCGACAGACAGACAGGCAGAAAAAGGAATTTCTTTATTTTTGTTTGCGATACTTTTAGACGAATTCAATCAATATGAACTAGCATTTTACCTTTTTTACATAGGTATCACCACTTATCAAGGCGAAGAGTCAACTCGAGGATGATGGTTAAAGAGTGTACAGTAGACAATTGCACAATATCGTAATCATTAGTAATGAAAATTCGGTAAATTTGTTAACTTAAGTGGAACGGCTCATCAAAAACTTGTTTACATTAGACTTGAAGACAAGCATATTGTAGTCAGCTGGAAAGCAGGAAAACGGAAGACAATTCCATAGTCGTGCAGTTCTAAGAAAGAAACTTTGTTCATGGAATCTACGTTTAGGTGTAGGCACAGATAAAGAGTGGGGGAAATTATTGATAGTGTTTTCTACTAGACGGGTGTTTCTTGTGAAAGTTTGGCGAGGGGGGCCATAGATTGGAGCTCTGTTGAGTACTTACCATGAAAATAACGATAAAGCAGAGACAAACTCGCAACATCTCTTCTGTGAGAAAGAGGTTGCAGGGAAGAGAAAAGGACATCTACGAGGATACATAATCTATTTTGAACTCTATCAAGGTAGGATAAGTCTTTCTAGCAGCCCCTGCCCAGATGTAGCAACAGTATTCCATCCTTGGAGTACCTGGCTCTTATATAGATAGAGAATTGCATCAGCAGTGAGATATCTACTCGAGCGTTAGAAGGATCCCACTATTTTTCTCAAGATGAGAGCCATTCATTTCAGTTGATGCCAGATGGAGATTAATGATGTAAAGATAAAAGCTTGGTTTTCGATGCATTAAAAGTAACCAGCCACCTCTTCCTCCATTGTACCACGTGCTCAAGATCAGAGGAGAATGAATCGGAGAGAACTTGGTCGTTGACGGTCTTAGATGGGCTACCATATATAGTAGTTTCATCAGCATAAATCTCTACGAATGATGTAAGAATGTGACTTGAAAGCTCATTAATGTAGATCAGGAAGAGAGTTGGGTCCGGATGACAGAACCTCCCCTCATCATCGGTCTTGTTTGAGTGAGTTAACCATTCCACATTCTGAACATTGAAGTCTCCACAGACATGAATATTAGCTGAAGGATAAGCAGATATGGTTGTTGTGGAGGCGATAGAGAGCAAATATAAATGCAGTAGTTTGAGCAAGTGCAACCTGGAAGCACATATAGGGTAAGTTAGGATCTTCCCTGGAGATGTCCCTACCACATGGAATTCCATCTTTAATATAAGCACATATTCCATGTCCATGGCGAGTTTGGGGGTCAGATTTAGAAGTTAAATTCATCTAGGGAAATAGTCTATCCAATGGCAGTTTCGCTTAGAAATAATAGGTCTGGTTTAGTCTCCTGTAATTGGATTTCAACCTTTAGAAGGTTAGAACGTAGACCCCTGATATTCAAGAAGGAGACATACTAGTGAGGGTCTACGTTAGAAGTTGGAGATCCGGGTTTAATCGTGTGTTTTTTCTTGAAACCTTTCATGATGGAGTTTTGGGACTTGTAGACTAGGTCGACAGACTTGCTTGCAGCAGGGTAGAAACAGAAAATAAGAGAGAAATAGAAATGAAGAAATATTTTTTGTAGCACATGAAAAGATAAAACCGTAACAATTGCCCACTAATATGGCATCGAGAGGCCCCACCAGAAGCAACTGCATGACCAGAATCCATTCACCAAATGGCAATACAGCAGCCCTAGTACTTTGCACCTATGACAGGACAACCTCCTCAGTGGTTAATCCAAGGTCCGGGTTCCTGACTATCAGGGGGATAACGTCACCCCAGATAAAACGTTTACCTCAAGCACCCTTACTAGTGACATGGCTACAAGGATAGACATAGAAACAGAAAATTTTCGACATCTCTGGCGGCTGTTCACGAAAATACTGCCAACATAGAACATAGTTTTTCTTCTCCCTTTGTCAGAAGAATCACTCATTAAAAATGACGACTGAGTGAAAAATAAAGAGAAGAAAGAGTAACGGGAGCTGTCGATAACGCATCCACGAAGAATTGTTTACTCTCCATTAAAAAAATATTAAATATTGTATTTAATAAAAGTCCAATTGGCGTGTTTAAGGGAAGGTATGGTGAAAGATTCCCCTTTCACTAACTGAAAATTAATACAATTAATATTTATGCTAACAACTTGGAAGATATAATAAACAACAATTATGAACGAGAAAATCTATTATTAAAACAAAAACACAATAAAAAAATATATATTTAAAATGAATTTGCCAGATAAAATAGCCACTTTTATGTCAGTTGGGAATAACCCCCTTCCTTCACTTAATTAACGTGATGCTATTAAACTGAGAATTACATCCCCCCTCTCTCTCTCTCTCTCTCTCTCTCTCTCTCTGTATATATATATATATCTGTATATATATATGTGTGTATATATATATATAGAGAGAGAGAGAGGGAGAGAGAGAGAGAGAGAAAGAGACGGAGGGAGAGAATATTTAAAAATAAATAGAAAGGTTAGTTAAGAAAGCAATTATCGAAAAGGACGGCTCAACAAGTATTTGTTTACATTAGACTTGAATACGACCAGGTTGTGCTCGGCTGGGAAGCAATCTTTAGCTATTTTGCCTCATAGATAGAGTATTCTAGGAAAGAAACTTTGTTCGTGGAAGTTCTGTTTGTTTTTTTATACAGAGAGAAAGCGAAAGGAAATTTCATTTTTTTTTTTTAGATCAGTCTATTCTTGCTGTGAATGTATTACAGAAGGAACCAGGCGCTGGCAACATCTCTTCTCTATGAAAGAGGATGTAGAGTCGATATGAAATCGTCCCTCACAAGGTAGAGAAATTGGCTTTGTACTCTGCCGAGACAAGCTAAAGACATTTGAGTGGATTCTCCCCATATGTGACAGCAGTACCCCATCTTAGAACGTATTACGTGAGGAGTGAGGTGCCTCCTAGAGCAGTCGAATGATCTATTTTTGAGCGACTTTTGCAGCGGATTTAATGTAAGTTTTCTATTACAGGTCTGCAGTGAAAATCATTGTTAGTAACTTAGAATAAACAAGCCATTTATTGAAACGCGGAAAGAACCATATATTTGAACTGGGCAAAATTGAAGATCCGAGCGTTGGTAGTGAGAGTAACGAATTACTTTTTCTGTGACGTAGTCTTTACAGGTACACACTCGGGAGCTATACGTTGTGTAACCTAGCGCGATCGGATATTTGCTAATGCATGCGAAATTATGAGAGACGTGGAGCACGGAACGAAATAAGGCTCGAGATCACGTGACAGAGGACGATCACGTGGGTGACGTCACAGCCGTAATAATGAGAAAATAAATGTCGTTGTTACAAAGTAAAAGCGAGTTAGTTTTTTTTCTATTACTTGTTTTGGTCTCCTTACAGCGTGCAGTTTCCTTCCAACGTTACAGTTGTGTGCAGATAGTCGCAAGGAAGCTAAGATAAGAAATAACTCGACTCACTTTTTTCGGTTGAAACGACAGACATTTATTTCCAAGTACTTTCTCGAATAATGTCTCGTCTCTTGTTCAAACCTGATGCTCTCTGCCCATGTTTGTAACACGTTTATCTCTGTCCTCTCTCATCGGTCTTCGCACACGTTCATCTTTTTATAATCGTTTTGCTTCTTTCTTGCCGTGACGTCACCTCGCACACAGCTCGGTCATTGCATATAACTTCTATGCACACGTCGGCGCTTGGTTAAAATTCTTCCATTGTACAACATGCTCTAAATTGGAAGAGAAAATAAGAGAGAAAGAGAGAGATAACCAGTGCTCTTCCATGTGATACCATTGGTTGTCGTCTGCATAAATGTCCATGAATTATCTCAGATTGTTACTTGGAAGATCACATAAAAATCAGGAAAAGGGTTAAGGTAAGAAAGTATTCTTGATACATGTTGACATTATTTTCATATACTTCAGACAGTTGTCTATCAACAACTACTTTCATATAAGGTGTTGTTAATTAAATCCGTACTTTTGGACTTTTTATATAAGTAGTGTTATATAATACCATTGTTTAAAATTTAATTAATTATTATCAATCTATCTGTCTATCTATATATTTATCTATCTATTCAGTGATATTGTTAAAATAGTTTTTTTTTTGTTTTTTTTTTACACAGTGATCACCACTTATCAAGGCCCGGAAGCCACTCAGGGATAAGGGTTATTGCAAGTACATCACGTTAGTGAGGAAATTTGCTGAAGTGTTTACTTAAGGGGCGGTTCATAAGGAATTTGTTTACATTGGACTTGAAGACATCCAAGTTGTAGTCCGGAGGGAAGCAGGCAAACGGAACAGAGTTCCACAGGCGTGCAGTTCTAAGAAAGAAGCTTTGTTCATGGAATCCGCGTTTTGATTTAGGCACAGATATAGAGTGGGGGAAATTTTTCACAGTGGATTCAGCTAGACGGGTGTTTTTCGTAAAAGATTGGCGACGGGGGACGAGAGATTGGAGTTCAGACGAGCATCTGCCATGGAAATAACGATAAAACAAGGACAGGCTCGCAACGTCTCTTCTGTGGGAGAGAGGTTGCAGGGTAGAGAAAAGGGCATCCCCCACTAAGCCACGAAGTCTATTTTGTACTCTGTCAAGGCAGGATAGGCTGTTTTTAGCAGCTCCTGCCCAGATATGGCAACAGTATTCCATCCTTGGACGTACTTGGCTTTTATATAGATAGAGACTTGCATCAGTAGTGAGATATCTTCTGGAGCGGTAGAAGGATCCTACCATCTTTCCAGCGACCTTGGTAACAGACTTGATGTACGTGTTCCATTTCAGATCAGGAGTAAAGGTCAAACCCAGAAGCTTGTCAAAACACGAGGCCTCCCCAGACGAGAGCCATCCATCACAATTGATGCCAGCTGGGGATCAGAACGTTGATGATGTAAGGATAGGAGTTTGGTTTTGGATGCATTAAAGGTAACCAGCCACATCTTCCCCCATTGAACCACGCGCTCGAGATCAGAGGAGAGAGAATCAGAGAGAACTTTGTCATTTACAGCCTTTGATGTGTTGCCATAGATGGTCGTGTCATCAGCATAGGTGTCAACGAATGATTTAAGTATGTGTTTAGGGAGGTCATTGATGTAGATCAGGAAGAGAGTTGGGCCCAGGATTGACCCCTGAGGGACTCCAGCATTTATATTGCAGGCCTCCGATTTTTGTCCATCTACCACTACTCTTATGAGCCTATCAGAGAGAAATGATTTAATGATTGAGAAAACATTTCCAGTTATACCGTAGCTGGAAATCTTGTGAAGTAGACCCTTATGCCATACCTTGTCGAAGGCCTTTGATATGTCAAGAGCAATTGCCCTAGAAAGGAAGCCTTTGTCAAGAGATTCACTAATCCTGTGGGATATAACCGTCAGCACATCTGCGATAGATCTTGCAGAGCGGAAACCATATTATGTGTCACTAAGAAGGTTATTCCTGCTGAGGTGGTTGACTATTTCTTTATTTAATATGGATTCCGGCAACTTACTCATAACACACAGGAAACTTATAGGTTTGTATTGAGAGGGAGATGACCTATCACCTGAATTCTTAAATACAGGGCAAACTGATGAGGTCTTCCAGGGAGTCGGAAAGCACTTCTCCTTAAGGCAGCGCTTAAATAGTTTTGTAAGTATGGGAGCAAGTTCTGGTTGAAGTTTTTTTAACACTATAATTGGGATGCCATCAGGACCAGTTGCTTTACTGAAATCTAGGTTCTTTATTAGCTTGGCGACCTCATGCACGGATATTTGTATGTTACCTAGCTTGTTCTGTGTTATAGGAGGAAATATGGGGAGTTGATGGCCTTCGTCGCATAGGGTAAAATTAGCTGCAAAGTTCTTTGCAAATAGTTTGGCCTTGTCTGACGCTGACGAGATGACCTTTGGTCCATTGATAATGGTTGGGATAGAACGCACACTTCTGTTCAGGATCCTATTTGTTATTTGCCAAAACTGGTGGGATCCAAGACGCTGATCAGCTACCTTGGATTTAACAGACTGGGCATATAGCTCTCTTGCATTTTTTATTACTCTTTTACAGTGGTTGCTGGCAGACCTGAAAGCAGCTTTAGTCTCAGTGCATCTATTACGTTGGTAGCTATGGAAAAAGTGATCTCTGTGCGCGATAGCAGCAGCACATTCTGGGGAGAACCATGGCTGGCTGTTAGTTTTTTTAGATGGTATGAATTGGTCTATGCATACAATTAACCATTCGGTCAGATCTGATACTATAGAGGACACATCCTTTTTAAACATGAAGTGCAGAGGTAAATCAGATATGAATGTACGGAAGCTATCCCGGTCAGCCATAGAGTATCGGTATACAGTACGGTGGAGGGGTACGTCTGGGGGCTTCTTATATTTCGTTTTTATCTTAACTGATACGACGGAGTGGTCGGAGGATTCTAGAGGAGAATGAACGGAACATGAACATAGCTCAGGGGAAGTTGAGAGAAAAAGGTCTAGGAGGCTTGCATATTGACCGGGTGTATAGGGAACACGGGTGGGTTCGCGAACAATCTGCGTGAGGTCATAAGCAATGGCAAAATCATGAAAAAACCTCCCCTCATCATCTGTCTTATTTGAATGGGTCAGCCATTCCACGTTATTGACGTTGAAGTCATCACAGATGTGGATGTTAGCTGAGGGATGTGAAGACAGTATGTGGTCTATTTTCTCAGATATGCTCTTAAAGATAGTAACTCCGCTGTTGTGGGGCCTATAGAGGGCAAATATAAATGCAGTGGTGTTAGCAAGTGCAACCCTGAAACACATATAGGGTAAATTAGGATCTTCTCTAGAGATATCCCTGCCACACCGGAAGCCACGATTAATGTAAGCACATATTCCATGCCCATGACGAACTTGGGGGTCAGATTTAGCTGTTAAATTTGAGTATCCGTTAATTATGAACTCATCTAGGGAAGTGGTCGGCCCTATTCCAGTTTCACTTAGAAATAATATGTCCGGTTTCGTCTCCTGTAATTGGGTTTCAACCTCTGGAAGGTTGGAACGTAGACCCCTGATGTTGGAGAAGGAGACCTGGTAGTAGGGGTCTACGTTGGAAGATGGGGTTCTAGGTTTAATCGAGTTTTATTCTGGAGAATAATATATTTTTTATTTTTAATTATAATATAATTATATTGGGAGTTATTCATTGTTCATATAATAAAGTGTAGCAATGGGTTGTAGCTGATGATGTTTAAATAAATTAGATAGGTTAAATGAACAAAATGACTTTGGGCAGGCATACGTGGAAAGGTCGCACATTGAGATACGTGTACTTTTCGAATGATGACGTAACGGAACTGGGGCCAAGAGGTTTTGGAAAGTTTAGTTAGTAGAAGAATGTGATAACTTTCTCATATAACATGACTCCGTTTATACGTCAATATCATATCCCCTGGCTAAACAACATACATACATACAATTTATACGTTTATAATGGGCGTTATAAGAACAATATCCCCGACCTCACTATGTATAATGACTGTTTTAATATCTCCCCATATAACAGTAGCTTAATATACTCTTACGTACATATTTTTCTTCCAGTAGAATTGGAAAATATTTCAGACTTTAATTAAATTTAATCAGTAATAATTAAGCACCATTTAAGCGTATTATTTTCAATTTTATTCTTAAGCTTAAATTTGCCGGAAATCCTTAAATATCTATGAAGAAAGAAAAAAGAGCTATATACTAAAAAATATATTAAGCATGCCTTTTGAACAAGTCTAAATATACCGGACTGACATAATAAACAAAAACAAAAAACGATCTATAATTAAGTTGTTTTTCATTATTTCTTACAATAACATATTGCAATATAAATATTCGTGGACGCGTACTATAAAATTCAAACAAAAAATACATATGAACAAAAATAAACAGGTTATTACATGGGAAAAATAAACTATTTTTCTGAGAACAAGAAATAGAAATATAACATTACATTTTTGTACACATTTATGTTTGGTATCCTAGGAAATACTGACAAAGACGCATTATGCTTAAGAACCAAAATCAGGTGAAAAAAATTGCAAATAACTTACACCAAACACAAGAAAATATAATCTTCTGTAGACTTGCATAGTAATATAATAAATATTAATACATAAATAGTAGAGCCAGCCGGCGGAGATGTCAAAAGGTACAGTGGAACCTCACATTAAAGATATACCAGCTCCGACCACGAACACTCGTTGAATAAGGGGGCATACTAGATTATTACTCGAATACTAATTTTATTTTATTTATTGCAGACAATTATCCTCATCTTTTATTGTTTTTTTCACGACGTTTCAGCCAACTATTCCTCTTGCCTTCGTCTCTTGTCCGCAATAAATAAAATATAATAAAATAATAATCATCTCAATAAATTCCAATTAAATAATATATACTAATCGGTACGGACCCGACCATGGAAGATCAAATAATAAACATGAATTTATAAGACCAAAGAATTCAGCCTTGATCGCCTTTCGGGACCCGTGGCGCAGTTGATAGAGACGTTGAATCTCTACGGTTCCAGGTGAGAATTGTCTGAGGATAGCGGTTTCAAGCCTATCCAAAGCCGTCCAGGGGCTTACTGGACCAAAACGTGGTGAGACAACAGCAATTATGGAAGGCAGTAATTGCTGTGAATGCAGTCAGGAGATTCGAAGTTCCTATCTGTCGCTGTTACCACCTGACGAAAGCCAGATGAATAGTTGGCCGAAACGTCGTGAAACAACTAATAAAAGATGAGGGTAATAGTCGGCAATGAATAAAAATTAATAAATAATACTCATCTCAATGAATTCCAATTAAAAATAATATATACTCGAATACTGTAGCTAAGCCACTCAGCTACTTCATACGAATGTTGTGCGGGATATATCGCATAGCTATTCAGTTTTGTAGACTTTTAAAATGTTTGTTATTGTTTATCAGCTTTTGAATTGTTATCTCGAAGCCTCGTCAAGAGAAGGAATAAAATATTGCCGTATTTTACTTCACGTGAAGGTTCAATGCCGTTTGTTTAACAACTGAAAATTTAAAGATTCCATGAACAAAGCTTCTTTCTTAGAACTACACGCCTGTGGAACTCTGTTCCGTCTGCCTGCTTCCCACCTGACTACAACTTGGATGTCTTCAAGTCTAACGTTAACAAATTCCTAATGAACCGCCCCCTTAAGTAAACACTTCATCAAATCTTCACACTAACTTGCAATAACCCTTATCCCTGAGTGGCTTTCGGGCCTTGATAAGTGGTGACCACCGTGTAAAAAAAAAAAAATTTGAAAAAATAACACAAATAATAATGTTATTAACTGGTCGACAATTACATTTTCGACAAAGCTTTGTATATTGAAATTACTGAGATTGTTTTAAATCATTCGGTATTTCAAAATATGTCGCGCTCTACCGAAGATTTCGAGTTCATGTGATCTCGCCATCTTTAAACTGTTTGTTTATTACGTCAGACGAGTGAGCTCCGACATTTCAAAATACAACCGGTGAGAGACAACACGCAGATCTTTACTAACTGACTTTTCTTTCTCCAACCTTACAGCATGAAAAAAAGAAAAAAAGAAAAAAAGAAAGATGTACAAAATACCGAGGAATGAGTTTGACTCAGAAATATATTCTAATTATAAATTTTAAACGAGTAAAATATTTGTTTATTTTCATAATATTGCGCTGTGATTTAGCTTTTAAACATACCTAATACGGATTCTATTTTAGTGTTTGTTTACTAGTTTTTAGGCAACGATACAACATATAATAAAAAGAAAACACTTAAAAGAATGTCAAAACTAAAAATCTGTACAGGTCGATAGAAGATTTTTTGTGCGTTAGGTAAAAGTTATTTGTTATACATTTTGGGGTTTTTTTTTACCTGTTTTTGCTCTTAGTAACTATAACAGAATTACAATGAAATACTTAATATTGTTGTTGTGCCTGGAAGGGTTGCTAAGGAAAACGCGATCACGGATATGAGTTAAAAATGTACTTTCTATTGAACAAAACAGAATATAGAGGAGCAACAGTCGTAGCAGATGGCGTACTATGAAACTATACACAGATCACTCGACAATCGGTATTTCTTTTATAATAGAATAGCTCATTTCTTGTGCATAGGTGAGACCCCACAACAATTATTTTGCTATTCACACTAATACGTTCACCTTTACTAACCCGGCTGCGCGGAACTTGTACATTGAATATGTTATCAAGCACTTCAACTTTTTACTCGTATCCGTCTGTTTGAATACGTTATCTTATTTCGAATACTCCCTGGACTGCTTCCCTGTCGGTTACATCTTGGTCGTCTTCAAATGAATTTCGCACATATTCTTGTCATAAACCGCTCTATACGTAATCAAACATAGTCCATAGTATTATTCAATGTTATAACTTTTGTAGTGTTCCTCATCTTTCGGTCGATAATTATTTCAGTCTTATTCATCATAATCCACCATGAGGACCCACTATTTCATTAAAAAACGTGCTGAACTGGCGAGCCGAAACGTTTCGAAATTAACACTCAAGATGAAAACGAAAGCCCTAAAAGTAAAAAAAATACAAGCTTTTAATTCTCAACTTTAAAATGAAGAACTCGTAGCAGTGATGACTCTCCCTCTCAACATAAACATCCCCGACTAACCCAACAAGTAGCAAAATTCCACGCCTTCATTATAGATATGTTTTCGATGCCGAAGAGCCTTCTACTCTGAAAGTTCCTGCGAACTGCTAAACTTTGTAATCCCCTCCCCGCATCTTGATTTCTCGGCTGTACTAACATACAGAAATTGAAGTGTAAAGTATACAGACATCTCGAATCTCCTTACTTAAAATACCTTGTAGGCGTGATCTATAATTCACAATAGCCCTTACGTCTCAGTGGCAATTCGTCGTGTTTAGTGTGAATATAAAAAAGATTACCAAGTTCGACATATGAAGAAGGTTGGAGGTTATATAAGCCGTACCCTTGTGAGAATAATATCCAAGATGAGGACAATAGTCTGCATAATAAAAATCCATCATCTATTTTTTTTTGTTGACTACATTGCTAGGTAAAAGTACAGACTATTTACATAACACTCAAACCCTGAATGTTAATAATAATAATAATAATAATAATAATAATAATAATAATAATAATAATAATAATGATGATGTTATTTAAACACGTTAATTTCTTTTCAGAAAATGCGAATGTTATTGGGGAAGCGTCACTTCGATTAATTTACATATTGTTACGTTGTGGTATCATAAAATGATCGTTTGTTGTATATTGGTTGAAATTGGAATGGAGATGATATATTAAAACGTGTCTATTTATAAAGGATTGAATGTTTAATTATCTTACCAGAGTTAATGTCGTTGGCGGTTTCGCCTAGTGGTATTTCTATTACATATGTTCATATGCTGTTAAGTGTGAATATGTGTGTGACATGTCATTTGAACATACCTTCTGCCATTTTGTTGGTCCATCTGGAAATTCTCGTCTGGGAGGGAGACTTGATACCTGTTTTTGGGGACGAAGATTTATTTCACACCAAGACAAGAAATTGATTCTATAGTTTATTTCACTTTCCCAGATGTCTTGCAGAAGGTGGAAAGTGAATTTGGCCTGCGTTGTTCTTTTTCTTCTAGGTCTTATTTCTACCACGTCAGCGTTCGTTCCCCACCCCCAGCGAAGGGGAGAAGACAACGGCAAAGCCGTCTGTTCTCGTCAAAGTCGCAACCAAATCTCCTCGATTCAGCTAACCTGATCACGTGACTCACACGCAATCTAATCAGCTGATCTTAACTTCCTGTCAACGTGTCTACACTGTAATTCACACTCTCCCTCCCTCTCTCTCTCTCTCTCTATCCATTCTCTAACATTCCTTCCCCCATTATTTATAAATATGTATGGCGCAGACATACATTTTTTTTTTACTACCCACTTTTTCTAAGGCAATCCTAAGCTCACCCCATTGGCAAAGGAACTGTCATACCATTATTCGATAAACCATAATTCAAATAAATAAAATTAAATCCACAAATAAACCATGTGGCGCGACTCCTTGCGCTTTCGAAGGTCAACAACTCTCTGTGATCCCATGGCCTCCATCTCGCATCTTAGGATCATGCAGAGATCACAATATCTCTCGTCACGCTATAACGCGTTTCCACAAGCACATGACTCATACGAGACAAAAGATTTTTCTTATAATATTACGAGAGCATTTTCCTATGTCTCCCGCCGAATTACGCATCCGGAGAAAAATCCACTAAAAAACGACACAAAAAAAAATTCTACAACCATTTCGAACATTAGAATAAATATCGACTGAACCTTTGACTCATCCAAACTTAAGAACTAGTTAACCCCTTATTCACCCCAGTAGTGTGTCTTTTTTCCTACATTGCTTAAATCTTATTTCATTCTCTTTTTTAACATTTTATCATTATTATTACTATCATTATTAATTAAGTAACAACATGTTCTTAGTTATAAATTAATCATTATCTCAATAAACTCCAAAACACAAAGATTCACTCCTCCTTCATAAGGTAAAAAAAAATACATGTCCAAGAACAAGAAAAAACCTGCACGATTCTGATGTGAGAAAACATCAATCGCATGAAAATATAAATTGAAAGAAATTCTTATAATCATTCACAAAGTCTCATCTCACCAATAAAAAGTTACAAATAACAAAGCATAGATTCGTGGAAACCCAAAATTGTCCACATCAGCAAATTCTTAGGTCGGTGACATCACCTTTACCACCCCACAGAATCTCAAAAATAAAATAATACAATAAGAGAAAAAACAATTCACTTTGGCAGAAACTGTCCCTTGTTTTTTCACAAAAAAGTACACATTGTTTTTCCTAAAAGTACACGAAACTTTTACAATTTATCCACATTTTAACTGTATATAATTGTTTAACCGATAAATTCATAACAAATATTTGATTGACGTGTTTCTCGTAATTGTGACAAGCCTCCTCATTCACACTCTGTAACTAAAGTTTATATTTCTTTTCTATTTCTTTTTTTTCCTTCTGTTTTCACATTGACTGCATATTCAAAATAAACAATTTATTATCAGTATGTCGATTGATATATTTTTCTTTTTCAATTTCCTCTGTTTTTTTTTCTTATTTCTCTTAATTTAGCATAATATATAACTATACATACTTTAATGTGTCTTTTTTTTCGTTGCGTCTATATATTCTTTTTCACCGCTGTTCAATGAAAGGACCCTACGTTGTTTTATTTTCTTTAATTTTCTTTATCTTTTCATTTTTATGTGTAGTGTACAATATGTTTTTTTCCGATGTGCCTATATAATATTTTTTCTTTTATGGTAACCACCAGGTTCGAGGTTTTTTTTTCCACCCTCTTTCTGAGTGTTCTGGTTCAAAAATGGCACAAAATGTGTGCTGTTAAATGTACGGCGCAGACATATGTTTTCTATGTCTCCCGTCTTAAATAATTTATTCGGCCGGACCCTTTTTCACGGCCCTTATGGCATCATTCAGGGATGTGGGTAAAGTAACTTTATGTTCGTTAACAGCTCTCATTCAGCCATCCCATGCCAATTCCAATATCAAGGCGCTTCCCGCCTTATCTAAAAAAAAAAATGTTGCCGACATCTCATCCTACAGATTTCTGACTTCTAAAGTTCTTACGGATCAGCGGCATATATTCTATCTTTTTTTCTCTCTCCTACTTCAGATTCACTACATAGTGGCCACGTCACCACTACACGTCCGCTCTTGAGTTGAAAGATCTGTTACTCCCAAATTGGGCATTTTCAATCAGCCGAAGCTCACAAGCGGCCCTATCTGCAAGCTTAATCTATGTGGGTGCATTCTATCGCGCACCCTCGTTGCAGCTACAACAAGCCTTTTAAACCCATAGGCATGCAGCCTCCCGTCTTTATTGTATGCGAAGAATATGATCTTTCAACCGGTAAAACCGGTCAGCTTAATCAAGCTACATACAGACGGCGAAAATAGCATTTTTCATAATCGAAAAACCTATTTAAAAAAACCCTTGCAGGGTCCTGTGAATCTCTTCCAAAAAAAAATAGTTAACCGCCTACGTATATTTAAACCTGCCCCTTTTTCAAATTCTAATTTGACTAGACCGACAATTTTATCTTAATCTAATCTTCTGATTTTTCCTTTCTTTTTTTTTAATTACTATTTTGCAGACCTCTGGAAAACAACAATTATACGTTATATAATACAATATCAAATCATCAATACACATTTTTTTAACAATGAACATTAACTTCTAAGTAATTACAGAAAACAACCTTCTTCAGTCCTAAAAAATGTTCAAAAATGCCGTTAAAACTGTCCACGATTTACAGAAACAGTCCATTGCTTCTGACATGAAAAATAGCATCAATTCTTTTTTCTTTTCTTTCTTTTCTTTTTTTAAACCAGTTAAAAACAAGCGATGGCCATTTCCTCTATAAACTTCTGCAACGGTGTAAATATTTCAAATCATGATTGACACAATTCCAGAATAATTTCATCTGTGCGTGTTCCCATTACATTTCTTACTGTCTCATCGGTCCATTGTTTTAAACAGAATAACGTAATTCTTTGTTTTTCCCTTCTAATTTTTACATTAAGTGATATTTTTCTTCGATTCATAACGAGCTAATTCCTAATACGATAAACATTTTTTAAAACTATTTTCTATATATAAAGTTTTACATCTGTGTGTATGTATGTCTTTCTTTTCTGTCTTCGTGAAAAGGTTGTACATGTGTATTACTTTTTTTCTATTGTTCTTTCTTTTTTCTTTTTTTCCAGACATTTTATTGTGTTTTATGTGTTTTTCTTGTCTTTATTTTTGACAAGAAATGTAGTAACCAAGGTTCGATATCGCATCGTCGATGCGAACTGGTAAACGGACACCAAACGAGTGTTTGTTACGTTTTGGTATCATAAAATGATCGTTTGTTGTATATTGGTTGAAATTGGAATGGAGATGATATATTAAAACGTGTCTATTTATAAAGGATTGAATGCTTAATTATCTTACCAGAGTTAATGTCGTTGGGAGTGTCCGTCTAGTGGTCTTTCTATTACAAATGTTCATATGCTGTTAAGTGTGAATATGTGTGTGACATGTCATTTGAACATACCTTCTGCCATTTTGTTGGTCCATCTGGAAATTCTCGTCTGGGAGGGAGACTTGATACCTGTTTTTGGGGACGAAGATTTATTTCACACCAAGACAAGAAATTGATTCTATAGTTTATTTCACTTTCCCAGATGTCTTGCAGAAGGTGGAAAGTGAATTTGGTCTGTGTTGTTCTTTTCTTCTAGGTCTTATTTCTACCACGTCAGCGTTCGTTCCCCACCCCCAGCGAAGGGGAGGAGACAACGGCAAAGCCGTCTGTTCTCGTCAAAGTCGCAACCAAATCTCCTCGATTCAGCTAACCTGATCATATGACTCACACGCTATCCAATCAGCTGATCTTAACTTCCTGTCAACGTGTCTACACTGTAATTCACATTCTCCCTCCCTCTCTCTCTCTCTCTCTCACTCACTCACTCTTCATTTTCTAACACATATCAGTAAAAAGTTACTTTAATATACAGGGTGTCCCAAAATCTTGGGCACATTTTGACATTAAATATCTCGAGAACTATTAAGGATATAAAAACGCATCTGGTATTTTCAGAAAGCTTTCATAGATTGTTCAAAGACGTTTAATGTGAGCACCATTGGTCACAACACACATTAAGCCGATAGTTCAATTATTGCCAAACGCGTCCCACCATTGCGTTGCCAATGGTTGCAACAGCTTCTGTTATTCGGGCCTTTGGATCATCCGCGTCTTTTGAAATGGGAGGCCCATATACCAGCCCTTTCACAAATCGCCACAAAAAAATTACAGTGTCAGATCTTTTTTGAACAAGTGTCCGTGATTCAGTTTTTGCAAATTGAAGCACACAAAACGCCTTTTTTCCGGTTGAGTGAACGCTATTACTGGATCTGAAAAGCAATGAAAAAATCAATAGCAAAATTACAAAAAACATAATGCATTTCGCTGTAAAGCGGCATCACTTTCATCTTACTACTATTCATAGTTAAGGAGATATAAGAACTTGAAATGTGCCTAAGACTTTTGGAACACCCTCTATGCATTAAATGAAAATATCAAAACATGTTTTGATTTCAAGTTTTCCTTATCTTTTTCTTATTTGCGTTATTTGTAAGTGGGCAGGGCCCTTTGCTTCGATTAATTTTCCTAATACATTAACATTTGTTAATAATTAATTTGATACATACATTAAAGAAACAACATTACCACCTGCGATGCTTTAGATTCAAGTTTGCCAGTTTCTTTTGTTTGTTATATTGTTTGGTAAATGTACAGAATAAATGTAAAAAAAACTCTAATCTTCCATCCCCATGCTAAGAATGGGTTTCACTATAATAATGTTGTTTTTTGTAGAAATAAAACTTTTCCTTATGACTAACGACAGATTTGTGGGGAGTTGATTGGATGAAATTACACATAAGTAAATAATTATTTTAATGTATACATTTAATAAATAATTAATTTAGTAAATAAATAATTAATTCAGTATATACATTTAATGAATAATTAATTTAGTATATACGTGTTATAAATAATTAATTTAGCATATACATTTAATAAATAATTATTTTAATGTATACATTTAATAAATAATTAATTTAGTAAATAAATAATTAATTCGGTATATACATTTAATGAATAATTAATTTAGTATATACGTGTAATAAATAATTAATTTAGCATATACATTTAATAAATAATTATTTTAATGTATACATTTAATAGATAATTAATTTAGTATATACGTTTAATAAATAATTAATTTAGTATATACGTTTAATAAATAAATAATTTAGTATATAAATGTAATAAATAATTAATTTAGTATATGCATTTAATAAATAATTATTTAGTATATACGTTTAATAAATAATTACTTTGATATATACGTTTAATCTACATATTAATACGGTAGCGTGTGTGTTATTTATTTTGTGTGTCACGCTTATGTCCGAGTGACCGTCGTTTAAGTGTTGTGAACATCTATTTCTTATAATAAATAATTTTACAAAGAATTCTCCATAAGTTTTGGTTTCGATTTTGATTATAGCTGAAGGAAATCAAGTTATATATATATATATATATATATATATATATATATATATATATATATATAACTGAACGAAACCGAAACCAAAACTTATGAATATATATATATATATATATATATATATATATATTAAGTAATGTGATTTATAATTTAAAAGTTTTAAAATTTTTAAAATTTAAAAATCAAAATTTAATTAAATTAAAAATCAGTTTCATAAGAAGGAACAACAACAAAGTCAATTATCAGATAATTGACTTTGTTGTTGTTCCTTCTTATGAAACTGATTTTTAATTTAATTAAATTTTGATTTTTAAATTTTAAAAATTTTAAAACTTTTAAATTATAAATCACATTACTTAATATTGAATTAGCTCTAGGACATTTAACTATCGAGCTTATTATATATCTAAATTACAACGAGCATTTCCTGTATTTTAATTAAACTAGTAATTTCACTATTACATTAAAATACACTTAGCTCTTTAGACTATTATTCTAATCTCCTTTAAATTTATATATATATATATATATATATATATTCACAAGTTTTGGTTTCGGTTTCGATTCAAGCTGATTCACCCAAGTCATATGGATATATATCTTTTTTTATTTTTTGAAATCGCAACTATCTAATATATAAAATCGATAGAAAATGGACTCTATAATAATATATACGAAATCTGCAAAAATTAAAATATCATATTTATGCGTACTTTACAACCGAGCTACGCCGAGCATCCCTGCTAGCTTAGATAAATACGTTTGCGGTTTTAACAAAATAGTTACTATAATATCAGAGTCTCCATTTACACTGAACATCTACAGAATGCCAACATCAATATATCACATATGAATGAGTCCCCTGTGGAATTTCCATAGGTCTCGCTAAAAAATAATTAATACAGTATATTCGTTTGATAAAACATTCAAAATCCGGTGCTTTTAACATACAATAACAAACACCGTGCTTCAAATTAAAGTTTTGCAGTTTTGCAGTATCTTTTGTTTGTTACATTGTTAAGTGAAAGTACACAAGGTTTGCAACATCATTCTACTCAACCCACGTAAGGAATGGGTTTAAAAATAATAATGTTATTATTTAAACTCGGTAAATTCTCTGCATAACTAATGATTCACTTACCGATCGGTAAATAATTACTTTTAAATATACAGTGTAACCCGTATATAAGATACTTCTTTCCCGGTCCCTATAACTCTCTTATATCCGGGTTATACTAATATCCCGGGTTTTTATATCCAGGTTACACTATACGTTAATACTGACTTTAATTGGAACCAGAGAAAATCTCTCTTGTATCCGTTTGTCTTATGTTAGGGTCGCTTATATCCAGATTAATTTAAACAATAACATCTGTGGTGCTTTATTTTTTTCATTATCACGTGAAGGACAGAATATTTTAAAAAAGAAAAAACACCCTCCCTTGCATGTTAAAATTGTGTTTCAAAATAATAATACTGTTATTGTTCCAGTACAGCACTTTCCCTGCATAAGTACCGACAGATTATTTCCTTTATTTTTTATTTTTCATTTTTTTTTTATTTGAGGGCGGAGAACATAGCAAGATTGTTATTACTCCATGTATTGGATCAGTTATTCCATCACTCACAGAATTCAGTAGCAAAGTTTACCCAGATAAAGTTGAAAACTATGAGCTTTCTCAATGGCTAACATAGAGAACATTTCTACCTCTTAAAATGACATATTATATATGTCATCACTAAATCACTAATTAATGAAATTTCAGATGAAGAATAATCTTTCAGTTCTCTACATTATGCACTTGATGATAGCCATGCTGCATGATACCCTACAGAATTTGTTAGCTCATTAAAATTACCGAGTATGCTACCACGCAAATTACAGATGAATTTATTTTATTCCGGAATCTTAATAGTCCGCGACTATACAATTTTTTTTACAAGGAAGTCACCACTTATCAAGGCCCGGAGGCCACTCGGGGATAAGGCTCATTGCGTGTACAGTACTCAATGGGACAATATCGTAGTAATCGCTAGTAATGGAGATCTGATAAAGTGTCTTACTTAAGGGGCAGTCCATCAGGAATTTGTTTATGTCGGACTTGAAGACATCCAAGTTGTAGTCAGGTGGGAAACAGGCAAACGGAAGAGAGTTCCACGGACGTACACTTCTAAGAAAGAAGCTTTGTTTATGGAATCTACGTTTTGATTTTGACACAGATAAAGAGTGGGGAAAATTACTGACAGTGGTTTCAGCTAGACGGATGCTTTTCGTGAAAGATTGTCGAGGAGGGACCAGAGATTGGAGTTCAGACGAGCACTTCCCATGGAAACAACGATAAAACAGCGACAGGTTCGCAACGTCCCTTCTGTAGGAGAAATGTTGCAGGGAAGAGAAAATGCAATAAGATTGTGTGTTGAACGTATACAACTTCATCCGTAACGTGTTATAGTAATTGGTGTGGGTAAGGGTTAATTAGTATTGATTTCAACAATACCCATTATTTTGTCCGAACCGGTAGTTCAAATTAAAAGGGTTCACGCCCCAATTAAATTGTTTTACTATGACAATAAACGAATCCCAATGACAATCCTTGGTAGTTATGAATATTAAACGCGTATACTTCATGACGAGCCAAAAAAAAAAAAAAAAAAAAATTATGACTATCGCCAAAATTCATACTAGTCAACATAATTTCTACTTAGTGGCGTAGGGTTCAATATCTCTACTATTATATAAAAATCACTTTTTGTGTGCGTGCGTGCGTATAAGTTCCTTCCTTATAAGTTCCCAAACGGCTGAGCTAATACTTTGCAAATTTCACACAAAAGTGATTTATTTGTTTAGCAGTGTGTTTAGATATGTTTTATACAGGAATTCATCCGATAAGTATTGATAATCGAAAAGATCCAATCCTAAAATTAATTTTTTTCTTATAGATAAAAAAGAAGAATTTTTAAAGGGGAATTTTTATACGTTACACCGACAAGGGAGATAATGAAATCTTAGCAAATTATTTGTTCTTAAAAAAAGAACAGAATAATGTACATCTGGAGGTATAACTTCGTGGTAGTGCACCCGAATAGTGATCGAATGACCCCTCCGATGTACTTCACCATTTTATTTTAATTTTTCTTATTAACGAGTTTTATTTACGATAATAAAAAAAAGAAGTGCCATTTAAAATCACCGCAAATCAATTTTTCTTTTGCATATTTTAAAACTAAACATTAATCAGAAACGACATTTCTAGAGCATTCATCGTCAATATATATCAGCTGAAGTTATATTGTAAACAAATACAGACGAAATTTGATGGAAGAAATTATCGTTATTAGTTTTTTGTATTTTTTATATATTATTTATTTATATTTTTGCGAATTAGTCTACCGAGCAAATCATTCCTCGTAATATATAATATTTAATAGCGGATTGATTCTATAATAATACATTCGCAATCTGCATGAATTAAAATATCATATTTAAGCGTATTTACGACCTGGAAACGCCGGCCGTCGGATTAGGGTTAGGGTTATTATAGTCAGCTAGTATAACATAAATCAACGTTTGTATGTTTTGTAATCCTTTACTTTCATTCTGCTACAGGATATTCTACAATTACTATATATTTGTCCATGGCATTTATAAAGGTGTCGTTTAACGTTATTTATTAAATCTATTTTATATTCTATGGCTATATTCCCATTTCACTTCTGGTTTATTATTTATATACTAGAATAGTGTTCAGATATATAGTTTTTTATGATCATTCGTTTTCATTTATGCTTACTTATAAAAGTATTATATTGTAGGAGCGCTTTCCTCTTCGTTCGTTGTTCTGCTCGTTATGTGACAATTACTATAATTCTTTTTCTATTTACGAACGCATCACTTCGTGTCATTTATTAGAAATGTATATTTATATTCTAATCGCGTAGATCCTCCGTTAAAAATGATAGAAAATCATGCTTTTCCAGTGTTCGCATTAATATTGATAAAATATGATAAAATCATTTCGGAAACTTAATTGTTTCATATATAAAGTATTCTTACCATTTTTAATGATAGAAAAATAGCTATTTTTGACTTTTTTAAATTGAAGGATTTTTTTCCGGATCCATTTCAAACGGTATGGATAAGTTGGACTGGCTATTTACTTTCCATATATATATATATATATATATATATATATATATATATATATATATATATATATATATATATATATATATATATAGTATTATATGACAGCCCCTTTAAGAAACTCGTTTCTTATCCTTGAGCACTTTCAGTTGAATTAAGTCGGTCAATTTAGCTTTTATGCATAGATCATCGTATAACGATTAGATTCCTGTCTGACTGACGTAAATGAACATTTAAAATTAAAACGTTTAAATTCAACGTTATGTCACGCGGTTAATGGTAGCCGAATGGATTCGGTCTTTGCTAATCGAACCAGAGATGGCTTGTGTTGCCGTGTTCGAATCTGTCGACTGGTGCTATTAACACCAGTCGACAGATTCGATTTGTGGTCAGTTCATGTCATATACTACTGGTACCATGTAACCGAGTACTACCTGCCTCATGTCGGGTCACCAGTGACTAAACTGGTTCCCCCACCAGACATGTTTGGTGAGGGGGGGCCGCTAGTCTCCCTGAAGAATTAAAAACAAGACCTTCCAAAGGGCGAATGAACCCTTTTTCGGGATCAACGGCCAACTAGCACCGTGTACATTTGTCTGTAGGTATATATGCGTTGGGGTGGAGAGGGCTCTCGTAAGCCGTGGTGAAGGCAACATTTCTAGGAGAAGCAAATCTCTGATTTAAAAAACCATAAAACGGGAGACCAGTACCCGCATTAAGCTGGTCTGCAGTTTTAATTAGTTGCTGGCTATCTTGCTCTTGCTTGTTGCTGGATCTCAACATTTTGAACCGAGAGAAAGAGAGAAAGAGAGACTAAGCTGTCGTACAAAGCTAAGACGCTGTAACATCATCTTTGTATAGATATTCCCTCGGGAATTTGGGCTCATGGACTTTAAGTGTCTGAGGGAGTGGCACTAGTCTGAAAAGACGTTGCAATCATTATATATATATATATATATATGTGTATGTATGTATGATCATGATGCAGTCCGTCAGTCTTGACGATGACTAGTCGGGGCCTCGATGCTTTTTCCCTCAGTGTTGGCGTGCTTCTCTTTCTGTGTGAAACATCCAGTCACAGACATCGCATATGTGAGTGCCAGGGTTGTGTCGTCGATAGTGTCTCAGCTCTAACTCTTCTCCAATCTTTCTTTCTATTTCTTTCTTTCCTTGTGGAAACTGTTCTGCCAGCTATTCCTTTCTTTGGCTTGTTCCTCCCAACTTTCGACATTGATGTTCATCGCCTTCAGGTTCCGCTTTGTTACATCTTTGTAGCGAAGCTTCTGACCTCCTACTTTGTGGGTTCAATTTTCCAGTTCCCCGTAGAAGATCATCTTTGGAATTCGGTTTTCTTCCATTCTGGCAATGTACGTGGTGCATCGTAGTTGCATAGTAGCAAGGGTAGCTTCCACACTGTCTAGGTTTGCTATCCTAAGAATTTCTATGTTTGATGCGTCGTCATTCGATTTGATCTTCAGGATCCTTCTTAGGTGTCTCTGTTGGATGACTTCCAGTCTCCTTTTGTGTTCTCTTTACAGGGTGTAGGTCTCTTCTTAGTACAACAAGCCTGCCAGGACAACCACATATATATATATATATATATATATATATATATATATATATATATATATATAGTATACGAGTTGAAAAATGTCAGTTATTTTTATCATCTAAAAGTAATTCTAGAATTGATGCCTTGGATTTTTATAAATCTTTCTGAAAAGTTGTAACTAACTGATTTCTACATAATTTTGTTTGTGAGGTTAGAAAAAACGATCACGTGCGAATTTGTATTTTTAAATACACAGATATTACAATACATAACCACTTTGCTAAACGACTTCATGGCACGTAAAAAAGAAAAAGGAAAAAAATATATTGTATTTTTTTGTTTTAAATCCTGACGAACGCTTTTTTATAAGCCGTACATTTGAAACTTTAAATAAATATCTGTTTATGTAAAAAAATACAAATTCGCACGTAATCGTTCTTTCTAACCTCACATTTTAAATTCCATTGTCCCCGTGCTTCTTAAAAGTGGATTAATACTTATACTACACATTTCGCGCACGAACAGAGCTCACCACTGGACTTACAATACACAACCACTCTGCTAAACGACATCATGGTAAGTAAGAAAAGAAAAAATACAAAACATATATTTTATTGTTTTTAAAAAAAAAACCTGATGAAGGCTTTTTTATAAGCCGAAAATATAAAACTTTAAATAAATAAATATCTATTTATTTTTTTTTTTAAATACAAATTCGCGCGTGATCGTTCTTTCTAACCTCACATTTTAAATTCCATTGTCCCCGTGTTTCTTAAAAGTGGATTAATACGTATACTATAAGTTTGTTTGTCTATACTTCGCGATAATTCTTGAATGTCCGCTAGGGGCTCTTTAGGGCTAATAAAACACTCCATTTTGGGACTATTTTACCATATTTGTCAAAAAATTTTGTGTGTATGTCTATGTAACAGTTTTGCATGGTGCTGAACTCAAATTTAAATATGTTAAAGCCTTGGGAACTTTAGGGCTAAATGGGGGTGGTGGGGCAAATGATGGATTTAGTCATTTTTTTTGTATGGTGCAGAACTCATATTTACGTACGTTAAGGCCTAAAACTGCACGCTTTGTTCATTTTCACCAGGATTTGACTTCCCTGGGGACTTTTGGAGCTAAATGGTGGGGGGTATGGTGAACTTAGTTATTTTTTATGCTTGTTCACTGTACACTCACAGGGGACCATGCATGCTACACTTGTACTCGTTCACATTGTATCATTTGGTTGTTTAATCACTATAGGACAAGGCATGAAGTCACTTGATGTAAGGAGCTAAAATATATTTCAAAGTAAACCAAAAACCTACCCGATGAAACGTGTTATGAGAACAGATTCCCGCCTCGAAATTATCGATTCTTTTCACTTTGTCAAAAACATCGCTCATGGAATGTGAGGATTAAAGGACAACTTAAGGGAAGCGAAAGTTACAAGACTGCTAAAAATAAATCTGAGTCAACTTTCTAACTCTCTTAACACATATTAATAATTACAACTAATCGTTTTCTTTTGCACCATTCATAAATTTCGACGAATCAAATGAGTATCGTTTCCTAATATTATAGCAAGAATTATTTAAAATGAAATGTAACTATCACACTAACCCTAATGCGAAGCGGGAAGTTTCGTGGGAGTATAAAATGCACAAGCGGACACCACTCGGAATGGGGAAACCATCAACTACATATATAAAGGACCACGTGAAGGTCGCCAACATCCAAAGTTAAATTGTTTTTGTGGAACGAAGTGGGTTATAACTTGGCACAGTCACGTTGACACACCGGCTCTCGCTAGATCACCGAAGTTAAGCAACGTTGGGCCTGGCCAGTACCAGATGGGTGACCATTTGAGAAGGCGAGTCGCTGTATGTATCGAGAGGTATATACCAGGTTGGGAAACTGGCGCGGTCTATCCCTCTCTCGAGAAAAGATGGACCTCTCTTAAGCCGTGATAGGAAGCCCATCTAGTGATGATGTCAAGATAAAAAAAAATACCGTTGGTAGCCCTGGCGAAGCATCAAGTATTCAGCTACGGACAAGACTTGAATTACACTACAAACCCGTGTAGTGAGTTCGATCTAGGTTGCGGCCGCATGCGACGATAACTTGACACACGCAAGGTGTCAGACCGTGTCGTTAACCACTTAGCCACCGCCACCTCTCATCCCTCTTGTTTTATTATTGTTAAACTGAGATAGTTTTTAGAAAATAAGAACTATAGTTTATTTGGGCCATGCATAGTCATAATAGCCTGATTTTCATGAATAAATGAATGCTTGTAGTGTATTTACGTAGAAAGTTTCTGGTTCCTCAATTTCACTCTATTTTTTTTTAACTAATCATTCCACCTGATCAGAGTGATCACAATGAAGCCCCAAGACAATCTATGTTAGCCAACAATAAGAGATAATATAATAAATTCTAATTAAATCTCATCGTTTTTATGGGAGCGCTTTTTTGTGAATGAAATCATTATTAGATTAAAGAATTCATCTGTCTACGAACTTCGATCAAACATAGCATAATTGCGTGTAAATATGGCTGTGTCCGTGAGCATAGCTGGAAAAAAAAAGATGTTAACGCTGCTATAAAAGGCAACGCACACATTTATTCGTAAGAAAATAAAAGCAAAACTAAAAGAAGAAAAATATGGCGAGATACTCTAGATCGTATTACCAGCAAATGTTTCAAATCTTTATTTGCTGATTTCTTTTTATGAAGTTTTCTTATAATTCTCAAACAGTCCGAACGAACACCTGGCACAAATACATGTAGATATATCTTTGGATAAAAATCTTTTATCACGAACCAAGGAGTTATATTCAATTTAGTAAGGTGCATACATATGTGCCGTTTCTTTCAAATTATAGTTTACTGATCGTCATGCTTACTCAGTGTAGCTCGGGTTTCATCAATGTCATTTTAGTCCAAGTTTTAACATAATAATAGTAACGTGTAATTCAGGAAGAGATAGGAAAAATGCTAAACATATAAGGGAAATAACGCGTACATTTTCCTTCTATAATATAAATTTCAGCTGTCTGTTTAAATGTATGTATGTATGTATGCAGGTTTGTATGTATGTATGTATGTATGTATGTATGTCTACCTAAATCTTTCAACAGAGTCAACGTATTTTTACAAGATCGGTATCGTTTTTAGCTCGACACTTCGGACGACAAATAACGAAAAATTGGCCAAAAACATTAATTCCCTGGCCCCTAACTGGGCACTTTCCACAGGGAGGGGTCGCTTTTTTCGCCGATATTTTTGATAGTCATCTTCTCTTTTCGATTGACTAGCCATAATTTAAACTTTCGCCACTCCCGGTTTGGCGATGGGCGCAACCGCAAAGACATCACGTTTTTTTCGCGTTCTTTTCCTTCTTCGCGGTACGGGTTCGAAATGCCTGCCTGCCTGCCTACAGCCACACCTCCAAACAACCGGGCAACGCCGGGCACCCAGGCTAGGTTAGACTGAAATAAAAAATAAATAAAAATAATTTTCTTAAAATATTACACATTTTAGTTGATTATTTCACACATGTCTTAATTTTAACAATCTTTCTCGCTAGAATAATTGTTACGTTTTGGAGTAGCGTTTATATACGTGCCGTGTAATTTTGTGTTGTATTATTAGATGTCTATTGTTGGGTTCTTCACTATCTCAACTCTAAGTTATCGTGTTGCAGTATATTTACGTCCCGTGATCAGTCTAGGTGTGTGTGTGTCAGACATAACCTAAACGCATACATGTATTTCAACATAATTTCTTAACTTTTCAACTGCGTCGTTGTTCATGTGGTTCACCTAGAATTCATCTGTTCTTGGAGGGAAGCAGTGAAGCAGTAACCTGCTTGAAAAGGTGCATTTCACTCCAAGACGATGATTGGTTTTATATAGCTTTTATTCACTTTCCAGGTGTCGATCGCAGAAGAATGAAACATGAGTATCTTTGATTGGATGGTTAATTCCAATCTCCGATTTTAAGACACGTAAGCTCCCTCCCAGGTGATGGGGGACGACCTGTAAAACCATCCGCCCCGCTCAATGTCCAAATTCCAACTCGACTCTATATCCAGTTAACTAGAACACGTGAAAATAAACACGTCCTTCTGGTCAGCTATTCCTAGAGCTTCCGGTGCAACTTGTCCATTTTACACCTCAATATGTTTTGACAACTTTTATCAAAATATAGCTTCACATTTCATCTCTTGTTTACCTCGCCAGTTTGATAGATAGATAAATCGAGATAGATAGATGAATAGATCGAGATAGATATACTAAATATATATATTAATCGACTGACAGATAGATAACAGATGATTTCTTGTGTTCCACAACTATATAACATAATTAATTTCAAAAAGAAAATGAAGCGAATTGCACTCGTATTAAGGACATATTACAACGACAAAAAAGAAGCCTAGACTTGTAAGCCATGTTTAGTTTCAGGACAGTTTCCGATGGTTAGTTGTTCTACATAAGTGCTGGAGGTGACTGGTTCTCAGTAGACAGAACAGTTTCCGATGGTTAGTTGTTCTACTCAAGTCTTGGAAGGTGACTGATTCTCAGTAGACAGAACAGTTTCCGATAGTTAGTTGTTCTACACAAGTCTTGGGAGGTGACTGGTTCTCAGGAGATAGTTCTTGAGTTGGAAGCCACAGAGCAAAAGATTCTTCCCATATTGACACGAAGAAAATATAGTCGAAGTCGCTACGGAAACGGTTTAATTTTTATGAAGCAATTCTGGTTTCTGAATGGTTGGTAGCGGAACGTGAATTAATGTGATTCGTCAGTTCCTAGCAGCATCATTATAAATAGAATATCCCGATTGTACTTAAAAAATATTGCAACAGACATCTGACAGTATAACTTTATGTATTAGAGTATATATATTCGTATTACTAACCAGAATTTAATTGACGTTCTAGACTAAAGATTTATAAGCTGACCAGAAGAAAACCACCGGTCGTCATAAATGATAACACTCTGCCTGAGATCTCATCGTTTAAACGACATAAAAAAAAGAACAAATGCATTGAATTTACTGCTTCAAATAATGGTGTATTTCTCTTTACAATGCTGGAAAAAACATTTATATGTGGCAGTATTCTGTATCTCTACTAATTCACTATTCGCCCATCCATGGAATATCGTTGCAACATCTGAGCTGGTGCACATATAACTACTTTCTCAGACAAGGTTAAAAAGTCTTTAACTTAATAGATCCCAAATATTAACCAAGCTCCAACATCTGTCTTATCGTGCGAATGTTGCAATTCTCTGCCCGTTTATAAGTACTTTAATGGAATTTGCTCTTACAAAGTCGTAGCACTTGTACGTCCACGACAAATCTGAAAAGCAGCAAAGCTCCACCCCCTTCACTGACGATGTCCCTTGATGTGGGAAAACTACTATTACACTAATCTAATAGTTCCTTCCCACGAAATGCTAAACTTTGGAATTCGTTCACTGTTTTCTGTTCCCCAGGCTTTACTAAGCTGCACAAATTTAAAAGTCAACTCAACTCCCCACATAGAGTCTTTCTAGACATGATCTTAAATAGTTGCCACTTACGTTCTAGTGTTAATATGCTTTGTTTTGGGTAGAATAAGAATTTTTTAAAAACTTGAAAATCCTGGCTTCCTTTTTAGTACTTCAGCGGTTAGCGGTGTTGAGTCAAATCTGTTTGTCGGGGATTTGTACATGAGCTGGCAACCCAATAGCAAAGACTTACATTCAATTGAGAACATCCGTACAGTTGCTACGATAGCAAATTTAATATCAGTTGTTGATAACGGATTATTACAAGTTATTAAAAAGACAGCAGAATAAACGTAGGCACAACAAAAACTGGGGGGGGGGGGCAGGCAAGTACTTTTTGACGGATCGTCTTTTTAAAAATCTACTAAAAATCAGGTAATTATCCGATCAATACGAAATTTTCAGCGATTATTAAGAGAAGAATGAACTTTATAATAGTGTACTTATTTTTCATAAACAATATTTATATATATATATATATTAACTCCCCCCTTGTTTTGAGGGGGTTCCAAATATGCTTAAAATAATCATCTGAAACTGAACAAAACATATTGTGTTGTTGTAAGGGACGGGATTATAGATTAAAAAAAAACTTGCTTGCATACCTTATTTTGATGTCTGAATATCAGAACTTCGATTGTGTTTAATTATCCCGCTTTTGAGTTTTGAAGTGTGAAATTCGGTGAATATGTTAAGTAAAATAATAAATTTAAGTTAAGCAAAACAAAACAAAAAAATTTAATATTTATACAAAAAAGCCATTTTAAGATCTTTGATAAATAAATTAACACTTTTTTTTTAGCGAGCCGAATAATGCATGACCATTATTAAACAGGGCATGCTTTGAAGAATCGATACAAAAAAATCGATAAATATTGTGCCCTTTGTGTTAAAAATATCATCATTTTTTCGATCCAGTTTGGAAACGTTTGCCGCCTTTCGACTACGGTGGACCAAATGCGCTGAAATAATTTTTTTTATTCTGCTTTAAATTGCCCCCACCCCATTTTGGAGAGCTTGACCCCCACACACATACACATTAAAAACCAAACTCATACAAATGGTCACCCATCTGGTACTGGCCAGCCTCAGCGTTAATAATACATTGAAATTTTCGTCACTGAAAAATAAGTTTAAGAGTAATCAAATCGACTCGAAGTAACTGGTTGCCTATATGAATAAGTAGAATTATTTGAAATCCAGGTACTTATATTATAATATTTTTGCATATTCTCATAGAAAATCACCCTAAATCTTAGTTAGACAAGAAATAAACAAATTAATTCTATCAAAAACCTTCTTTTTTTAAAACTATTTATATACGTTTTTTTGTGCAAAACAAAAAGCGTCAAGTGTTAACTTTTGGGGAAAATTAAACATTTCAAATTTAATTAAAAATAGTAGAAAAAGTTTTACATTAGTCTGCTTTCTATATGATAAAATTCAGGGTTTTATCTTTCTGGAAAAAAAAAGTTACTCAGAAATAATGGAGTTTAATAAATGTAATTTCGTTTTAAAAAACGACAACAACTTGATTTTTCGGACATTTTTGGCGGTGTCTAGGTAAACGATACAACGCTTTTCTTTGTTGCTTTTTCTAGTATTTTTGTCCAGTCTGAATTTTCTTACAATTTTATTTGTATAACATTTTAAAGTCCGCCCTTTATACTCCTTTATATTTATATACAGTATTTCGAAATTAATAAATATGTCAAATTTAATTACCTAAACCTGGGCGTGAAAGCTAAATATTGACAGAAGAATTAGTTTATTTTGTCAACTATATAACATTATTCAAATAACAACAAAAACAATATTTATGACTTTTAATGTTACGTTAAATATCTGAGGGAGAATCGATGTGAACAGCTAGTTACAGAACAAATGTCAAAATATAATTGCAAAATACTTGATTTTTATGACTTGCATAAATCTCTAGACGACATATATGTATATATATATATATATATATATATATATATATATATATATATATGATTACTTAATTTAATCACATGAATAAATATACGAAAGTATACATTTAGTCGTAAACTTTAAGTATTTACTTCAAGTGCTCAATACGTAAGTAGAGCTAGGTAGTAAGTTATAAAATATACATGACAATTAAACTACCACACTAACCCTAATGCGGCTAGGGAATACAGCGTAGATGAAACGCGGAATATTCTGTGTAGCTTAATTGCCATATATATTCTATAACTTACTATATATATCTATAATATAAAGCTGAATGTGTGTATGTGTGTGCGCGTGTGTGTGTGTGGTCACGAATAGGCTCCTATATGGTTGACTATTTAAAAAAAACTGATTACATATAATGATAAAAGATATATCGAGACACAGGAATGGGTATGTTGTATCTGGCAGAACGGTGGTCCATTAAAATTGTGGGATCTACGTTAGCGCCTGGTCCACAAAGTATGGAAATGAAAAAATTAAAACTTAAAAAAAAAAAAGTTTACAAGTGTTTTTGATATAGATGTATATAATAATATTTTGATAAGTATGTTTTAACTTAAATAGGGATGTTATAATAAAATTGTGAGGTCTGCGTTCGCGCCAGGCCTCCATAGAATGGAAATAGGCGCAAACTTTAGTAAAGACTTTTCATATCTATCTGCGTAAGTATACTTTTATAATTATGTTTCAGTTTGAAGAAATATGGTATAATAAAATAATGGGGTGTTTGTTCGTGTTTGACCTCCATAAAATGTAAATACGTCACAAAATTTAACAAGGTTTTTTAATATAGATCCACAGAATATTGTGATAAGTGTTTCACTGTAAACAGGTCTGGTATAATAAATTATGGGGTTTATCTATTTTAATTTTACTTTCATCATGTTTCTTTGGTTTTGATACACCCAAATTCGAAGCTATCTCTTTACAATCTTTCCTTTTCATAACCTATCATACTTTCATAAATCAGAGTCCATTTTCTGTAGGCCGTTTTTGAACCCAGTCAACGACGGGTAATTTTGCTAGTATATATATATATATACATATATATATATATATATATATATATATATATATATATATATATATATATACTAGCAAAATTCCAGGCGTTGCCCGAATGGACTTAAAATTCGGTTTGGACAGAGCTGCTATACTAAGGATATTGAGCAACCCTCACAAAAGAATGGAAGAAGTAGGTTACAACTTGGACTCCCTCCCTGCGCAAAATAAATCAAAACAACCTTTGTTTCAATCAAAATAGCAGCGAGTGCCCGTGAAACCGAGAAAGTAGTAGCCGCGGTAGGCAGGCTCGAATCTGAAACGCGAAAGAGAAAAAGAAGAGAAAAAGGTAAGTGGCAATCGCTTTTGCCCACGACTTATGACATCCTGACACTGAAAAATAACGTTTATAAACGTAAACTCGTACGTGATTTGCAAAAATGACGTCGCGAGAAGTGACCCCTTGTAAGAAATCGTCCAATTGACCACCACAGAATATTTTTTTTTAATTTTCAGATATTATTGCCAAGGCATCTCTCTTTCAAATAGTACCAGTTTCGACCCGTTCTCATGCGGCTGAAAAAGTTTTAGTGGACGCACACAAACGGACGTTTGAGATTTACAAAATACTACCTCCGGTCAGAAATAGTTGGTGCAGAATTAAAACTGTCCGCGTTTTAGGTTTTGTCACGCACCATTTCAATGTTTTAGGGGGTAACTGGTTGTACTTTAGAGCGAGCTTAATTGAAAAAGAACAGTTTTCATTCTAAAAGTCATTTAGAGTTTAATCTATGCACATTACTTTGTTGACTGTTATATAATCTATTTTTAAAAATACCTGCAGTGGCTATATACATCGATCCTTTTGTCGCCATCATAAATAATATTTCCAAAACAAAAGTTATTTGTAAGTTATAACTTAAAAAAAAAACAGGTGCACGTTTTTGATTGACAAAAGTTGAGAGGCTGCTGGAAAACATATTGAATTCTGAAGTAAACCCTTATGCTATAAATGTCATATATTTATTTCTTGTAAGGATTATATTTGAAAAATAAATCACGGGACTGCATAATAAAGAGTTAATTTCAACACACTCTGTATATGCTAATAAAAAAAAATATGCTTGTTTATTTGGTAAATATATACATATTAATATTCTTCCTCTTGACTGTTTTCTTCCTATCTGCGTACGTGATTATTTTGTGTGTGTGTGTGTGTGTGTGTGTGTGTGTGTGAAAATCGTTCCAGACAACGCGCCAAGTCACTTCCTGTAAGGAGTTAACAAGCAAGAAAGGTGATTATCGCAAATATAGATGTCTATTCGACTTAATCTTGAAAAGACAAAGGCTATAGGAAGAAGGAAAACAGTCAGCAGGAAGAGAGTTCCACAAACTTGTAGTTCTTTGAAATAAATTACTGGTATAGAAAATTGGTTTATTACTTCAAGAAGCAACGATAATATAAAAAATCTCACACTTGAAGAAATTAAAGAAATTATAGGCTGCTGTGTTGCGATTAATGTCATCAATTAAATTGCTTTCGTGAAACACGTAAACACAAGTACCATAATTAAATATTATTCGTATAAACGAATTAAACTTATTTAACCTGGTTCTATGCTTTGGTTATCGAGTGCCAGAAGAATGTGCGAATTACAATACCGAACTTAATTTAACTGACATGAACAAGTTTGATTATTCTTTGATGTAATAAGATGTTTGCTTATGTTGTTGACTTTTAATCTGTTTATGGTTTCCTTTGCTTCTAATTAAATAGGCAACGTTTTATGCGTGTTAAAAAATGAACAACTGATTTTCGGAGGAGTAATTATCACGCAATATCAACGTTTATTAAATTAGATGGACACAGTGTGAGAATTTACCTTATGGCTTAAATGCTGATTTTCAGATTTGTAAGTATGGCGCTTTAAAAGTTAATAAGAAAAGATTGCATTCTTTAGAATTGTAACTGTGGCAATCAAGTGGACAGGTTATGTTCGGATGAATACAAACTTTTTTCAAGATTTTTATTTTAAATCAAATTCTTGAGTTCTCCAGAAATTTTCCCCTATAGTTTGATAAAAGCACAGTAGAATCATGTCAACCCAATGGTTCTGGTAAGATCACCGACGTTAAGCAACGTTCAGCCTGGTTACTATCAAACTGGTGACCGTTTTGGAATACCAGGCGCTGTATGTAGGATGACGTAGACACATCGCTGCAAGAATTACAAAAGCCTAGCGTCGTCATCTCCGCTGACAGGGATATATACGCGACTGATGGCGGCTTGTGAATTTGATATTTTCTAGAAACCCCCTTTTTCTGAGGAAGCCGATTCAACTTGTCTAATGGGGAGCACTTTGATTCGGTTCCGAGTTGATGGAAGAACAACGGACTTTCGGATGATTAACGATCATGATTTATCAATCTTTACTTATATATAAAAGACACCGTGTGCGAGTTCGTTCCTTATGGACTTGAAAACGACTGGACCGATTTTTTTATAAACATTTCACCCAAATGTAATTTATGTGTCTGGGAGTGTTCTTAGATCAATTTTTTTTTATTGGAATGTTTCGATTATAATCGGAAAAATCCAGATAAAAAACGAACAGTCCGATTTTTACCAAAATAAACCTATTATTCAGTATAACATCACAGGTGATTTTGAGAAGTTTTATCGCCGTACAATCAGAAGGGCCCGGCGTTTAACATCAACGGTGTTTATATATATAAATGAATGTTTCTGTTTCTGGCAAAAGTCAACCATAATAATTGACTTTTGAATTTTAACTTTAATTTAAGTCACAATATAAAAATAATTTTATAAAATTAAAAGTAGATTCTCTACAGTGCAATATAGACAAAAAAAAGTATTGTGGAATAAGTCGCTGTGGGAAAGCATGTGAGTTTTCTATTGGTGTTGTGTAGCTGGAGTTCATATGGGCTGTGTATATATCGGGGACTCAGACCAGGGATAACAATGATGATGACAATAATCAGGGAGTGACATTTATATTCTTAGAGCTGAGAGAGATGCGAATTCATTATTGAAGGAATGTGTACATCAGAGGGGAGGAGATACTTTACTTATGATGAAGGAGCGGACACATAATACTTGGAAGGAGTTTATACAAAGTTCGTTAAAGATGATAATCAAAACACATTTATCTTTCAGTTGTAATAACGACACGAAGATAAACAGTTACAAAATATAGATGGTGATTTCTTTATTCATCATCGGGCCGATTGATGATGCCAGGGATTCAAGCCTTTTTGACTACATGGTATATTCTTCTACCCTTCGCCTCTAAGGACATCAGCTTCACTCTCTAAACCTTTCTCTCTGGCTGTGAGTGTCACTCTTCCTGATCTAACTTTAAGCCCCATCTCAATATATTGAGAATCTCCTTTGTTTATGACGTCAGAGGTGTGATCCAAATATGACTTTATCATGTTTCAATTCACCCGTGCCCTTTCACATGTATTTACACACGTCTGATAAACAAAATAAAAATCCGTAAATTAAATTGTATCATTTAACCTATTTGTTACATAACATTTTCGACTTTTGTTTATTGCCCAATATTTTAACTGACATTTTTAATATCCAGTTTTTTCTAAAAGAATTAACAATCGACTGCATTCCTAGGATTTCAATTATCCATTATCTTCTAACACTTGCCTACAGGGTTCGATTCTAGCCTTTTCCTAATATCATTTTCACTTATCTAGTCTACCTTCTTACTTATATGAGAAGAGGACAGCCCTTCTTATGTAACGTAGGTGCATCAGAATCTCGACTAGAGCAAGCAATGAATCGATTTGAGGAACACTGAATTCGATGAGAATAACAGAATTGAAAGTGTGGAACAGTTGTTGCTCATTATTCGATTCATACTATATATCATATATAAATATATTCGATTCATACTATTTATCATATATAAATATATTCGATTCATGTTATATATCATATCATATATAAATATATTCGATTCATATTATATATCATATATAAATATATTCGATTCATATTATATATCATATATAAATATATTTGATTCATACTATATATCATATATAAATATATTCGATTCATGTTATATATCATATCATATATAAATATATTCGATTCATATTAGATATCATATCATATATAAATATATTCGATTCATATTATATATCATATATAAATATATTCGATTCATACTATATATCATATATAAATATATTCGATTCATACTATATATCATATATAAATATATTCGATTCATACTATATATCATATATAAATATATTCGATTCATGTTATATATCATATCATATATAAATATATTCGATTCATATTATATATCATATATAAATATATTCGATTCATACTATATATCATATATAAATATATTCGATTCATACTATATATCATATATAAATATATTCGATTCATACTATATATCATATATAAATATATTCGATTCATGTTATATATCATATATAAATATATTCGATTCATATTAGATATCATATCATATATAAATATATTCGATTCATGTTATATCTCATATATAAATATATTCGATTAATACTATATATCATATATAAATATATTCGATTCATACTATATATCATATATAATTATATTCGATTCATACTATATATCATATATAAATATATTCGATTCATACTATATATCATATATGAATATATTCGATTCATGTTATATATCATATATAAATATATTCGATTCATGTTATATATCATATATAAATATATTCGATTCATATTAGATATCATATCATATATAAATATATTCGATTCATGTTATATATCATATATAAATATATTCGATTCATATTTGATATCATATCATATATAAATATATTCGATTCATATTATATATCATATATAAATATATTCGATTCATACTATATATCATATATAAATATATTCGATTCATACTATATATCATATATAAATATATCCGATTCATACTATATATCATATATAAATATATTCGATTCATGTTATATATCATATCATATATAAATATATTCGATTCATACTATATATCATATATAAATATATTCGATTCATACTATATATCATATATAAATATATTCGATTCATACTATATATCATATATAAATATATTCGATTCATACTATATATCATATATAAATATATTCGATTCATACTATATATCATATATGAATATATTCGATTCATGTTATATATCATATATAAATATATTCGATTCATATTAGATATCATATCATATATAAATATATTCGATTCGTATTATATCTCATATATAAATATATTCTATTCATACTATATATCATATATAAATATATTCGATTCATATTATATATCATATCATATATAAATATATTCGATTCATATTATATATCATATATAAATATATTCGATTCATGTTATATATCATATATAAATATATTCGATTCATGCTATATATCATATATAAATATATTCGATTCATGTTATATATCATATCATATATAAATATATTCGATTCATATTATATATCATATATAAATATATTCGATTCATATTATATATCATATATAAATATATTCGATTCATACTATATATTATATATAAATATATTCGATTCATGTTATATATCATATCATATATAAATATATTCGATTCATATTATATATCATATATAAATATATTCGATTCATTCTATATATCATATATAAATATATTCGATTCATGTTATATATCATATCATATATAAATATATTCGATTCATATTATATATCATATATAAATATATTCGATTCATACTATATATCATATATAAATATATTCGATTCATATTATATATCATATCATATATAAATATATTCGATTCATATTATATATCATATATAAATATATTCGATTCATACTATATATCATATATAAATATATTCGATTCATGTTATATATCATATATAAATATATTCGATTCATATTATATCTCATATATAAATATATTCGATTCATACTATATATCATATATAAATATATTCGATTCATGTTATATATCATATCATATATAAATATATTCGATTCATATTATATATCATATATAAATATATTCGATTCATACTATATATCATATATAAATATATTCGATTCATGTTATATATCATATATAAATATATTCGATTCATATTATATATCATATATAAATATATTCGATTCATACTATATATCATATATAAATATATTCGATTCATGTTATATATCATATATAAATATATTCGATTCATGTTATATATCATATCATATATAAATATATTCGATTCATATTATATATCATATCATATATAAATATATTCGATTCATATTATATCTCATATATAAATATATTCGATTCATACTATATATCATATGTATAAATATATTCGATTCATATTATATATAATATCATATATAAATATATTCGATTCATATTAGATATCATATCATATATAAATATATTCGATTCATATTATATATCATATATAAATATATTCGATCCATGTTATATATCATATCATATATAAATATATTCGATTCATATTATATATCATATCATATATAAATATATTCGATTGATACTATATATCATATCATATGTAAATATATTCGATTCATACTATATATCATATCATATATAAATATATGAATATCATATCATATATAAATATATGAATAACTGATTATCGGATGAGTAAGAAGATGGGCAATATATGTTCAAAACGTACCGAGAATGGATGTGCATCAAGCAATAGAGAAATATATACAAGGAATGTATTACTTACTATTTATGAAATACTGAATATATGCGTATGAAGTATTGTGTGCCTTAATGAGTACTTTTTATAACCGCGTATACGGCATAATTACGTTGACACACCGGTTCTCGCTGGATAACTGAAGTTAAGCAACATTGAACCTGGTCAATAATAAATGGGTGATCATTTGAGACTTCCAATTGTTGTCATTATCTTGTAATTGTTTCCAGTCATCCTGGTCTTCTCCTTGCCACTGGACTCAAACAGTGCCGATTCAGGAGAGGTGTGGTTGGTGATTGCGCAGCCCTTGCCTCACAATTACACTCGCAGTTGCCCCTACAGGGGGTATCCTTTGTCTTTCGAGACTCAACGGAGGCATCGTATGACAGCGATCAGCATTGAAAAAAATTTTTTTCTAAATAAACCGAGTTGTTAATATATTGATTGGTTGGGTGTTTTTGTTTTACGGCATATCAACCCTTTCAGGTTATTTAATGCCGAATCCAAAGATTTTGAAGAAAAGTTTTTTAATAGAATATATTTGTTGTTTTCAAGTCGGTTTCCATTTAACCCATAGTTGGGACCCTAACAGGTACTACCACTCCGTGTCAGAGTGAACCTGGGAGAAATGGCAGTTAAAGGGTGGATCCACACTCCCCAAAGCCTACAAGCTGGGGCCTCACCACTGGATATAGTTTAAGGTCATATCCAGGACCGGGAAGTAAGGGAAAAAGGGGGGAGAGAAGGGAGCTGTTGTTTTTGTTTTTGGTTTTGTAGAACATAATTAAGTTTTACAAAAGAGAATAGAAAAACAAAAAGGAACATCAATGTAGGTGCATTTCGTCTCAGGAAGCCAATAGACAGCCCAATCTAGTAGCACCAGTAATATATTGAAATTATATCGCTGTACAACGAAGTAAATAAAATATGGAGTAGTTTCATGGTCTGAATATCCGATGTTTTTTGCGGGAGAGGTCAAGATCTGAATCATGTGTGTTCAGAAATGAACAGCTTATTTTCGGGTGAGTAATTAATATGTCAGATAGGAAGAGATACACAGACACGTGCTACCGATGCAGAATAATGTAATGCGTACATTGTCTTTGCATCTCTCTATTTCCGGTGCACTGGACAACTTATTCATATATAACATTAAATTAATCAAAGATCTGTAGGGAGGGAATGTAAAAAGTTTGTATCAAGCTGGTATAAGCTACTCTTTCCTTCTCATCTTATTTCCTTTTTATTTCTTCTTTTCTGTATCGGGTGGAAATGTGAGAACGTTAAAATCCATAGCTTTCTACTACGACCACCCTTCCCAAACACTTCCACTACTACTAATACTACTACTACTATTTTTTGTGAGTCCCACCATAAACAGACACCACATCAAGTAATAAGGGTCAAGGAGAAGGAGAAGACCGAGGAAAGAAGGTACTAGCCAAACCTTCGTTGGATGAGTGCAAAGAGGACTGGGACCTTGAGGGGACTTATTACCACCCAAATTCCAGTGAAGACCAATGGTCGTCACCAACGAGTAATCAATGGTAAGCGGATGTTGTGATAACGCAAATTCAAAGGTTATCAAAAGGTGGAGAGTACTGGAAATCTGGGGAGACGTGTTGTCACTTAGACTCCGGGGGACACCACAAGTTGTTCTCGGAAAACGATCTGATGATGGTTTGTGTTAATGCTCCAAGTGAGTAAATAATAATAATAATAATAATAATAATAATAATAATAATAATAATAATAGCAGCAGCACTAGAAACAATACCAAAAAAACTTCGAAAAAAGAATGGGAGAGATTGGAACCAGGAGGATAGCTGATAAGCTAAAACAGATAACAATAATGAAAACGGCTGGAATATTAAGGAAAACACCTCCAGTGCGGAAACTAATGCACATGAACTAGACGCGCAAGCTGAACCTATAAAAACTGCTACAGACATAAAACACAAACAAACGCCAAATAGAAGCAAGAAAATTGAAACTATAATTGTAAAGTAACTCACCAACCCATATCAAAACAAAAGAAGTGGGAGTTTGGCATCAACAGGTAACATACCAAATTGTTGGAGAGGGTCGAGGAGGATGAAATCAATGGTAAACATCTGTTGCTATAACGCAAATTCATCTGCAAAGGTTATCGAAAAAGGTGACGAGTACTAAAAATCTAGGGAGATTTGTTGTCAAGTGAATTGACATCTGTCCATTTATAATCTATAAAAAAAGTCATTCAGAAAAGAAAACAAAACAATGTGTTTTGTGGTGAATTTTCATTGAAAAAAACTTAATTTTTTTTAAAATCATTTTTTTTAGCTTTAAAATGTTGAAAAGAATTAGCTAGAAAATTTTTTTAATTATTTTTAAAGCTTTAAAATGTTGAAAAGAATTAGCTAGAACATTTTTTTAATTATTTTTTTAGCTTTAAAATGTTAAAAAGAATTAGCTAGAAAATTTTTTTAATTATTTTTTTTAAGCTTTAAAATCTTAAAAAGAATTAGCTAGAAAATGTTTTAATCATTTTTTTTTAGCTTTAAAATGTTAAAAAGAATTAGCTAGAATTTTTTTTTTAAATACGTCGTTGTTTTATTTTACTTTTTATTCATTTTAATTATAATATTTTTTTTTAATTTAAACTATCGTAGAATTTCCACGGGTTCTGCTAGTTTAAAGTAATCTTTTTAATCCGTACTGCAAGAGTCAATTCCATAGTTTACCGCTATTCCCGGGCTCCCCCACGCTACTCACACATTTAAAGAGTAACACTCAACACCCAAGTCAACAGAGTTTATGCGATTTTTTGAATGATCTTTCCCTGTTGACTGCGGTATTTCGCTTATTCTCTGCAGTTCTAGGAGGTCACACATCCTAAGCTTTGCCTTCTCCCTTTGAGAAGGATTTATTTTATTGATAATCGCTTGATGTGTTTCTACCGGAGAATGTCGACGGAGCTTTCCAGGCAGGTTTTGCAGGCCATAATAATCCTAAAGTCTATCGAGATGAAGTATGTGATAACGTTTTAACGTTTTGATTTTGCTAACTCACAAACTTCGGAAAGCAAGTTTGCTTAATCTATTAAGCGGCGAGATTTGATGATCTGAATATATTCACCGCGCAGATGGGTAATTTTGATTCAAGGGGTACTCGTCCTGAAGCTTACTTCCGGCTCATAAAAGCGATAGTTTATATTTCTCTTTTTCTTTTTTTTTTTTTTTTTTTTTTGTAAATAAAGTAAAAATGTCTTTCATTTATCGCTGCAACCGTATAAATATAGCCCGCTCCTCAAGACAATAATATATAGAGATAAAAAAAAAACAGAAAGTCTTACTCACATTTTAGACACGATTTATGTCGGGGCCAACGCTTCTAGTTTCAGTTAACACAGAAATAAAACATTTAAATAGATAGCACCATCAAAAAAAATGAAATAAATAAATAAACGAGAGAGGTAGTGATGTAGAGGGGAGCAAAGAAAAGGATGGAAGTTGAGTTATTTTGGAATCGCTATTCAATGTATTAAAAGACGACAGAGATGGGATAGGAAATGTGGACGAGTGGGCGCTGTATGGATGGCGACAAAGAAGCAAAACGTAAACATGGAACGGTAAGTCCAGTAAAAAATATCTCTTATAAACTATCGATCGAATAAGCGCTGGTTAACCAAAAAATCTATAGATCAGTAAGCAAACTTTATGAATGTTCCCTATTTAGTTTTTTTTTTTTTTCGTCCGTGGTGGTGGGGGGAGCAGAACCAAGAACAAATCTATTTTTTTGTGAACCAGTGTTGTGCGTGATTCGAAAATATTTTCGGCTTGAGGGAAAATATCTTCCATCTTCTAGGAATAAGAAAATTCGAAGCTTTCAGTAAGTGGGGTCTAAAATAGGTGCATAGGAAGATTATCCAATTTCTCTCTTTCACTCGCTCTTTTTATTTCCCTACTCTCTCTCTCTCTCTATATATATATATATATATATATATATATAATCATAACACAGGACATTCACTTAGGGTTAATACGAAGGTTTATTTACAAAGGGGATACAAGGCGAGAATCTGTCTCTGTCGGTGTTTTGGAACTCTCTCATTCCCGGAGGAGTATATCTACCTTGTCTGTATATTATTGTACGAGGGACGGGTGCTAGGTCATTCCATTATAACACCTTCCCCCTAAGCTAATTTCTTCCCTAGAATGTGGCTTTACTATTTAGTTGTTTTTTTTTTTTTGTTGCTTTTTTTTTTTAGATTGAACGAAAACGTTCAGCCCTTTTCCTTTTTCTTTCACTTCTCCATACAGTCTGCATTTGTAAATTCTTCGATTTCGGAGAGTGACTAGTTTTCGGAGTTACTGATATTCTCTTGGTATTTCCTTGTTGTTTGGAGGTTCACTTTGGAAAATGTCGTACAGCACTTCCGTTATTAGCTCTCTAATAATATTTATTTGTATGACTGTAAGTTCATTTTCGTCTTTTACTGCTTCTATAACCTTTTCGTCAAGCAATTCACTTTTACTTGGAATCAATCTGGACACACCATCTGCACATACCCTCGTCTTTTTCTTTTTCTTTTTTATATATACTGTGGGTGATGTCAACTCAGAGTAGTTCACTTTTTTAATTACTCCATTTTCTTTGAGTCTTCATCTATTGTTTACATTGAAGAGAATGGAAACTTCCTTTTAGGTTTGAACACCGGTTTATTTTTGTCCTTCAGTTCAAATTTCATTTCAACCTTCGTGCAACAACCCAGTTCCTCAGAAAATTCATTTTTTTTAAATTCTTTTTAAAATCCTTAACAAATTTTGCCGGCAGTTTGGCTTTTTCTATATTTGCAACACTTACGTTTTTACAAAACAAGTTTATGGGTTGCTCCCATAAATTGAATAGTATCATCAAATCAATACCAAATAAATTAGAATTATTTCCTGGTATGACATACATTTTTTGTCTTTGTTATATTTTCATTCAGTGTCACATTTGTATAAAATTCACCTTTGGATTTGAGTCTATTTCCAGAAACACCTCTGGCATTTTTTTCCGTATTTTGTAAGTTTAGATATCCAATTTTCTTCCAAGTTACTTCATCAATTAAAGATATATCACTTCCAGTATCCAGAAGACAGTTGACTTTCAAACCAATAATTTTGACTTCAATATATTTTCTTTTCTTACAATTCATGAACTCTTTTTTAGATTCGATGGTAGTTTTTCTCTCAGGCCTATGGCCTTTTTTCATTTTACATACCGTTGATTTGTGTCCGCACTCCTGGCATATTTTATTTTTAAACTAACATTCTTTTGTAAAATGATTTTTCCTCCACATGTTTATAGCGTATTTTAGTGGACACGTTGTTTAACCCTTTATACTTTGCAATATCTTTCCTTCAATACTTGTCTTGTCTTGTTTTAAATTCAACAGCTTTTGACAATCTTCTGTAACTTTTTGTAAAGTTATCTCAGTGTCTAGATTCATGATTGATAATATCCAATGGACGAATCTCTTTATCTTTAGCGCCTGTAAAACTCTGAACAAATATTAAATATTTAAACATATCTTCTTTGAGTTCTTTTATTCTGAATAATTCACATTGGGCATTTACTTACCCTACATAAGCAATAAAATCCTCATATTGTTTTACAATATTTAAACACATATGACGCGTATAAAATAAATTGTCCTGTTCCCGAAAATTCTCGATAATATATGTATGGTTTCTTTAGTAGAAATATCATCAGATTTCTTCGGGAGAATGAAATGTGTGTATTTTCCTGAGTACCAAGTTTTTGTAACAGCAGAATAATTTAATACAGGCATAATCTACGTATATAATAATATATATGAAATTTGCGTAAAAAAGTATCATATTTAAACGTAGTTTACGGCAGGCAGACCGGCGGGAGCCTATATATATATATATATATATATATATATATATATATATATATATATATATATATGGTAATGCTGGTAATTAGTAAAAACCTGAAGAGAGTGCTCAATACTATTGCAGAGCAAGTATGTTTTTATTTTTTATTACCGTTTTATTTGTTTGGCTACATATGTTTCAGATGTTGGATCATGTTTACGATATAACAGCCTCGTCAGGCCTCACAGAAGTGGTTGTTAGTAATTGGAAGAAGTGTTTTAAAAGAGATACGGAAGAAAAGGTAGACAGGTATTGACAGTATTTCAGTTTTGAAGGTTAAAGATACATTAGATTGTATTGTGTGTGGGGGGTAGAAGATTCAGGTACGCGTGGGTGGAGATATTTGGATATAGGGAGGGGGTGGAGAGAGGATGATAAAGAAAAAATTCAGGGGGTAAGGAAAGGAGGGGGAGTTTCAATTTATAGGTTTTAAATTTTAACTGGTTTTTGTTTTTCAACAAGGTATATTAAGTAGATGAGAGAGAGGGGTGAGCGAGAGGGAAAGAGAGGGAGAATGAGAGGAAAAGAGAGAGAGAGGGGGGAAAGGGTTAGTGTACATGTCATTTTTTGACAAGTATAGGGCTCATTTAAAATTTTCGTAGTCGTTATACGCCTTGTTCTTTCCCGTTTACAATGGGTTGTTTTTTTTAACTATCTAAAACTACTTAAAGAAAACATTATCGCAAACTATAAAAAAATCAGATACAGACCTAGTCAAGGACATCAACTTAGATAGCAAAAATATCACTGACACACTCAAAATTAGCAACAGAGTAGGAAAACTATCAAGTAAGGAAGCATACATTATACTTAAGGACCATAAACCTCACTTTGAAATAAGACCTCAAACGAGACTTATAAACCCCACGAAGCCAGAAATAGGAAGAATAAGGAAAAGAATACTAGAAAGAATTAAATTTACAAATTAAAACCAAATATGAACTAAACCAATGGATGAACACCAATGACACCATTCGATGGTTCAATAATATCCAAAACAAAAAAAGACCGCATTCATCCAGTTCGATATTGAAAGCTACTATCCTCCAATATCAAAAGAACTGTTAGACGAGACATTTGACTTTACTTCATTACTCTCTGATCTACAACCATCCGAAATGGAGATTATCAAAAAAATCTAGTAAAACAGTACTAATCGGCCAAAACACTCAATGGACTATAAAGAACCAACGCGGATCATTTAACCTCTCAGTAGGATCTCTGGATTCAGCCGAAACAACCGACCTAGTTGGTCTCTTCATTCTATATAATCTCACAAAACTATAAATAACAAAAACATTGGACTATATAGAGACGATGGTCTTATCGTAGTTGAAAATTCAAATGACCCTAAATGCGAAAAATTGAAAAAAAACCTTAACTAAAGAAATGAACAGAATGGGTCTAAAACTGGACAGAATGGGTCTAAAACGTAAACACTGTTAACTTTCTCGATATAACTCTTAACCTCTCAAATAACACTTATGAACCTTACACTAAAGACAATACTTATCCACTCTATATACACACAGTATCGAACCACCCAAAACTTATCATTAAACATGTCCCTGCATCTATCGAAAAAAGACTTAGTACTAATTCCTCTAAACTTGAAATATTCAACAAGCATAAAACATTTTATGAAAATGCCCTTAAAGAAAGTGGCCACCCAAACACCATCTTTAATTTCATTAAACCTAATCCATCTAATACCCCAAACAAGAAAAATAGAGTCAGAAAAATAATTTGGTTCAACCCCCTTCAATATAATGGTTAAAACGAAACTAGGCAAAAAAATTCTTCCAACTAATAAACAACCATTTTCTACCCAATCACACACTACACAAAATATTTAATAAAAACACAATTAAGCTTAGCTACGGCTGTACTGATAACCTATAACAAATAATCAAGAAACACAAATAACACTAGCAGAGATAATTGTAACTGCACCAACAAATCCCAATATCCACTTAATCAACAATGTCTACAAACATGAGTAGTCTATAAAGCCACAATTGCACCTGAAGAAAACCCAAACTACAAAAAATACTATACTGGCCTGGCAGATACCTCCTTTAAAGATAAGTTTAGAGTACATAAATGCTCCTTCACAAACTCCAACCACCCTAACAAAACCTCACTAACCTCCCAATATCTTGATCTAATCCAGAATAACCTTACATCAACCATTAAGTGGGAAATCCTTAAAAAATCTAACGTATGTAAATCGTTAAACTCCTCATGCCTCCTCTGTCTAAATGAAAAACTTTTTATATTCAGTTTTAAAGATAGACACAAATTATTAAATAGAAAACATGAAGCCACCATAAACTGCCGGCATTACAAATCCCACCTCCTTAGCAATTATATGCCCTTCTGAAACACCTCTCAGATAACATCCTTTTTGGACCCGATGAATAATACACATAATACATCCATCTACCGCATACACCCAATTACTGTAACATCAACACAACCAAATCCCCTCACTCAACTCTCCTCATACTCTATACGATCTTACCCATCTACACATTCGTCTACCCATGAATCCTACCACCCCCAACCACTTATTAATTACTACTAAAACTCTCAACACTAATATGGGTATACATATGTTGCAATTTTGTATGGATATCTATGTGTGTGTGTGTTCTTGTCTGCATGCGTGTATGTATCTTCATGTGTATGTGTATGTGCGGTCATTATTGAATCTGTATATATCCCTATGTGTGTGTATGTGTATCTTTCTATGTATACGTGCATGGATATATGTGTACATTGATATATGCTTGTATATCTACATCTGCGTGCGCCTGTATGTGTATGCGTGCATCTGGATACCAGTGTCTGTATGTATGTGTATCTATATATGTACGTATGGGTGAGCATATGTATGTAGGCATAGCTATATCTGGACGTACATGCATGTATGTGTTTGTATGTGTGTGTATGCCTATATCTACAATACACTTGACACTGAAAATTGGGTTAAGCTTAACCACTGCCCAAAGCACGATGTTGGGAGCCCCCCTATATATATCAACTTTATGTATAACTTTTAAATCTTTATACCCCATTTTAATTTTTTTCCTAGACATTATAAATTAATCCATACCCAATAAGCCAAGCAAATCAATACAGGCCCCTAAAAATTAAACCAGCAACATGTATTTTAAGCATATCCCAGAGTGCGTCTACCTAACCTCGCATTGTTAACTACACCCGCCTGTTTATTTATCCTTTGTTTTGTTTTTTGTATATTTGTCTACCCAACTTTAATTTACTTGCTAAGCGTAAATGTGCACGTATCTCTCTCTCTCTCTCTCTATATATATATATATATATATGTCTATATATATCTATATATGTCTGTGTATATGTGTACGTGTGTTTTTATCAATATGTATAGTTGTATAATTATATGTACGTGTATAGGGGCGCATGTGTGTGTGCATGTACATCTACATCTCACTGGAGATCCGTGCATGTATCTTCGATTGTATATGTATAACTGGGCCTATATATAGCCTTATGTGTGCTTGTGTGTATGTTTCTGTGTGCACGTGTATGGGTGTGTATGCCCGTGGGTCGTGTGTGTGTGCATGAGTGGGTATAGGTATATTTATATCTGTGTGCACATGTGTGTGTTTGCGTGCATCTGACTGTTAATGTCTATATATATGTGTGTGTGTCTGCTGATGTGCATGGTTGACCGTGTGTGTGTGCGGATAGAGCTGTGTCTGAGTTTATGTGCATATATGTGTTTATATGTGTGTGTGCCTGTATCAGCGATGCTTTTAGCACTGAAAGTGAATTTAAACGTGACCACTGCCCAAGGCGCCATGTTGCGGGCCTACCCCATGTGTGTGTGAAATTAACGATGTGTCTACCTGGCCTCTCATTGTCAAATGCACCTGTGCATTTACTTGTTTATTTATTTATTTATTTATTATTATTTTTTTATTAATTACTTATTTATCCTAGCTTTGCTTTGTTTGCTTGGTATGGGTATGTGCATGTCTGTGTATATATGTATATATATGTATATGTATGTACATATATGTATATATATATATATATGCATATATATATGGGCAAGGCTCCATGTTGGGGGCCCACCCCGTATACATATTAACTTAGTGATGCATCTACCTAACCTCGCAATATAACCACAACCATCTCTTTACTTACTTATTATTTTTATTTATTTATTTATTATTGTTTATTTGTCCGAACTTTACCTTATTTACTTAGTATAAATATAGGCATGTCTGTGTATATATGTATATATGCATATATATATATATAAATATATGTATATATATATGTGTGTGTGTGTGTCTGTACATGTCTGTATGTTTATATTTTTAATATCTATATTTATATAATTGCATATAAGTGTATAGGGGTAGATGCGTAGGTATGCGTATGTATGTATGTGTGTATGTACAGATACTTCATACTGGAGACCTTACTTCCACATATATGTATATAAGTGGGTGGGTGTGTATATGTACGTGTGTGTATATGTTCCTATATATATTTGTGAGTGTATATATGTGTATAAGAGTTGTTTGTATATGTGTGTATGTCTGCATATATTTTGTTTATATATATATATGTGTGTGTACGTATGTGTCTGTGTGTGGGTGCCTAAAAATGTACATATGTCTGTATATGTATGTATGCGAATGTGCGCGTGCGTTAACGTATGTATTTAAAAAACAACCCATTGTAAACGGGAAAGAACAAATCGGCGTATAGCGACTACGAAAATTTTAAATGACCCCTGTACTTGTCAAAAATATGACATCTACACTAACCCTTTCCCCTCTCTCTCTCTCTCTCTCACACACACACACACACACACACTCTCTCTTTCCCTCTCGCTCTCCCTCTCTCTCTCATCTACTTAATATACCTTGCTGAAAAAACAAAAGCCAGTTAAAATTTAAAACCTAAAAATTGAAACTTCCCCTCCCCTTAATTTTTTTTTATCATCCTCTCTCCCCCTCCCCCTCCCTATATCCATATATCTCCACCCACGCCTACCTGAATCTACTGCCCCCACACGCACAATACAATCTAATGTATCTTTAACCTTAAAAACTGAAATAGTGTGTGTGTGGGTGTGTGTGTGAGTGCGTGCAAATATAATTTTTCAATTATATTTAACTTTTTTATGTATATAAATCGTTAATTTTAGAAGTTCAGTGTTATTACAGAGTATATAACAAATTAATGGCAACAATCTATATTCAGAATTTCACGATGTTGACCATCTTACAATTCATTCCTCTAATTCCGTTGACACTTACGAAACTGTTACTGTCAAGAATTGTGGGTGTAAACGGAATTGAAGAATTAAATTGTAAGATGGTCAACATCAATGTCATTTATTTGTTATATGTGTGTGTATATATACATATATATATATATATGTGTGTGTGCGTGTGTGTGTGTGTGTGTGTGTAGAGAGAGAGAAATATAGAATGAGGGGTGATAAAAAGAAGCAAAATTTATCGACGTTGTAATTTGATTGGATGAAAAAAGAAAGTGTTTATAGTGATCAATCAGATGTTATTGATGTGCATACGAAATTTAAGCAATTAAAAATGCTAAGGGATATTCTTGAGATGTCCAGTCAATTTAGGCGTACAACCAGCAAAAATGCAATTTTAAACTTGAACGTAACATACCAACAAAAATCATATTTAAAACTTAAAAGTAATAGAGCATAAAAAGTTATTTCACATTTAAGCATAAGAAATTACGAAATTATCATGTGAAACATAATCGTAACACACCATAAAATGCTATTTCAAACTTGATCGTGACAGACCACCAAGCTGCTATGTCAAACTTGATCGTGACAGATCATGAAATTGCTATCTCAAACTTGATAATGACAGGCCATAAAAATTTTACGTTAACTAGATCGTGGGAGATCACAAAAATGCTATGTCAAACTTGATCGTGACAGACTACCAAACTGCTATTTCAAACATTATCTTGACAGACCATAACAATTCTACGTCAAACTTCATCGTGAAAGACAAGGCTATGTCAAACTTGATCCTCACAGACCACGAAACTGCTATGTTAAACTTGATCGTGACAGACCATGAAATTGCTATTTCAAACTTAATCCTGACAAACCATAAAAATTCTACATCAAACTTGATCGTCACAAACTCTGGAACTGCTATGTCAAACATAACAGACTATTAAAGTATTTTTTTACATGGTAGTCACCACTTATCAAGGCCCGGAAGCGACTCGGGGATAAGGGTTATTGAATTACAGTAATCAATGGGATAATATCGTAGTAATCGTTAGTAATGGAGATATTACGTCATACTTGATCGTGAGAGGCCAACATAGATCTGCGTGGCCTTATAAAACATTATGACTGGACCAATAACTGTTGATTATTATAAGAAACTAAACCTTGCTTTCTGATGAGAATAGTGTTCATTCGAAAAGACCTCGTGGCGTTTAGCACAGCACAACAATTCCGCCATTCTCTGCAAGTTGTCATGATCATGGGAGAAAGATTTGTGGATGATTTACACTTTTAACAAGCGACAAAACAAGGATGCTCACATATGCTAAAGGCAAGCAAAACTAACCGCTTTCTTCCCCGAAGGTTATAAGCAAATATGCTATTCCGATGCAACTTAATGGAAGCAAACTTTTAATACGAATGCGCTCAAAGAGCGACGATATTTGCCAAGGGCCAAACATACCTTACTTGATTATCTAATTTCATGTGTAAATATTCAAATTTTCTCCAGTGTCTTGTTTCGATTTTTAAATTTTTAAGCTTTTCGATTTTGTTCTCGATATAGAAATCAAAATATGGAAGTAAAAATGTGCCTGCGGACTTGCGTCATATTTGTCTATATCCAAGGATCAGAAGAAAGGCAAACGACCATCTTCAAATTAGGTACTGCGAAAGACATAGTATAAAAAGTATATTATAGAGAAAAAGCAATGGAAAAAGTCCTTTAACAGCAGAATTAATAAAACAATGTAACGTCTTTAACAATAACAATAACAATATTTACGGCGTGATTTAAATCAGAAGATGCTGTACACATTTACATAAGAAAATATAAAAACGAGTGTACTGCACACATATATATATAAATATATATATATATATACATATATTTATTTGTAGTCATCGACATACAGTCTTGTTTCGTTGTATCACAACTCCTCAGTACCGCTAGACTAGCACCTCTCCCAAGCCGAAGATTGAACCTAGAACCATCGCGTTGACAGTCAGCAGCTCTACCGATCGACACACTGGAGCGGCGCCCGTAAATTATCTTGCCAAATGTCTATTTAAACAAACATTTGTCCACTACTTTTACAGTGCTCTAACCGCTTGTTTATAAACAAACAATGAGCGTCGACTTTTTCAGCCAATTAAGTAGCGTGTGAGATTATAACAATATTATGTATACACACACGCATATATATATATATATATATATATATATATATATATATGCGTGTGTGTATACATAATATTCTTATATAAATGGTTTATATCTACCCGTGAAAAATGTATTCAGGCTTACGTAATATTTATTGTGGAATGACAATTACTGCTGGTTGAAGGACACGAATTCAGTCACAAACTGAGGCCACCCGGAACTATCAGGGAATGAAGATAATTAAATTTTGTATAATGTCGAGTAAACGGATATACACAATCTACTATAATAGTATTCAATGGCTGATGCCGGAACTTTGCATTAAGCTTATATATATATATATATATATATATATATATATATATATATATATATATATATATATATATATATATATATATGTTGTTTTTGTTTTAGCGATATGTTTTGAATGAATTCAATTATTTACGAAAGTGCATTTTTACCTAAATGCGAGTTGGGAATAATTTTCCTTTTTAACCAATTTGCACCCCCACATGGGGAGCGGTATATATATATATATATATATATATATATATATATATATATATATATATATATTATTTTTAAAATGTAATTATCCACTGTGGATAATTACATTTTAAAAATAATGTATATATATATATATATATATATATATATATATATATATATATATATATATATATATATATGTTCTTTTAGTAGGTTTCCAGACGTTTTTGTACAGGCATTTAAAATAGCTGCAGACACTTGAAAATTCAATATGTTATCACTATACATCTTATGAGGAGGGAACAATGTTTATGATTACAATTGAAAATAAACATCTACAGTAGGAATTATAATACACCCTACTAAAGCCTAATGGTCATAGCTAGCATCAGTTTTTGTGTGGCATAAGAGATTCAAGGAAGGCAGGGAGTCTGTGCGGGATGATGAGAGGTGTGAGAAGAATAAAGAAGTTAGAACACCAGATTTGATAAAAAATATAAAGAAATTTCTGCGTAAGAAGAGTTGTGTGTCTATAGAGACATTAACTGCACAGTTTGATGTCAGTATGGAAACTTACAATTATTCGCGAGGAACTGAAGATGCGGAAGATTTGCGCGAATTTTGTTCCAAGGGCGCTCAGAGAATATTAGAAAGAGGTTGCCATGACAACAAGAAGATAGCTAAGCTGGTTCATTCAGATCTCGCAGTTCTTGATGCTCTGGTATCTTTAGATGAAAGCTGAATTTACTGCTATGATCCAGAAACCATGAGACAGAGTTTCCAGTGGAAGCATGTTGACTATCCCAGACTCAAGAAGGCAAGACAGAGCAAAACAATCCAGAAACATATGATGATAGTTTGTTTATTTGGGTTTTTTTTCACAGCCGGGCATGATCTACATGCACTGATTTTCCACAGGATAGATAGTCAACAAGGAATATTATGTTAAGGTTTAAAAGAAGTTAAGGAAGAAATTTCGTCGGAAGAGGCCAGCACTCTTCAAATCAAGTCAGCGGCATTTCCACAACTCTATTCTTCTCACAGACTATATGACCAAAATTGGCACAAAACACTTCCTCGCTTTCCCTATGACTTTAGCCTATTCCTTAAGCTCAAGAAAAAAACTTAGAGGATGTCGTTATGAGACAATTGAGGAGATGAAAGAAGCTGTGACAAGGGTCACTAAAACGCAAGATGACAGCCGATTAAAGAGAGCAGTTCCAATTTAAACAACGTTAACACTTTTATGCAACCGAACATCACAAGTGAATTTGTGAACTTTTATCATTGCATAAACAGAAAGGTCCAACCTATGAAATCAGCTATAGATTTTTTTATAAGATAAGGGTGCGCTCAATGTAAATGCTTCTTTGTAGAGCATCATTGAAGGAAAATATGCGACTATTGTACGTTTAACTTTAATTCAAGTGATTATGTAAACTAATTTTATAAGGCTGGTGCGCGTTCAAAATGAATGTTTATGTTTAGAGCACAATTGAACTAAAATACTTAACTTAATGGAATTTTAAACTTTGAGTGAAGTCATTATTTACAGATACTTAAAAAAAACACAGTATATTTTCTCCTGTACAATGTAGACCACAATGTAATGTGGACTAAGTAAGTGCGCAGTGGCATGTACACTTTGAGCAGGCAATTGATTCGGGAGGTCCCCTACTACTGCGGGCAAAAAATACTACTATCGATATGATTAAAAATAGCGATTTCGCCGATTTCGATGACAATAAAAGTATAAGAGGATGGAACATCTGTTGATTCTCATTCAATCTTTGACAACATCGGGTCTCCCTGCTAGACTATTAGCCACTATCTTATTTATCTTTAGAACGCCATTTTAGACACGTTTATTATAACGACTAAATGTCTCTAAAATGGCGCTCTAAAGTTACATAAGATAGTGGCTAATAGTCTAGACATAATAAATTTATATGTTGCATCTGTTGGTGCAAACCTACGGTACTTTGGTCCAGAGGGAAATTTCTGCAATGAAAATATTATATACTAGCAGGCCCACCCGGCGTTGCTCAGAACCGCATAAAACAATGAGAAAAATGAAGTTGACTTTGAACATATCTGTTATTCTTAGGAGAGAGGAATTTTTTATGTCTATATATCGTTTGCTATTTCGTGCAAACGAATATTTTACCTAACCTAGGACGTGAATTATACAAATTATGTATGAAATAATTTTAAATTCCTTAGGAAATGTGATTAACAGCACGAATATTAAATAATTTTTCAATTCCTAGGACGGATAATATACAACACATATATTAAATAATTTTCTTACCCCCTGACGGGTAATGTAAATATATATATGAAACAATTTAACATAATCTCGATTGGTATTGTACAACATACATGAACTAATTTCTCTTCCCAGAAAGACCATCGTAATTAAAAAAAAGTGAATTCACTGTTAGAAGATGAATTATTAGAATTTCCAAATAAATACATAAATACATTATCTTGGTTAGTAATTAGGCAACGCTTGCTTCAACAGAAAATTCGTCATTACTGTGTTTCTTTTCCCTCCACAACTACCACCAACACTACAATTTTAAGCAAAATTATATAATTTCTAGAATAGGACTCAGCAGATTTCCCAAATAAATATGTAAATATTATTTCAGCATTGTTCGTATTGCGTATGTAAGCGTTTTATTTAATAAATTGTCAGGTGAAAGTACAGAATAGTTTAAAAAATACCTTATTCTCCCCATATTAAGAATGACTTTCTCAACATTAAAATTTAAAAACATACCCTATCCATATTAAGACTGGCTTTCTAAACAATAACATTATTTCAGCACAGTCCGTATTCCGTATGCCAATATTTAATTTAATAAATTATTATGTGAAAGTACAGAATAGTTTACAAAAATATCCTCCTCTCCCTATATTAAGAATGCCTTTCTAAATTATAACGCTATTATTTCAGCACGGTCCGTATTCCATATGTCAGGGGGGGTTATTTATTAAATTGTTAGGTGAAAGTACAGAATAGTTTAAAACCCCCTCCCCATATTAAAAATGGGTTTCTAAATAATGTTATTCTTTCAGCATAGTCCGTATTCCGTATGCCAATTCCCCCTACCCCCGTTTTAAAAAAATATATGAAATAAAGTAAATATGAGATCGTAAAATTCTACAACCATTTCCGGGACTGATTCCATATCATCCCATCTCTCTTAAGTAAAGGTAAAAAATAAAGAAACTTTGAGATCGTAAACTCCTTCAGCCATTTTCGGGGACTGACTCCATATCATCACATCTCTCTTAAAAATAGATATGAAATAAAGGAAATTTGATATCATAAACTGCCTCAGCCATTTCTGGGACTGACTTCATATACCCCCTGTCTCTTATAATATATGAAATAAAGTAATTTTGAGATCGTAAACTGCCTCAGCAATTTCCCAGACTGACACAATATCCCCCCTTCCTCACTGTTAAAAATATATGTGAAATAAAGTAATTTTCAGATCGTAAACTCCTTCAGCCGTTTCCGGGCCTGACTCCGTATCCCCCTTCCTTTAAAAATATATATGAAATAAAGTATTTTTGAGATCATAAACTGCTTCAGCAATTTCCGGGACACTCCATATTCCCCTCCCCCTCTTAAAATATATGCTGTGTCGGTTATTTTGTATTTTTCTTTAAATGAGGAGGTAATGCCTGGTAGAAAACTATATTATGCTTACTTGGCCTTTTGGCTAAGATCAAAGTGATGCATCATTTAAGCGAAATCATCTATTGACCCCCCCCTCTCCATAAACAGAAAAAGTGGTGGTAATACTGAATGAACAGGCACTAATTCACCACACCCCAACCTCACCTAAAATTGAAAGTTTAGTCATCCCTAGCGGCGTCCAGAGTGCTTTTAAAAGCAACATAAAAAACTTGTCCCCCCCCTCCCATAATCGCGTTGACACACCGGTTCCCGACAGATCACCGAAGTTAAGCAACGTTGAGCCAGTTTAGTATCAAATGGGTGAATATTTGGAAATTCTAGGCGCTGTATGTGTTCTCCGTTTTTCTCGGTATTTTTTCCAGTCGTCCTGTACATACACTTCACTTGCCACTAGTATTAAACAATTTCGTCTCAGGAGAGGTGTGGTTGGAGATTGCACATCTCCTGACACTAAAATTTCACGAGCAGGCACCCCTTCGATGGTATTCATAGCCTGTCAAAGACTGACGGAGCCTGTTGCTGTGGGTATATATATATATATATATATATATATATATATATATATATATATATATATATATATACATGAAGGTAGAAGTGTGCATGTTAGTAATCCCATGACCAAGCGTGGAGTGGGTTACAGATATTGCGCATATAGAAATAATTCCATGATATCACTACATCTACGAGGGGCGTGCAATAAGTAATGCCCCTGACCAACTTCCCATAACAGCAGAGCAACGAAACATGGCACAGTTATTAGTCTTTCTCTACATGGGAACCACCCAGAGTTATGCATTTCTCCCATCGTTTGATGCAGCTCTGGAGACCGTTTTTGTAGAATACCCTAAGTTGGTCCTCCAACCACGACGTGACTTTAGAAATCAAGGCTGCATCATCTGGGAAACGTTTTCCTTTCAAAAACAACTTCATGCCTGGGAAGAGGTGAAAGTCAGATGGTATACGGTCACGAGAGTAGGGAGGATGGGGTACGATTTCATAACCACACGCCCGTGCTTATGATCTGGCGACATGCGAGTTGTGGACCGGGGCGTTGTTTTGCAGGAGGAGGGTACCTTTGCTGATCTTGCCCTGCCTCTTGATTTTGATAGCTTCTCTTAATTTCCTCAAAAGTGAAGCATAATAGGCTCCTGTAATTGTGGTACCCTTTGCCAGGAAATCTGTACACTACACCATCCTGGTCTCAGAAGACTCTGAGCATGACCTTGCCTTCTTTGGAGGTGGTGACTCCAAGTGCTTCCACTGCATTGACTGGGCTTTGGTTTCTGGATCATAGTGATGGACCCAGGTTTCATCCTGTGTAATCAGTCTTTTGAAAAACTTTGACTCATCTTCTTCGCACATCTCCAAATTCATCCTCGAACACTCGACGCGTTCTCACTTCTGGAATGGTGTGAGCAAATTGGGAATCCATCTGGCAGACACATTATGCATATGCAAATGATCATGAATGATATTTTCCACAGACTCTGTACTAATCTTGATATCTTGGGCTATTTGGCGAATAGTAATGCGCCGATCTTCCAAAATGGCAACCTTCATTTAACGGACAGATGCCTCATCAATGGCAGACGGGGGCGACCAAGTCTGGGAGATGTTTCCACAGACTTCCGGCCATGTTTGAATTCACGATGCCAACGTTTTACAAGGCCATATGATGAGGCATTATCACCATAAGTTTCTCTCATTTCATCAAAAGTCTCCTGTGGTGTGCGTCCTTTCAAATACAAAAACCGGATCACGGCTCGACATTCAACAGGCTCCATTTCACACCTGACGCAGTTCAAACACCTGTAAAGCAGAAACCACAATTAGTTCAGAGCTGTAATTTGCCACATAACCCATAGAGATATAAATCATTGCATATGCAAAATTTCAGCTAGATCAGACAACTGGAAGTGAGTCAGGGGCATTACTTATTGCACGCCCCTCGTATTTTACCAGATAGAAAAGAAGAAAATTGTCCACATATTTTTTAGTACATTTGTTGCTTAAATCTTTTTGGCTTATGTATTTCACGACCACATCTTGTGTTGTCTGTTGATTCTTTTGGGGTTAATTAGTGTGAGATGTTGTTTCTGTTATTGAATCCAGTTTGTGATGAGGTGATGTGATCATTGAATTGAACCTGTTTGGAGATTGATTTTTTATCCCCTATTATTTAGACTCTGTTTCGTCTTTTGGAAGATCCGTCTGGTAGTTGAAGAATGAATGATCTACACATTTACTCGAAACTGTGGCGGGTTTCCATTTCCCAATTTGGTTATCCAGTATACGTGCATATCGTCTAGGAATAAGTGCTGGCAGATTATGAGGTGTTTTGTCATGATACTTTTTTTGTATGTCCTGTCTATGTTCTAGTTGTTCATGGATATGGTCAGAATCGGGAAATCTTGGGTTTGGAACTTTCGCAATTATGTTTGATTTAATAATGCGGTTGTTTAAAAGTTCACTTGAACTTGGAATGTTGTGGTTGATTGTTGTGGCTACTGCTGTGCAGGTGTCTGCTGTTGTACTAGAACTACTTCTTGCTGTTGCCTTTGCTGCCGTTGTTTTTTGTTGTTGTTGAATCAGTACCTGCTTAGCCAATGGATCCTGCCGCTGCCGCCGAGAAAGAACTTGATGTTTGCCAACAGGAGAAAGTTGCTGTTGGGCTAGCATTGTTTGTTGTCTTTGCTGGGCAAGTTAGGCAAATTCCTGTTGTTTTTGCACCAAGCCCTGTTGTTGAGTAGGTAGGCTGGACTGCTGTTGGCTTAAATCTTCTTCTTCTTCTTCTTCTTCTTCTTCTTCTTCTTCTTGCTGCTGCTGCAGACGATTGGTGTGCATTTTTTGGGGCTGTGCAATGTAGGATAATTAGTTTGAGATGTTCTAGAATTTGTAGTCCTAGAACTACTGGCCCTCTTATATCTACAACATCGAAAGTGCTGTTATTCCAGTCGGAATTATTATATTTACATGGTACTTTGATGGTACCATAATATTTTATTGGTGTTCCGTTATACGCTACCAGATTTTTATATGTTTGGTTTCTTAGGTTTGGAAAGCCATCAGTGTCTAATTTCTGCGGGAACGTTCTACGAAATGTAGAGATTGGAAGTGTGTTACCCTGAGCGCCTGTATCAATTTTTGTTAGCAACTTATGTACTCATTTGTGTTTGGTACTTTTATTTTAATAGATACAAAGGCTTCATGTCTCTGGTGTTAGAGGATGTTAAGGTTTCAAACTGTTTGTCTATTTCTTGAGTGTTGTTGCTATATGCTGCATCGGTTTTGGTGGATTGCTTTTTCTTGGACTGGTTCTTTTCATATTGTGGTTGATTTTCTGGCGTTAATTTATTATGGTCTCTGCTTCGTTACCTTAGTCTTTGTCTTGATTTTTTTTTTATAAACAAACTGTTGCCCAGTGGTTTTCTTTACTGAGTGTGTTGCGTTTTTAACTAAATGCTGGGCAGGCTTCACAGCAAATTCATGACTTCTACCACAATTGAGACACTTATTAAATTTGTTGGAACATGCTGTTGGCGTTCTTATGGCTTGAATACTGGTGTTTTTATCTTCTTTATTGTTAATAATGAGGCTAAGTTGTTTGAAACTTTGTATGTTTTGCCGATACGAACAGTTTCTTCCAGTGTTTGAGTGTTGTCTTTTTGTAACAACTCTTTTTGAAACTGTAGAATTGGAATTGGAATGCTAGAAATCATGTGTCCAATTATGTTCTATTGTTGTTCCGTATCAGATAACGAACATGTGAGTTGTCTACATCTGTTTATAAAATAATCTAAAGACTCGTCTCATCTCTGTTTATAAGACATTATTTTTAAATGATTTATTTGGACATTTCTTTTTGTTCTAGCTGATCAATGAACCTATTAAAAATAATTTCAGGAGAACGTTTTTCTTCTTCCGTTAAAGACCATGTGTAAAATCTTTCAACTCCTTCATTACCACTCTGCAACAGTATATAGTTTACTTGTTTTTCTGTTGTTGTTTTTTTGTTCATAATAAATACAGTTGCAAACGTGGTTCAAAAAGCTTAAAAGTTTCTGTGTCCCAGTCCATTACAGGTATAATATCGTTATGAGACATCGTGGACATTATTGAACAGAACATTCAAAATGGCGGTTAATACGAAAAAATATAATTCACACGTGTTGAGTTTGAAAATAAATTGAAATAAATACCTTTGGTATGTTTCCGTTAAGGACAATTTTTTTTTATTTGTTCGGCTTCCAGTTGAAATGTTTATTGCCTGTTATTGCAAGTAGAATTTTTTTTTCTATTTTCGTTGATTCGGCGTCGACTTCGAGACGAAGTGATTTTTTTAGCGGCCACTGATGTTCATTTATCTTAAATTACTGGTTTGTTTTCCCTGCTGCCACAATGTAAAATAAAAATGCTTTGTATTGAGGTGTGGTATAATGTAACAAATACATATTATAGAACTATTTCCCGATTCCGATACAATTACCGATTCCGTAGTAAATTTCCAATTCCGATAAAATTATCGATTCCGATTCTGATTCTTTATAAATCTCTAAATATTTAAGCATAAAAGGATTATTTCGTCCCGATTACGGTAAAAAACACATCATAAATGTCCCTACATTTTCTCAAACGTGAAAACACACTTCTGAGAGGGTGATCTAGCGATTTTAGTTTTACTGGAAGTTTAAATCAATAAATATTTATTATTTTATTATTACTACAAGCAGTGAAAGATGTTTCTTAAACCAAAATCCAATAAAAAAAGATAATTTAAGGAATTTAGTTTCGTATCGGGAAATATGCAAAAATGTTCCGATTCCGATACCCCAAACAACTCTGACTTTTCCGATTCCTGATTCCGATTCCGATTAATCGTCCCAACATATATATATATATATATATATATATATATATACATATATATATATATATATATATATATATATATATATATATATATACTAGACTACCCGTGACCCGTTGAGTCAGTATGTTAAATTAGCTATGGAATTCATATATGAGTGTGACACTTGTGACGTTAACAAAATAGTTTTTTTCTTTACATAACAAAAACATTTATATGGAAGTACAATAAAATGAAAAATCACGGACGGATCACTCAAACATGAAAAAAGAATCCTCCTAATTCGTGTAAAGTTACCTATTTTTCCGAATAATAGCTCAAAAATAAAAAATTAAACATGATTTTCCTACGAATCGAACGCCGACGAAAGTCATTTAGCAGCAAAAACGCACCTGAACTTACTGATGAGAAATATAAGAATTAAAAACCCATATTGGAATACTTCAACCAAGTTATAGAAACTTAATATCTAAAAAAAAAATAATTAATAAAACCTGAAACAAAAAAGTAAAACCTAAATAAATAAAATGAAATAAAACTAATATTGAAAGAGATTAGTGTATGTGCCAACAAATTCACCGTTCTCACACGACTATTTTGTATCTAGAAATGTAAACAAAAAATAAAAAAAGGAAGGAAGGAAAAGGGACGGATTGAGAGTAGTAGTAGTAGTAGTATTAGTAGTTTTGGCTTTACTACAATTGTTCTTATGTTTGTCAACGGGTTACAGTTATTTAGTTGTAAGAAAATAGCGACATTATACTTGTAATAAAGAATAGTTGCAAAACACCCCCACTCTTCCCATGTTAAATAATAATTTCGAAATAATAACGTTAATATTTCAGTGCGCAGGTCAAAATCTGCAAAATAATTTATTTGTTTACGTTGTTATGGGTTAATGTTTATGCGCGCATGCGCAACTGGATGTCGTAAACCGGAAAGTGATTTACATCACTCGTTACAAGGTCATTGGAGTTTTATAATTATATATATATATATATATATATATATATATATATATATATATATATATTACGTGAGAGATTCCGCCACAACAACTAAGTTGTTCGGAAATTCACACAAATTATTTCTTTATAGTGGTGACGGCTTTGTGTAGAACCAACCACACTTTTTGCTATTACTGATAATCCTTGTCGGTGCAGATAATTGCTACAAGATTAAGCACACAGTACAGCGCAGGGGTTTATTTTTTTATATGAGAGTTACCTTCTCCTTCTCTATATGTCTTAATTAAGACTGGGGGTACATCGCTCCAGTGAATTGATGCGCCTCCAGATAACAACCTGGAAATTTCTACGACTCGGCGCAGTACATACAGCACCTAGCCTTCCCAAATGGTCACACATCTGGTACTGTCTAGGCTCAATGTTGCTTGCCTTATACATGAGGGTAAAAGCGTGCATGTTAGTCAACCCATGACCAAGCGTAGAGTGCATTATATTGTCTATATTCATTCGGCAAGGGTAACAGATATTGCGCGTATGAAAATAGTTCCATGATATCACTACAGTATTAGCATTAGAAAATCGGTAACTTCGTTGTGAAATTGGTGCCGGTCGGCTCTCAGCTGAATCCAAAAATGTTCCTTTTCGTTTTCTCCTTTAATGTTCCAAGCGTTTGGCGGAATTTCCATGAGAATAATTACATTGCAAGAGCTCCCCATCTGTGGAGTCCATTATTGTGGGATTGCTTATCTGCTGATTACATTGTATCAGAAATTACCATGTAAGGGATTTTCAGTTCACAACATTGATCAATATTATTATTCCTATAGTGTTCACCATTTTTCAGCTGACAGCCATTTTCTGTTTTATTAACCCTGCTATACTAGTCGCTCTTGTTCTTGATTGAGTAATAGAAAATATTTCCAAGTTGTTAAAAACATGGATTATTCGGACTATTCTTCTCATCTTGAGTGTCATTTTCACCACGTTTCGGCTGATGTAACCTCCGACCTTCTTCAGGTGTAACTTATCGAAATCGAAAATCTTGCTGTCGAACTGGAGAATCTATGGAATTTCGAACCTAATATTTATTTAATCGACGAGCCAAATATGCTATCTGCCCATTACCCAATATTGTAAATCTAAAAACAAGTATGCTAGAAATGTCTGCAAAGATACAGATAATTTACTAGGTCAAATTCAGTTGTAAGGAACACTCTTCTGGAGGTTGAATGCTTAATCACCAGTGTAAAATTCGGTGCAAATTTCTAAGCTCCAACAAAGATTTCCGGGTTCGACAAAATATTCCTGAAGAAAGTTGGAGGTTATAACGGCCAAAACATTGTTTGCATAGGACTACAGATGTGAACAGTAGTCCGAATAATCCAAATAATACACATTATCAATCTTTATCTAAAAAAAAAATTCAGAAACATGAATTGAATACATTCTTACGAAAAGCCGTAGTCATGTTTTATCGCTTATTCGTGAATTGGCAGCAATAATATCGGTTATAGAATCCGAGCTTTGGATTAGCATTAAGAATGAAGCAAGGCGTACATCCAATGAAGGAAAGGGAAACGATGCGAATGCAAGAGACATTTGCCGGGAGGATTGCGTACATCGCCAACTGTGGGTCAATAATTATCTGAACTTGATCTGAGTCCAAATGGAATGGCTAGGGAAATAACAGCATTTCGACATGTTAATTGTATGTGATGACGTAATTTACAAGAACCTAACACCAGGAAAATAAAGAGAGTGTGCCCTCACGAAAGAGAGAGAGAGAGAGAGAGAGAGAGATGGGGGGGGGAGAAGCGAAAAGAGAAACGAAATCTTTGTACGTGGTATTGTGATTTGATTGGATAAAAAAGAAGCGTTTTATAACCAATAAAAGTGTGTAGGTATGAGATAGATAGATAGATAGATAGATAGAGAGAGAGAGAGAGAGAGAGAGAGAGAGAGAAAGAGGTGGGGCCGAAAAGAGAAACGAAATCTGTGTATGTGGTATTGTAATTGGATTGGATAAAAAGAAGCTTTTTATAACAACCAATAAGATTTTTATCAACGTTTTCAGCGGTTAAAATTGGAATGGATATTTTTAATTTGTGCGTATAACCAACGAAGATGCTATTTTTAACATATCGCGACAGACATACAAAAATTATTCATCAAATTTAAGCGTGATAGGGCAAAATTATAGCTAAATTTAAGCCTAACAGATCAACAAAAATGTTATTTCGAACTAAAGAATCGTAGGTCAACGGAAGGACAATGTCTAATATAAGCAAGACAGACCGACAGAAATTCTATTTCAAAGTAAAAAGTAACAGATCAACGAAAATGGTATTTAAAACTTAAGCGCAAAGAACAAGGAAGATGCTATTTTAAACTTTAGCTTGCGAGACCAACAAAATATACTCTCCAAACTTAAGCGAGACAGACTAATGGCAGTGATATTTAGAATTTATGTGTGACAAACCAACAGGAATAATATTTAAAAGTAAAACGTTACAGACTATTTAAATGATATCTCGTGTTAATATGTAAGAACTCAACATGTTGTAGACTCTGACGCATAGAAAGGAAGAGGAAAAAACTTCAACCCGCTGTCTCAAGTTTTAACAAAAGACCTTTATTCCTCCTCCTGTCACGCATGACTTCACGTCTCGACTGTTACGTCCCTATATGTCTCCAAGTGATCGCGATCGTGGTCTTCGATCTGCGCACACGTTCTTCTTTTCTTATCTTTTTATAATATTTTCCTTACGAAGTGATCCCACACACAGCTCGGTCATTTGCATGCAGTTGCATTACGCGCGCCCGCGCTCTGTTACTAATGCTATTTTAAACATAAGCGCGAGAGACCACGAAAAATACTATTTATCCCTTAGGAGTAAAACGGTAATAATATTTAAAACATAAGCGTGACAGACCAAAAGATATGCTATTGCAAACCTTAAAGTCATAGAACTACAAAAATAGTATTTAAACCTATGTATGACAGATTTCTAGAAATACTATTTCAAGCACAAGCGTGACAGACCAATGGAAATGCTATTTCAAATTCAGGATTAACAGTTCAGCAAACAATATGTTTAAAACGGAAGTTTCATGACCGAACGAAAATGCTATTTATAACGTGCATGTACAGACCAACGAGAATTCTACTTAAAGAATAAACGTGACAGACTATTTTTTTTTCGGAATTTTTAGAGATGAGAGTCCTTCATAATTTGTGCATTTACTCTTTTAGCGGACTCTTATACTCATCTTTATAGTTGTTGTTTCACAACGTTTCGGCCAATTCATCCTCCGGCTTTCTTCAGGTGGCGCAGTGGATAAAGGTGTTGAATCTCCTCGGTTTCAGATGGGCATTATCTTACAATAGCGGTTTCAGTCCTATTCAAAATAGGCCAAGTTATGAGTTGGCCAAAACCTGGTGGGACAACAACTATGGAAGGCAGTAGTTACTGGGGATAAGTGACAAGACTCAGCATTCCTATCCCGTCGCAGTTAATCACTTGAAGAGGGACAGAGGATGAGTTGGCCGAAACGTAGTGAAACAACTGTACAGATGAGGATAACAGTCCGCAAAATGAATGAATGCGCAAGTGACAAACTATATCCATGATAAACATGGTTAGACATTTTTTTTTTAAGATACGTCCATTTAATCAGCATTTTTACTGATGAAAATGTAATTTCAAACTTAAACGTCACAAACTGATTTTTTCAAACTTCAGTATTAGATGGACAATATGCTTATTTGAAATGTAAATGTGATCGACCAACAAAAATGATTTAAAAAAAAACGATATTACACTTAATTGGTTGTGTCCTCGCTCAGTAGAGTAGAAATCGTTCTAGACTAAGGCAGTTTTAATTTTTGTTCCAATCTACAGTACGCCTTCAAAACCGACGTTATATCTAAATCTATTCTAGGGATGTATAAAAACGCTAAAGCAAGGTAAATTCGAATTAATCAGCATAATACGAATTTTTGAACGATTCTGTATTTTAAACAAGTAAAATTTCTCATGAGAAAATATCAAGCTCATAAAAAGTGCGCCTGAAGATTGTCTGACCTGCATGAATTCGTTAATTGCAATATAGCAGTTTTTAACCCAGACACCGAGAGCAGCAAAACTCAGGTTGGGAAAGTTTGGCCCACAGCATATGATTGAATAACACAGTGCTACATTAAATTGATTTGATGTTTCCCAACTGACAGGTCTTTAATTCGCGCACGCAGAAACAGAGACGACCAGAAAACAACGGATCCTGATGCCGACACCTCTTTGGTTTTCACCAGAGCTCTCTTACTCGAGTAGCTATGACTCTATCATGTTGTCAGCGCCTCTTATCACGGTGCAAAATGTTGGGGTTTACTGAGGGGAAATTCGTTTGTTGTCATTGGTTTCCTCAATTCCTTGCAGGATAGACCACGTGAAGGTTTCCAACATCCATAGGTGAAAGCGTTGCTATGCAACCGACAGGATTTAAACTTGGTTCACTAATGTCGGTATCCATTTTACCACAGCAACTCTTATGCTAATTTAGTGATTCATTGATTTCATATTATTTTATTGATACTATTGTTGACATTAGTTACTCCGGTATATTTCTGGTTAGAATTCTTTCTATAAAAATATCCAGTGTTTAAAAGTGAAACAACGTCAAGGTAACCAAATCCTAAGTGAAAATATTTCTGTGGACGAACTTGACACATACAGGTCTGTGTTGTTAACCACTTAACTACAGTCGCCTTCCAAGCTAGTGAGTAGAATGATATATCAAGCTTACGTGTCAGAGGCCGACAGACAGAGCTTAGCATTTTTATAAAAGGCCACATCTAAAAAGCGCTCAAAGCTTTTTTTCTTTTCGAGGCGTATACGCAATATCTGAGGAACATGAAAAAAGAAAAATGTTCGGTTAGAATTAATTAAATTTCTTCGTCTTGGAATTAGATTCATTAAAAGAAAATGGTTATTGGATTTATCAATCTATTTATACTGACTGGAATCGCCTGGGGTCCCCTCATCAAACTGATATATTTGCTCGATAAAGAAATGCGATAGAAAATATCCTTGGGGCATGGCGGATTGTAATATGGCAGAGGGACAGTAAGCAATATTTCGCCATTAATCTATTAATACGGAGCTGAACAGGAAGTATTTACATATAGAAATAAATGAGATGTAATGCATTACTTACTGAGCTGTATACGAAAAAAATCACATTGTTTTAGTAGATTTAAAAGTATTGAAAATAAACATTAAATATATGTTATTTCATATAAGAAGAAAATTCGGTGTTTTATAATAGAAAGAGGCATATTTTCGTCTAAGAAACATTACAGCTTTTACAGATCTGCTAGGGTAACGTTGATTTAAATCTCATTAAAATCAGAAATAAACATTTTAATGGCAGCTCCACTTCCTCGAAAAACCCGCATCCAGAACAATAAATATTTATAACTTAGAATACTTATCACAGTGACACGTGCTGCGAGAATGTTAAAATAAAGCATAAACAACAAACGAAAAGATGCGTTTGTTTATTTCTTAGCGGTATAACTTTGTTATGTATCTATTTATATGGTTTCATTTTTTTTCGTGTACATTTCTATATTCATCCAGGTGTTTTATTATTATTATTATTATTATTATTATTATTATTATTATTATTATTATTATTGTTATTATTATTATTATTGTTATTATTATTATTATTGTTTTTATTATTATTATTATTATTATTGTTGTTGTTGTTGTTGTTGTTGTTGTTGTTGTTGTTGTCGTCGTCATCTCTCAAGGAGCTTTCTGCACAGGTTATCAAAGATCTCATGAATACAGTGTGTGGTGTTCCTTGAAAGCTGAGTGAGAACAAGTCTCCCCAGATTTTCCAGTCCTCTCCACCTCTTTCGATACCATTTGCAAATAAATTTGCATGATCGCAACAGCTGCTTGCTATTGATTTCTCTTTGGCAGTGGCCATTCGTCTTTACTGGGATTTGAGTGGCAATAAGCCTCTCCAAGATCCCAGTTCTCTTCACACTTATACAGTGGAGGTCTGGTCAGTGATCACTCCTCGGCCTTTCCTTCCTCCTTGATTACTTGGCTATTTGGTTTCACTCTTTTTGGGGGAGGGGACAGTGATGTGGTAATGGGGTATGGGGTGGGTTAGAGAACTTATAGGTATGCAGCTAAAATGTTCTTGGTTCCGTGTAGCGCTCCATGTTTTGCCTCTGTGGCAGTTTGTTTGGTCTACGCTTGTGGTTCGTGTGTGTTAGTCTCCACATTCAAGGGTTTTCCTTAATATTTCATCTGTTTTCATTATTGTTGTTCGTTGTATTTTTCCAGTCATTCCTTTGATTCCAATTTCCCCCATTATTATTATTATTATTATTATTATTATTATTATTATTATTATTATTATTATTATTATTATTATATTCTAGCAGGGTGACTTGGCAATTTCAGCGGGTAAAAACGGAAATGGATATTTTTAAGATACGTCCATCACACTTGCGCGTTTAACGAACGAAAATCCTATTTTAAACTTAAGCGTTACAAACGGAAATAATATGTCGGATTTAAACGTGATAGAATAGCATAAAATTTATTTAAATCTTAATAGTAAATGACAAACAAAAATGCTATTTTGAACTTGCTATTAATTTAATTCAACGGAAAAGATACTTTTGACTTAAGCGTGAGAGGTCGACAGAAATTCTATTTCAAAATCAAGAGTAACAGATCAACGAAAATTATATTTCAAACTTAAGATTGAAAGTCGAACAGAATGTATGCTTTAAACTTCGTTTAATAGACAAACGGAAGCGTTAGAAGGCAACGGAAATGATATTTAGAATATAAACTTGACGGACCAACGGAAATCTATATATCTATAAAAGTGAAAACGTCCGTGTGTGTGTGTGTGTGTGTGTGTGTGTGTGTGTGTGTGTGTGTGTGTGTGTGTGCATTTCCCTACCAAATAACTTTGTCAATTTTTGGTCTAGAGACTGCAGATTTGACATAAGGGGTATTGAGATTTGGTAAAATCTTTGTAAATCGTTTTTGGCCAGAAATTTGCCTGTCAAGGGGGTTAAAGTTCAACGATTTGACCTTTGAAAACTCTACCCCCCCCCCGCCATTTTTGGTCAAAACACTTGAAATTTTAAATGTGGGTTACTTCATGAATCAAACTTTTTAATTTGATTTGAGCTCAAAACAATAATGTTAAGGGGTCAAAATTGAGGTCAAAGTTTAAAAATTTTTACCTCTGCGGTCTCTACTGAATTACTTAGCCAATTTCTGGTCAAAACATTGAAATTTTACATAAAGGAAAAGCTTTTTAATCGGTTTGAATCGAAAATTTGACCTGCCAAGGGGTCAAAGTTCACAACATTTAACCTTTGCGGTGCCTAGCAAACTACTCTGACATGCGGCAAGCATTTTAATCAGTTGGGGGCGAAGATTTGGCTGCCAAAAGGTCAATGTGGAAAGAGTTGACCTTTGCAGAATCTACCAAATTTCTCTGCCAATTTTGGGTCTAAACACTTGAAATTTTAGATATAGATAACTTGGATATGGATAAAATATTTTTATTTGGATTTGAGATCAAAATAATAAATGTTAAGGGTCAAAATTGGAGTCCAAGTTATAAAAAATTTACCTCTTCGGTCTCTACGAAATTACTCAGACAACTGAAACATTTGAAATCTTACATAAAGTGTATTCACACGTAGGGCAAATTATGAACAGTACATAGGGCCCGAGCAACGCCTGGCTGAACAGTTAGTAATATTAAAAACTGAAGTTTGACAGATTACAAATTGGGAATAATGGATGGCCAGAAATGTTATTACAGACTTGTAGAACTCCAAAAATATCAATTTAAACTGAAGTCTAACGCCTCAATAAAAACTATATTTAAAACCTATGAGTAACAAACGAAAAGAATGGAAAGAACTTTCTTTTAAAAAGTGTAACATATTTTCCTCCAAATCTCCATAATTATGCTACGCCGCGAACACACCACAGTACCTTACTGTCTCTACCTAATTTATTCGCACACTTGGGAACTGTTCCAATATAGTAGTGAAAAATAATAAAGAAATTTTCAATGCAATTGTTGAGTCTTCAAGAAAATGGCGTCAAGTCTGCAGTGGAATGGAGTCACAAATGGAGTATTACATTTAATGCTACTAAGGCAAACTCCTTTCCTTTAACCATTATAAGAGCCCTTTCCAACTTTTTATCGCCATTGCTCTTTCTGTTGTGACACAACTGGAACACGTGACTACTGTTCACGCATATTTAACGAGTACGAAACTGGTTGGACTAAGTTGACACTGAAAGTTGGAATCCGAACACTTATCGGCTAACTTTTCAACTCACTTAACAGTGGTTGCTACTTGACACGGACTTCTATTATTGCACCTAACGGATGAATCGATCCTATATTTTATATCTCTATATTTCTTTTCACTCGACAATACAACACTTGCCGAGAGTCCAGCGTCCAAACTCATCTGTCTAACGTCTACAGGTAACATCAACTCGAATGAGCACATAAAAAATTGTGCCAAGTCTGTTGCGAAAAAGGCATAACTTTTCTATCGAACTTGAATACGTCTCACAACTATCAGTATCTTATGTCTCTACGAAGCAACTATTCGCCAGAGTATTATTTCTATATCTACACTGATACACCAAATATTAGTCTTTCTTTTTTGGGGCACTCTAAATAAAAGACTTATAACCTTATACATCCCATACTATCTACCAATCTCCTGCCTCTGTCACATCGCGGTAACGCTGTATCGCTGTGCTTTTTTTACAAGTACTTCAACGGAATTTGCACCGACGAACTTGTTGAACTGATGACCCTCAACATAAATATCCCCGACCAATATGACAAGCAGCAAAATCGCACCCCTTTTGAGATCCTCAGAAAGCTTTTTATTCTTATATATTCTTTAATCTAACCCCTTGTCGTTGGACTTCCCTCCCTTTTCCCGTTTTCTCAACTTTAACAACATTTCAAGCATTTAAATTTAACTTAAACAAATATCTCTCCCCACAACTCTCCACTTCGGATGCCCATGTAAATCTGCAGCTTAGTTCACAGTAGCGCCTTACGTAAAAATGTAGACTTATCACTTCATCAGAAACAAACTGCTAGCCTTTATTTTATTATTTTACTCCAAACAAGGTACAGTGAAACTTGGACTTAAGTGGTTACTATTTTGGGGGCAATACACAATAGACAAAAGGAATTCTGTTAAGGGGGTTGAGCAGCAATTTGTCTGTTCACATTACACTTGAACTTCTGCATGTCAGTACAGTCAGGGAACATGGAACCGGGAAGAAATTCCAATTTTAGTAGTTCGAACGAAGACATTATAAGAGTAGAAGGCTTTTCGACATCTGGGGATTTTGCTATTTGTCGAGTCAGTCGGGGGTATTTACATCGGGAGTGTAAAAGTGCTTCGAGTTCGTCAGAGTACATTCCATCAAAATACTTGTAAAACGGCATCGGCATGAGATAGGACAAATGTTCCAGGGTGCATTTAAAAAGCTTTACCAGTATAATTAGTAGAAGGTTTTATTTTGTACTACAATGTGATCCAATGTTGCTCGGGATTGAATGATGATCAACGAATGTTTCACGCTCCCATAATTTTATTGTCATCAATATCGATGAAATCACACATTTTTTAATCAAATCGATTGAACGCCTGCTCTAGGTAACGACCCATCGCGGTGGACCGGGAGGAAGCTTCACATGTCTCTTGCAGTGACTTAGTTCACATTACATTGTAGTCTGCATTGCACTGCAGAGAACATACTGCTGATTTTATAAAATTATCATTTTATATATAATGGTTTGAATTAAAGTTAAAAATGAGAAATTCAAGTATCATACTTCAATTGTGCTTTAAACAGATAATATTCCTTTCGAATGCGCCCCTGTCATATATATAAAAAAACTTACTGTCGCTTTTATATGTCGAGCATTTTGGCTTGCGTAATAAAACTTCTCAAATGCACTTGTGGTGTTAGGCTGTGTAAGGTGTTAACTTTGGTCAAAAGCGCCTGTTCCTTATTTCATCGGATTATTTCGGTTATTGGTTGTCGATACTTATCGAAGACATTCCGATACAAAATCTATATAAGAACCCTGCAAGGCACACAAAGTACTTTCGTGTGAAATTTCAGCCGTTTTCGAGTCTATAGAGAATGAACTCACAAATACACACACAAATTTATTCTTATATAAAAAGATTATCTCAATGTACTAATTTTGATTCTTTTGATACGAAAGAATGAAGTTTCAACGAGATACAGAGACGGACACACTGAAATACGATTTCTGTTATAATTTTAATTTTCATTATTTGTAATATCGTATTCTTAAGGATAGGGAAGTTTTCTTCTTTCTTTCTTAGTTTTCGTTCTATTTTCTACGTTTTTCTCTTCTTATTATTCTTTTTCTTCCCTTCTTTTTTCTTTCTTGTCTTCTTCTATTTTTTCTTCTTATTCGTATTTCTCTTTTTTTCTTTTTTCTTTTTTTTCTTCTTTTTTTCCTTTATCCTTCTTTTTTCATCTCTTTTGTCTTCATCCTCTTTCTATATCTTCCTTTACTTCATCTTCTTCTTCTCCTCACTCATCTACGTGTACTACCGTTTCTATGTTTTCTTTTCTTCATAGAAAATAAGAATGTATTTACTTAAAACAAAACATATAAACAAATCACACAGCTTTTCCGTCTAGTACAAAAAAAACGCTTTAAGAAGAGGAGTATCCGATATTTTCTAACGAGATAAGTTTATTGTATATTGTTACGGATCAATAGTCAATTATCATTTTCGTTCGATCAGTGAATCAAAAGAATATTTATGCAAAGTGAGTCAGTGCAAAGAAACAACTGTCATGGCGTCAGGAGAAATCAGTTTTGTCGCGATTCTGATAATAGAACACTTTTAGAAAGATCAACTGATGATTATTTTTAGCCGAAAATTGACCAGAATTTTGTCCTATTTTATAACATTAAAAAATCTTCTTCGGAAATTTTGCTTTGTTTTGAATGTTCAATTTTCGAACATCAACAGCGAGCCTCTAGTATTTATTTAATACCAGCCTGGGTGCCTGGCGTTTGGAGATGTGCGTTAAGCAAACAAAAAAAAAGGTAGTAGGCAGGAGGAAAAGAACATGAAAAACAAAACATATCGTCTTTTCTGTTGCGCCATCGCCAAACCGAAAGTGACAAATGTTTAAATTAAGGCTAGTCAATCGAAAAGAAGGGGGGATGACTTTCGAAAATATCGGCGAAAAAAGCGACCCCTTCCTGTAGAAAAGTGTCCAGTTGAGGATGAAAGAATTAATGCTTTTAGCCAATTTTTCGATATTTATCGTCCGAAGGGGCGAGCTTCAAAACGATACCGATGCCTCTGTCGAAAGTTTTAGGCATACATACATACATACATACATATATGTATACATACATACATACATACATACATATTTAAACAGACAGATGAGATTTATATTATAGAAGATGATACAAGGAATTTTTACTACATTACAACAATTTCTTATTTAATAGATTACAGCGATTGCTTATTTAATATATTACAAGGACCTTTTTATTAATTATTAGCAGGACACGGGTACCGGCGTGTCCGTGTATAATAGGAAACATGATTAAAGCCTCAGTCCATGTTACAGAGAAACACTCTCTGCCTGAATACAGATTATATTGTTTTGAGATTGTAAATAAACATACTAAACAGTGGTAAATCGCTGTTTAACGTAAGTAATTTATGTGAATAAAATAGCATTTATTCATAAATAATCTGACATTTCAACTGATTTATGATAACAAAATTGTATTCACATATAAGTTGTATTTTGTAACACAATATTTTCTAACAATTAAGGCTATTTTTTTCGTCATACGTAATTCCTGCCGGAAGAAAATAAGCAATTTAAACATTAAAAATCATAATAATGAGCAAAAGTGTCAAATGTAGAAGATTACAACAAAGGATAAACTTTGTAATGACTTTTATCAAATTAAAAGGAACGTGTAAGAATAGTTGGTACTACTGAAGCTTTTGAATCAGACTAAATCGATTTTGTAATCGGCATGGAAAGGCTGTTTACAGAAATACGACATAGTCTCGTTAATACACCGGCTTCCCAGGTGCTCCATCTGTTGTCCATTTATCTCATCATAGTTTTGAATAGTCTTGGACGTCTTGCCATTGGAATAAGATAATACTGATTTAGAGAAGGTGTACAGACAGGGTTGAGCGATAAAAGTATTTTTCTAGAAAAGACATGTTTCTATTTCTGTTTGATGAAAATCAGTTTGTGTTGCATACCATCTACTAGTTGACCAGTCGTGTACCCATCCCAAGAGCGATAGAAACCTTCTATCATGTCTAAAATGACACGAGCGAGATTGGATATGTGCCGCTGTACAACTCATACTCTCTACTGATCAAACTTCTGTAACAGGACCATTGACAGCACCCTCAAAATGCAAGTCCAGACAGTTCAATGCTTGATGGCACAACTCAATGAAATTTCCGGCAAGGGTTATAGTCTTTGGTATGGTTTCAAGTAAGGGCCATATTATGCCACCTCACATCTTCGAAGTCAGCTTGAAAGTCAACACTAACGGGTAAATAGATGTACTGAATGAGTATGGTAATCCCCTCGTGCAATTGGGTGGCCGTTAACATACCCTGAATGTGGCAGTAGGACTCGGCGTCGACCCACAAGTCTAAAGAGATCCAAGCTGCGCTTCAGAGAAGTGTTATGAATTTGTATCCTTTCATTTGCCTCCCTCCTCTCCCGACCATAACCCATCACAAACATGACCTCTCACATCACCAAAGTTAGCCTGATCGCCGCCCTCCACCGAATATTCGTCGAGTTCCCGTCGGCGCTTGTGGAAAAGGCATACTCCAAGTTCCAGACCCATATCGAGACGGTGATTGAGGTCGAAGGCGGCTACATTGAATAGATTTCAGCTCTACTACATAATAAAGTTACCTGAATTGATTTGTTCAATAAATGTTTTAAACTAAAGCTGTAGTGTTGTTTTCATTATGGCGACAAATGCATCGTTCCACCCCGTAGTTGTAGATTGCGCAATGTTTGCTTGGCTATTGCACGTGCAACAATCTTTGAAGAGGTTATCCATTGTACTGCAAGACTAAACAGAGAACATGGATCGTGGATATTCGAAACATTGTTTATGCATTCTGGATTACTCGGTGTGTGCAATTTCTCTAGTATGAGGAATAGGTCCGTCCTATGTGAGAGGAGATCATTTTAAAAGAGTTAATTGTTTGCTACCCTTATTTTGGAAGATGTATTTGAGCGAAGATTTATCGAAATAATATTTTTATGTCGAAAATATATTTAAACTTTTTAGGGAAACACGCATCAAAAAGTGATGTGTGGTAAAAAATTTTCCGCAGAAAATGTTCGGTTATTTTTCTGTTGTAATTGAAGTTTATTAATATAGAAAAATATTAAAATGAAGATTTATATTTAATACATCGTAAGGACCTTTATATTTAATATATTCCAAGGACGTTTTATTCAATATATAACTTTTTTTTTATTTAATACATTACAAGCTATATATTTTATTTGGGATATTGCAATAACGTTTTGATTAAATATATTACTAAGACATTTTTAAATAAAGCGTTGTAGTGCAAAACACGGTAAACGATATCTTTCAAATTGTTAAATGCCACAACGATAAGTGCAATATTTTATAAGCCAAGCACGCTCTCAGATATTTTGTTAAATAATATGATATTTTCTTACTATTCTTGCTTTTAATTAAAATAACCTTGTACTGTCGAAGTTTTGAATGACTTCCAAGCTTTTGTTTGAGAGGAGTTAAGTCATTGGAAATAGCAGCTTGAAAGGGACTAATCTACCAACGAATCCGATTTGATAGTTAGATACAGAAAATACTAGTTAAATATAAAGGCAACAGACGCCCGGTGATTTTCTGCTGGAATGATACATATAGATATATTTTACCCTATCCAATCTATATCTAAATCTATCTTTCTCTCTCCCCATCCCCCTCACGTTTGTAACATATATCTATTCCGTCTATCTTTCCTTTTTTTCTTTTTTTAGTTTGGCTATAGTTCCCCTCTTATTTTCCTCTTCCGAGTCTCTTCTTCTTCTTCTTCTTTTTCTTTTTTATATTTAAGTTATATTTCCCCTCCCCTTTTCCTTTTACGTCGTTATACATTTCTTTTATGTTTTGTATACTTTTCATTTTAATTTATATTACTTACTATAAGTCTTTTTTTTTTCATCACTTTACTTGTTTTCTTTCCTTCTATTCTCAATTTTTATCTCAATCCTAATTATAAATATTACCTTTACCTCCTCCTACCTTTTCCTCTTTTTACCCCTCCCTCCCTATCTCTATCAAACACTCCAACCCTTCTTTTTGATATCCGTACGTAATTTAAAAAGAATCTTTTTTCCTCCGAATTTGTTTTTATAGCTCGAATTATCAGTTTTTTTTCTGTGTTTTTTTTTTTTTTTTTTTTTTTTGGACAGGACTATTGAAACAATTTGTAATGATTTAAGAAAAAAAAGAAACCCGTGGTTGAAAAATAAAACATATTTAGCTCTACTTACTTATTCAGCACTTTTCCCTGTTTTTTTAATCAAATATACTTAATGCGTGTGTGTGTGTGTGTGTGTGTGTGTGTGTTCGTGTGGCTATGACTACACTACATACAACGCAGAAAAAATTGGTCACTAAAATCTTTATTTAAATATCTTATCGAAAAAATAACTTTGGGCTTATTTACGTCTGAAAATATCCAATTACCGTAGACAACCTAGTCGTAAGTCACACATTTCTGCGTTCATGTTTCTTAGTGTTCCTTTCATTCTTTATCAATTTCTCAAAGGCACACATATCGATATGCATATATATATACATACATATATATATATATATATATATATATATATATATATATATATATATATATATATATATATATATATGGTAAGGTGATTGATAATTTGTAATTCAAAATTAAAATTAAAAATTAACGATCGTACAATTTATTGGCTTTGTTGTGCTCCTTCTTATGAAACGGATTTTTAATTTTTAATTTTAATTTTGAATTATAAATTATCAATCACCTTACCAAATATAGAAGTAGCTCTAGGATGTTTGCCTATTGAGCTTTGATACATCGGCTTTACAACGAGCATTATTCTTTTTCCTGTATTTTAATTAAATTAGTATTTTTACTATAACATTAAAATACACTCTGCTTTATAGAAAATTGCTCTAACCCCCTTTACATATATATATATATATATATATATATATATATATATATATATATGGGCGGGGGCAACGGAATCTGCTAATCACACATTTTTTCCAATCTCTGGGTGTAATATATGGAGTTAGAATCAGTTAATAATTTTCCCGTTCCGTTGTGGCCCAAATATCGAATCTTATCGCGGTCGGTGACAGAAAATCAATTATTCGGTCCTAAAGTTCCATGTTCCATGGAGGATTTATTTTTAGGCCTGCGTCACAGAACGAGTAGGCAAGGTAGACACTCGACAACAACGACGGCGGCGGCGGCAGCGCCTTATCTCTTCCGAGTTGTACATTACTAGCATTTTATAACTGCGACAAAGCCGTCATCGTTAAGTTCAGAACGAAAGAAAATTGAGTTTTTTGATGGGTATTAAACGTCCTTAAAAATTGACGTTTGGTAACCTAATGATTTCCTCTGCTGAGCTCGAACAACTACGACTTCATAAAATAAGTTATAGTTTTCTTTATCGGGAATCTTTGAAAATATCCGAGATAATCGAACACAACGACAAAATCAGTTTGATCATTCCGTGTGGAGGTTTATGGTATAAAATCTGTTGAAGAGGAAGCATTATTTATATGTATATCTTTTACTATAGTTCACATTACTTCAAAACTATTCAATACGTGAATAGAGCGTAATAGTTTAAGTAAAGCAGAAATTTAAAAAAAGCAAATAGGAGAGAAAAGCCGTTATTGCTAAATTCCTATATATCGCCCTATGCAAAATTATGACACGAACCTTGCCGGGTGGAGTGTTACTTGATTGAGAAATTCCTGGGTCGACAACTAGCTATCCGGGTGTTAGAGCCAATCAAATGATAGGCGAATGGAAACATCAACGGGTCGATATGGTGTCGACTATAACAGGCTTGCATAGGTCTCTTCTTGAGTCTTCGTTATGGGCAGCGGTTCCATCGTCGGCATTAAATGGTAGGAGCCGTATGCTTAAATTTAATGCTTGTATAAAAATAGCGAACAAATGCATTTTTATAAAAATATATATATAATTTATTTTACATTTAACACTAGCGGAGCATATTTAAAGGTTGTCGACCCACGTTTGTCGTCACCTGCGATTAGACCAAACTACTGCATGTCTGCTTTCGACAGAGCCCAACGCCTCGACTGTTTTAAAACAATATAATAATAATTCAATTCTCTCTTTTTTTCACTGAAAGAGAGAGAGAGAGAGGAGGTGAAAGAGAGAAATAGAAAAAGAGAGAAAGAGAGAGGATTATTCGTTTAAACGCACATGTTTGTTTGTTTTTGTCTTTATTTATTTTATATTATATTATATTATATTATTTTTTATTTATTTTATATTATATCAAATTTTTTGTTTTTTTTGTTTTTAATTCATCTGCCCGCATGCAAAGCTGGCCTTTTAGGCACCTAGAGTCTCGGGTGATTTTGACACCGCCGAATTTTATAAACACCTGTCAGTAAAACCTATTCTAACATTTTGAAAATCATACAGCATCTGCATGACAGATGTCCTCCCACAAGTACAGAACTAGTTGTGCACAATGTTAATAAATGTAGAAGACTCTAACTCCCCCAAAAGCGTTTCATTGTGCCACATTTTCTCCCCCCTTTTTGGTTATTTTGCTCTCAATAGCAAAAGTCATAGCATCGTCGTTTTATTGACACAAAGATTATCATTAAATTTATTTTTCTCTTATCTCAATTACTTTTAATAATTAATCATTTTTTTTTGTTTTGGATTCTTTAATCGTTTTTTTAAATATAATGTTTTATTATTTATTTTATATTTTTGAAAAGCGTTAATCGTCCTCTGTTTATCTTAGTATTCATTATATTCTATTGACATTTGTATAAAACTTTACTTGTCCTTTATTTTTCGACAATTCTTTTCTATTGATGACAATTTCTCTTTGCCCCTGTGCAGTTTCTTTTCGAATTTCTTGACCGTTTTCAAAAGCTCTTTGTTTTGTAGTCGGCTACTATCTATAACGTGGGAGGGAGGTAAGTGCGAGAACCGTCTAGGTGATGGATTGTCCAGATATTCACAGGTTGGTGAGTGCTTGACTTGTTGTGTGAAGGGATTGGTCATTTTTAGCCCCTTCTTTGCCCGAAAAGAAAAGTCTTTTTGAAAGCTGACAATTTTGCTGAGACTCATATAGTCCACAGCTATCTGTTGTGTGGATGGGTTTAGACATACCTTTATTGCCTCTATTACAAGTTTCCGGTTTTGACTGGAGTCCGATGCTGACAGGGTGGATTCTCTTTTTGTTTGTTAGAAACTGCTCTAACAATATACGTGGAAGAGGTGCATAGCGGTAACTCGACTTTACCACTGGTATTACTCCCAAGTGGGATGTTCGCCGTTAGTTGGTTAGGGTGAAAGACTATTTGAGATCGGTTTCTTTGCAACTAATCTGCTCCCAATATCAACTCCCGATCCAAGTCTGAAGTAGTAAATAACCAGGAAAAAGCTTTCGACTTCTTCATTTTAGTGGGCAAATGGGCAATGCTTTTTAGTGCCATACTTTACCCTTTGCGAGAGTTAGTATAAAGTTAGAATCTTTTAGCTTCGCCTTATGTCTTTTTTAACTCTTCAAAAATTGATGTTTTCAGGAGTGAAACTTCCGATCCAGTGTCGATCAGTGCCTCTGTGCCATCTCTCAAGATTTTTATGACTCCTTCGCTCAAGATCACCTTAGAAACACCAACCTATACACCCCAGCTGATAATATCAATGTCACCCAAATAGAGAACACTATCAATAGGACCTGGTCACATATTTGCTCCCATAGAAACACCCAAAAACAATATAGACTAAACTTTACTACCAAAAACAGCACTCTCCCCACTTTCTACCACCTCATAAAAACTCACAAAAACAGCACACACACACAAATCAGACCTATACTTTCCAGCATCAACATCCTCCTCTATAAGATATCTTGGCTCCTCTCCAGACTACTAAAACCCCTAGTCTCTAACTTTCCAGCCTATGTCAATACTCTGACCAAGTCATCGACAGGCTTAGCAGGTTACCTCCCCAACAATTAAGGTTTAACAGGTATTCTTTTAACCTAGACGTCGTCTCCCTGTATACCTCCATCTAGCCACATGCCGCTATCAACCTCATGGCTGACCTCATATCCTCCAATAACTTACACTGTTTCGGAATAACCGTTGCCGACATCCTCCAACTTCTCCGCGTGATTGTTGATAACACATTCTTCACATTTTTAAACCACCCCTATAAACAAGAATCTGGTCTACCCATGAGCTCCAACCTCTATAAACATGTAAGCTATTGCTTACATGGATAGACTAGAGAGAAAAGCACTTGGCACTTCACGAGATACATAGATGACATCTTCATCCTTACATGCTCCCGTGATGAAGCCATTAAAATCTTACACACATTCAACAATATTGACCCTCCCCAACCTGCAGTTCCCCATAGAACACCCAAACGACTCTGGCTCTCTCTTACTCCTTAATTTTAAACTCAACATCAATTAAAACAGAGTTTTACAGGAAACCGGCCTGCAAGCGTCTGTTCGTGCACTTTAGATCTTCCTTATGCAGGGATTTCACGTATATGCAACTAATGACTAACGCATCTGATAAAATCCTGCACACTAGCAATTTCCTTCACACCCTCTCCATACACATATATACATTGGCTATCTCAACTCCATCTTATATTCATTCAAATAAAAAAAAACGTTAACGTCAAACTCTCTCAAATACCTGTTTTCTCCTCAGCTATCCATATAGCTATTCACCATGAGAAGTTAAACGTACAACTTATCCACGCCGGCACCACATTACGGCAGCACCTAACTCGGAAACACTCATAACACACACGCTACACTTGCTCTCTATCCAACTGCCCCATTCCAGATAGAGGCTTGTGTTCGCGCACCCATGTGGCATATGATCTGCAATGCACTACATACAACAAATCCTACATAGGGAGTACCACAGGCTGCTACACCGACGAACTAAAGAACATATAAACACTAAAATCTCCTCATTCTACAAGCATATTATTTAATGCAACAACATACAAAGTAACATCCGCGTTAGTATTCTTGCCTCATTCAGAAACCTTGGAAATCTCAGAATTGTAGAAGCACTCTTTATCTCCAAACACAAACTTTCCCTAAATAACAGACTCGAATTGAGCTCTCTCTTTATCCTTTGACCACTTATAACAAAAGAACTCATAATAAAAACGATATACAAATTATAAAATATAAAAAGTAATATATAATCTGATAAAAAATATATAAAAAAGCAAATGGCTACACACAGTAACATATGCATAGACTACGAGGTATATAGAAAATAAAACATCCACATGAAACATTGCGGTAAATTAAGAGATGAGATTATAATACGAACATATAGCTAGATACAAACCAAAGAGCAAACGATATGAGATAGAAGGTAGACAGTAAGATACATATATTTAGGTTTCATATATGTAGACACCAGAATTACAAAAATATTATATAAATAAAACTAAATAAATAAGAAAAAAGAGAAGAAAAATGTAATAGATATATGAGTAAATAAGAGAATATTGATGTAAGACGAGATAGAGAGATAAAGAGGATGAAGTTAACAAGTAATAAATACGAAGAAATAAACACAGAAAAAAGTGAATATTAATATATGTAAACATAAAACATTATTATAGCCACAAAGTATAATGAAAATACATTAAATTAAGCCCAGTTGGCTTCCTTACACATTAATACAAATAAATATAAAAATAAAAACATAAACAATAAAATATATATAACACGTTAGAAAATAAAAAGATAAAAGAAATAAGTTAAGTACGGTTACCTACCTTACACCATAAGTTAACTAAATTTTACTGCGATACTATAACAAAAACTTGACTGCGTCGCTAGTTTCAAACAACAACAATAGTAATAATGATAATAATAATAATAATAATAATAATATATAAACAAAATAAAATGGGATCATAAATTAAACCATAAGAATATCTCCTAATATAAAAAAATAATAACGAAATAAACAATATCAAACATAATAAAATATAGCCAATAAATATTAATAACAAAAAATATCCCAGTTACCCACAGATAAAACTAGTCACATCTTACTGCGGTTCTAACCTCTATCTGCGGTCCTAATCTTTTTCACCATCTTGAATATACTCTTTTTTTCTTTTTGAAAAGGAGAGGTATTTTTCCTGAAATTAATCCAAGTTCCATACCACCAACGGACTTTATATACACCGGACATACCAATAACTTGCTTGCAAATAATTATGTACTGAGAGGAGGAGTGAAAAATGGATAAATAATCAGACATTTCTCTCCTCAAACGTACGCGTCTATTTGTTTGTTTGTTTGTTTGTTTGTTTGTTTTTCCTTTATTTCCTCTTGTGGTACCAGTCTATTCCACATTGTTCTTGGCTTTTTAAAACTTTCATATATATATATATAAATATATATATATATATATATATATATATATATGTATATGTATATATATATAACACCAAACACACACATATATATTTGCATACATGTATATTTAGCAAACATCTTTCTACTCATCTCCCTTCATAATGCCCCTGCAAATCAAGTCCCTGATAGTAGCCCCCTGCTTCAAAGTGGCACCGTGCCTTGTTTGGGATGAAAATTGAATTGAATAAAATATATATATATATATATATAATGATGTTTTAATGAAAAATAAACCTGTGAAATGCCACAAAAAATCAAATGGTGTAGAACAAAAAAGACGTTGCATCAGTAATGTTTTACTCCTGTTTTAATTAATAATCATGTTATTAGTATTCCCCTATTTACTGTAGTCACTTTTAAAATCATTATTTTGATGATCGATATATATAGTATAAAAAATGTTGAGTATCCAGGCAAGGCGTACCGAATCTATCATGAATAAACGTACTTAACACAGACACGAACCTAGCCGAAAAAATATGATTGGTTGTTGAAGATAAAATCATTTTCGATGCGTGTCCAATTATCAGAAATAGTTGATTTAAACGTATGACATAGCTTAATTGCAGACGGAAATACCCGTTGCTAAATAAACACCCTAGGGACGTGGTTACTTTGATAGCGAGAGAGAAATCTAACAATAGGCGTTTAAAGGTGGGTGCGTTAGTGGAACCAATTGTTGTATTCTATCAAACCCAAATTGTGATATCATCGCTTTGGCAGTTTTTTTTTTATTATTATTCAATTTTCACCCCAAACAAGGCACAGTGCCACTTTGAAGCAGGGGCCTACTATCAGGGACTTAATTAGCAGGGCCATTATGAAGGGAGATGAGTAGAAAGATGTTTGTTCACATTACGCTTGAACTTCTGCATATCAGTACAGTTGGGAAAGCATAATACCGGAAGGGACTTCCAAAGACCTGCAGTTCTGGGGAAGAAACTATTAGAGTAAAAGGCTTTCTTGCACCTAGGGATCTCTACTGTAAAGGGATTAGATTTACTAGCTTGTCGGGTTTGTCGGGGGTAGTTATGTCGGGAAGGTACAAGTGTTTGCAGTTCGTCAGAGCATTCACCATTAAAGTATTTGTAGAACAGGCAGAGGGATGCAACATCTCGTCGATGGGACAGAGACTGAAGCCTAGATGACAGTTCAGGACCTATCAGGTTGGCGACTCTCTTTTGAACCCTGTACAGGAGCGAGAGACAAGCAGCAGATGCACCAGCCCAGATGTGACAACAGTACTCCATACATGGGCGAATGGTGGCCTTATAAAGGTACAGGATACTGTCAGGCGTAAGTAGTTTTCTAGCACGGTAGTGGGAGCCAACCTTCCTTGCAACAGCCTTGGCAATGCTCTCAATGTATCTATTCCAGTTCATATTCATTGTAAACGTTAGGCCGAGGAGTTTAAAAGAAGTACTTTCAGGCAATGTGTTCTTGACCATTGCTATTGGTGGTAGAGAAGGTTTCTTGTAGTTATTGAAGGAAACAAGCTTAGTCTTAGCAGCATTGAATATTATCATCCATTTTTGTCCCCATTCCACTACAGATTGGAGGTCATCTTCTAGTGTTTCTGCCATTTTCTTGGATATGTGTTCATCGTTAATTTCCTCTGCATTTATCATTATTCTTCGCAGCCCAAACTCGATTACGGCCACCGAAAATAAATATATATCACTATATTTGTATACATCAGTATTGTTGTATTTTTTGAAACACAGCAGAAAGACCACAATGGTATTAATATAGTTATAAGAATCTCAATGTTCAAATATGAGTCATATAAATTAATTAAGAATTATAACCGAATTAAGTTTATATACGTTGTAAAAATGTAAATGTAGTATTTAATAATGTGCTTCTCTTGTAGTCGGCTTGAATCTGTTAATTGTTAGTACACGGTCGAATGGTAAAATTGACGCCCTAGAAAAGGCGACATGATTCCATTTTTCACTTTATGAAAACCGGGGGGGGAGTTGAAGACCATTTACTAGTTGACCAGTTATGTACAAATTCTAAGAGCAAGATAAGCCTTCTATCATGTCTGAAAGTGACACACAATGTTCAAAGACCGAGATCGGAGATACGGCGCTGTACACCTCATGCTCTCTACCGATCCAAGTTATGGCAACTAGGACTATTGCCAGCATCCACAAAATGCAAATTCGGACGGTTCAACGCTTGAGGGCACAGCTCAACGAAGTTCTCGGTCTTTGGTGTTGATTCAAGTGAGGGCCACATCATGCCACCTCACATCTTCGAAGTCGACTTGAAATTCAACACCAAAGTGTACTTAGATGTACTGAAGAGTGTGGTGATCCCCTGGTACAATCAGGTGGCCGCTGGATATAGCAGCAGGACTCACGCCAGCCCACAAATCCAAAGAGACCAAGGCTTCCATTTAGAAGGAGGTGTTACGACTTTGTACCTTTCTCTCAATGCCACCCGTCTTCCCTCGACCTGAACCCGCTGGACTTCTTCGTTTGATCATACGCTGAAAACATCACCAAACATTACTAACATGACCTCCCACAACACTAAAGCCAGCCTGATCGCCGCCATCCGCCGAGACTCAACCGGCGCTTGTGGAAAAGGCATGCTCCCAATTCTGGACGTGTACTGAGGCGGTGATTGAGGCTTAAGACGACTACATTGAATAGCTGTCAGTTCTACTGCATATTCAAGTTACATGAATTGATTTTTTTCAATAAAAGTTTTTTAAATGAAGCTATAGTGTTATTTTCCATAGGGCGACAAATTTATCGTTCCATCCTGTATTTGAAGTAAGAACCATGTGATGGTTGACAACATTTATCATTTATTAATAAAAAACAATATTATGGACTCGACTGGATTCGAACATGGCACATCTAGGTAGCCAATTGTAGTCGTTATCTACTTTACCTCGCATTCAATATTATAAGTGACCAATTAAATTACTTTCTTCGCGTTGACTTTCCCGACGAGTGCTGGCGACAGTTAGTAAAAAAACAACCTATGACACCTGAGAACATATCAGCTAGAAATATAACGATAAGCGTCAAAGTATGACTTGCAAATTTACTTTTTCTTTGTAAGTTTTCATATTGAATGTTCTATTAACGCTTCGTGAAAAGTAACGTTACTGCGTGCATACCAATTATCGTTGGCGTAATTATAGTGTGGAATTCATTCGTTATCTTGTTTGAATAACTGAAATGGTTACTGCGTACATTTAAATGCTTGCTTAAACGCGTGTAGAACCATGTGAATTACAGGGACAATTTCATTATCGCATTAAATCATCTCATCATTGATTTAACGAGTTAATTTATTGGAAAACGATTTTATTATATGCACACGTTTAGGTCTATTGCTTTGCATTGCAGCTATCGATTATGACAAAATAGAATGAACCGCAGGCTCTGCACGAAAATTAATGAGGGCCCCCTTGCACGGCTGATCCGTGCTTCGAACTTTTTATTAATATTTTATTATTATTTAATTTTTATGATTTGTATTTTCAAATATATTAAATATTATTTCACAATAAAGTATTAATATATTTTAAATATTATTTCACAATAAAATATAAATATATTTTAAATATTATTTCACAATGAAATATTAATATATTTTAAATATTATTTCACAGTAAAATATAAATATATTTTAAATATTATTCCATAATAAAATATTAATATATTTTAAATATTATTTCACAATAAAATATAAATATATTTTAAATATTATTTCATAATAACATATTAATATATTTTAAATATTATTTCACAATAAAATATTAATATATTTTAAATATTATTTCATAATAAAATATAAATATATTTTAAATATTATTTCATAATAACATATTAATATATTTTAAATATTATTTACAAATAAAATATTAATATATTTTAAATATTATTCCACAATAAAATATTAATATATTTTAAATATTATTTCGCAATAAAATATAAATATATTTTAAATATTATTCCACAATAAAATATTAATATATTTTAAATATTATTTCGCAATAAAATATAAACATATTTTAAATATTATTTCACAATAAAATATTAATATATTTTAAATATTATTTCACAATAAAATATTAATATATTTTAAATATTATTTCACAATAAAATATTAATATATTTTAAATATTATTCCACAATAAAATATTAATATATTCATAGATGGAAAACTGCATGATCTTATCTGACACGAATGCAGGCCTCGGAAAATTTTGTTTGATATCGTTCTAGAGCTTTATTTTTAATTGCTTACTCAAAGGGTTAAACCGACAAGTTAAGTCCCCGTATTTATATTATACTTTATTTTTTCCAAGGTAAAAATTAAGCTATCAACTTTTTGGACGACAGACTGAAAAGTAAAATCACAAGAGACCAAATCCTCTAAAGTGAAATGTATGAGAAACGTGTGCAGAAGGCGTAAACGGGAAGTAGACGGTCACGTGGTTTATTTGCCTGTTAGAAAAGCAAAGATTTTGTTGAGAAACTAAGCGAGACAGTCGTATGAAAAGTTTACTTAACCCTACCAGACCGAGTTACCGATATACCAGTAATATCCGAAAATGCTATATACCGAGTTACTGTTAAAGCGGTATTTTTCCGATCACGATTTAGGTATCAAAACGCGGTACCTCACCCGTGCTGTGTGCATGGAGAAACACCTGAGATAAAACAGACAGCACCCTGGAGTATCTTACAAAACCAACCCTCAAAACAAAGTGAAGACATGGTTCTGGTGCGCCCACTGCAGAAATTACTAGTGCATCAAGAAGGACTCCACCTGTTAGGCGGACTGGAACAGGAAGTCTGAATACAGGCGGGCGGTACATGAATGGCAAAAATTACTAACGTGTAAAAAAATTTTCACAATTTTGCCCAGGAGGCCAGGCAAAGGAGCAAATTCGGTTCAGTAGCTCAGGTCTGGTAGGGTAAAAATAACTAATAGTAAGTATATACCGTTTCCCTATTTCTGCTCGCACTTGAAATCAAAGAAAATTAAAATTCAAAACTCTATATTTTCTGTTCTGTGTTCATTGTAATCATATTGAATTAATGTGGTGCTTAATCGAAAGACTACACCAGGAAAATTATCTTTTCTTTCGTAAAAGTGAGATGTTTCATTCGCTTTTTTTTACATTCTCATTATTTTGTTTTCTGTCTTAAAGTTTTGCTAAAGTACGTTTTATAAATTGCCAAGTTATAAAAGTGTTTTTAATAGTAGGTTTTGATCCTACGAAGGGATACTTATTTCATCTTCCTATATAATGGAGAGGTTCTGAATAATAAACAAATTTAAAAATAAAAATTTTCACCGTGCGAACGCAATTGTTTGCCATCCTGCTGGATCATAAAATCCAAACGTTTTATTTTAGGTGACGTTATATTCGACAGACATGGTTCAGCTTGTTGGCGCAAGATGGTGACAACATGGTGGTTACCACTGGATGCTGTAACATGGCAGATATTATCATGATCTTCACCAGCATCATATTTACTATTGTTTAAGATATGCAACATACAAATATCTGTGCGTGAGGTCGCCAAGCTAATCAAGAACTTTGATTCCAGTAAAGCGACTGGCCCTGACGGCATTCCAATTATAGTGTTGAAAAATCTCCAACCAGAACTAGCCCCATACATACAAAACTGTTTAAGCGTTAACTTAAGGAGGAGTGCTTTCCAACACCCTGGAAAACCTCATCAGCATGCCTTATATTTAAGAATTCGGGTGATAAGTCATCTCCCTCTCAGTACAGACCAATAATTCTCCTGTATGCCATGAGTAAAATGCTGGAATCCATATTAAATAGAGAAGTAGTAAACCACCTCAGCAGAAATAATCTTGTTAGTGGCATGCAATATGGTTTACGTTCTGCTAGATCTACAGCAGATATGCTAACGGTTATATCTCATAGAATTAGTGAATCTCTCTACAAAGGCTTCCTTTCTAGGGCAATTGCTCTTGACATATCAAAGCCCTTCGATAAGGTATGGCATAAAGGCCTACTTCACAAGATTTCCAGCTACGGTATAACTGGAAATGTTTTCTCAATTATTAAATCATTACTTTCTGATAGGTTCATAAGAGTAATGGTTGATGGGCAGAAATCAGAGGCCCACAGTATTAATGCTAGCGTCCCTCAGGGATCCATCATGGGCACAACTCTCTTCCTGATCTACATCAATGATCTCCCAAAACACATACTTAAATCATTTGTTGACATCTATGCTGATGACACGACCATCTATGACAACACATCAAAGGCCGTAAATGACAAAGTTCTCTCTGATTATCTCTCCTCTGATCTTGAGTGCGTGGTACAGTGGGGGAAGAGGTGGCTGGTTACTTTTAATGCATCTAAAACCAAGCTCCTATCTTTACATCATCAACGCTCCGATCCCTATCTGGCGTCAATTGAAATGGATGGCTCTCGTCTTGGGAAGGTTCCATGTTTTGACAAGCCACTGGGATTGATCTTTAGTCCTGATCTGAAATGGAACACGTACATCAAGTCTGTTGCCAAGGTCACTGGGAAGATGGTGAGATCCTTCAACCGCTCCAGAGGATATCTCACTACTGATGCAATTCTCTATCTGTATAAAAGCCAAGTACGTCCAAGGATGGAGTACTGCTGCCACATCTGGGCAGGAGCTGCTAAAAAACAGCCTATCCTGCCTTGACAGAGTTCAAAATAAACTTCGTGGTTTAGTGAGGGATGCCCTTTTCTCTTCCCTGCAACCTCTCTCCCACAGAAGAGACGTTGCGAGCCTGTCTTTGTTTTATCGTTATTTCCATGGTAAGTGCTCGTCTGAGCTCCAATCTCTGGCCCCCTCGCCAATCTTTCACGGTAAACACTCGTTTAGCTGAAACCACTGTCATTAATTTTCCCCACTCTTTATCTGTGCGTAAATCAAAGCGTAGATTCCATTAGCAAAGCTTCTTTCTTAGAAGTGCATGACTGTGGAACTCTCTTCCGTTTGCCTGTTTCCAACCTGACTACAATTTGGATGTCTTCAAATCCAACATAAACAAATTCCTGATAAACAGCCATTTAAGTAAGACACTTTATCAAATCTCCACTACTAACGATTACTACGGTACTATCCCATTGATTACTGTACACACAATAACCCTTATCCCCGAGTGGCTTCCAGGCCTTAATAAGTGGTGACCTCCATGTAAAAAAAAAAAGATTCTTTTGTCAAATTTTTACGAAAATATCGGAAAATACATTTTGCTATAATTACCATAAACGCAGATTTAATAACAAAAACACTCGATTCAAAACATAACTAAAGAGCAACTACAATGCACCCAAGAAAAGCAGACGATCGCCAACAACCAAGTGAAATATGTTATGATAGGCCAATATATGTAGATATTTAAACGTCTAATGTATATTGCGTTTGAAGGAAAGTCTTCAAATTTTACATCTCCAAAACATATTCTATTGTAGAAGCGAAATAACAACTAACTGTTGACATAGAATAATCATCACTTAAGTATATATAAATATATATGTATGTATGTATGTGTGCGTACTTATCCACAGACAGTTTCTCTGTATCATAGCTCTTCGGTGTAGCTAGATCACTGCCTATCGAAAACCCGGGATCGAATTAATAACTATCGAGTCGATAGGCAGTAGCTCAACCCAACTGACCAGTGGCAATGATATCTAACAACGCTTAATACAAACTTTGACCGCTACTCTCACCATACTCCATTTTTTTTAATTCACAAATATCTTTTCATTACATAAAGTAATAGTAGACGATGTCTTCCAAAGGTACTCAACTCGCGAATAGGAAGTGCTTTTATATAATGATTCACAGAAAAAGTGTGTTGCGGTATCGCAGCTTTTCAGTTTAACTAGACTATCACCAGTTCCCAGAATGGTATTGAACTAATAATACTGAAAGCATTACAGAACTATCTACATAATTGACGCCTTCGGCAATTATACCAAACAATGCGTTACACAAATATTAACTGCCACTTCCACATTGCTCTATTTGCTGTGGGTTTTTTTATTTGCAAAGAGAATTATATTACATGTATAGTTTGCATAATTTAGTGTTACAAGTGAAGTAATCAGTAATAAATTATTTGTGCAAAGCATATATATATATGTATATATATATATATAATGTCTGAATAAAGACAAATTAACATGATGAATTTTAAAAAAAAATTACAAATGAAAAGGACTAGCTAACCGGGGTCTATCGCTCAACAGCTAAATCGAAGAAAAATTACGATAAAAAATTGTCATGAATCTGGCGGCGGATAAAAAGTATAAATAAATAAATAAACGGGGAACGAATCACGAAGCGCGTCTATTATCTGGTTTCCATGATTCGGATCTTTACTTTCGTTACGCTGACGACACATTTTGCATATTCGACAACGACACGAAAGCGGACGCTTTCTTCACGTCCCTTAATAACGTTCGCCGAGCCCTTACTTTTACAGTAGAAAAAGAAGCCAATTCTACTTTTCTGTTTTTAGATGTTATTCAGGTTTTCTTATTTCCGTCTATTGTAAACGAAAATTTACTGGCCTCTATACACGATGGGACGCATTTTTGTCCTGCAAATCAAAAATTTTAAATCCTAGAAACCATTTTTATTAAGTCCTTGAGACCTTCTCATTGCAAACAAAAATAAAATATTTTAGGATAATGTGATTTTTATGTGATTCTTTCCACGTTTATTTATTTATAATAATATTTTTCTCTCTTTTTTTTTTTTTGGAAAAATTTCATATTCGGTTAGTTTTATAGCTTTGTTGAGGCCTACTAACATTGAAACGCTGGGTAACTAGTGTAAGGTGTTCTAATATTTACTTAAGTGTGCTTATATACATGATATTAATTAGTACCACTACATATATAGACAAGAGAACTGCAAGGTTAATACACTAGAGACGCATAGACACGTGAAATGACATGTAAGAATGTTGGTTAGTGATATGTTTGAACAGTCTCTTAGAGGTTATATGTTAAATCTGGAAAGTTGATCTCGACTGAAATAATATCTAAGAATTGCATTAAATTTATATTTCCACTTATCATGACTGACGAAATGAGAATATCTTAGCCGTATGGATTTAAGCTATATGGATTAAATAAATGGTTCAATTCAAAATGCTGTACAGATCAATGAGTTCATCATTGAGATTTCCATGTTTGACTAGCACATATTTCAAACCCGAATAGATTCACCTGAAAAGATCGCTGGTTGTATCGATCCAAATGTTGTGGATATAACAACAACGAATAATAGAAACAATACAAAATTCAAAACACGGTTAAAAAATCGCGCAAATATTAAGATGGGTATTTTTTTTAATATTTCCTGTACTTTTGACATGTTTTTGTCGTTGTTGTTGTTGTTGTTGTTGTTGTTGCTGTTGTTGCTGCTGCTGTTGCTGCTGCTGTTTATCAGTTTGTGATTTTGTGGAGAAAATTAAACATGCAAATTAATCTAGACGTGAAATGAAGCTGATTTATTTTTTTCTTTACAAAGAATTTGAATATTTTATTAAAACGAAAAAAAAAGCGATGATCGCAAAGATATTTTTTAAAAACGGATCGGCAGTTATTAATTGAAAATATTTAAAAAATGATAATTTTACTTGAAATTAAAAGACACTTGGACATTATTAATGAGACGCGGCAACTGGATGACAATTGGAAACTATTAGCTAGAGACTCCTAGCATTAAATATTATGATATCAAATGATGAAACAATGAACTGTTTCAAGGGCGGATCAAGAAGGTGATTATTTAAATTAAATTGATTGTCTGGAATAAAATACACGACGATAACCACTATGACAAGTGACAATTTCATTGATCAAGCTAACCAAGAAAGTTGATACCGACTAAAATATGAACATGCACCACTCTTGAGACGGAAGATCCGTGTGCGTATTCTCTCTATCCTTCTTTTTGTCAGCCAAATACAAATTAATATTTGCAGACGAACATATAAACAAATAGGCAGATGAATTGTTTCCAATATCTATCAAGTTTCGATATCAAGTAAACACAAAATGGTGAATTTACTGCTTAATCTGGTTGGAAATATAAAAAATAATATCTTCTATGGAAGATTTAATTCGTATTCAATACCGACATGAAATTCTTTCATGTTTATGCTTCGCAAGAAATAGCGTTATTTACAATTGTTTATTAAAATCACAGTAGAGACGTTTATTCTAAAATAACTGTACCAACTTGGCGTTACCCGTAATCTTTTACTTTAATTTTTTTCTGCCAACTGAACCTTTTTATTTACTGGGAAATGTTATCCCAAGAAGTAGACAAAATACTTATAAGATATTACTGTTACGAGCGTAAATCATCTTAACTCTTCTGATATTCACAAATAATAAAAGAATAACTCCTTGTGGTATTAGAAGATACGGGTTATTGTGTGTCACTTGACCTATGAGGCAATAACGTGGTGATTAATAATGTTGGAATTTGTACCGAATTTGATCATTTAAGAGTTATTGTTTATATTGAATTTAAATGTTGCAGTCGGCCGGAAATCAATCCTGCGGGATTGTGTTCCACAGACGGGCAGTTCTATGAAATAAACTTTCTTCATAGGATTTTCATTTATGTTAGGCATAGAGAGAGAGAAAATATTGTTGGCAGTGGTTGCAAATCACTTCCACTATCATTAAAAGGCCTAAATTTGAGCGAGACTAAATGATGTTTCGTCCAGTTACGACGGTCCTTATATTCACAACACGTTCTCTGTACTCGGTATCGCTACTTTTGCGTGTTATTAAGGGATCTCCTTTACCGTACAGATGCGGTAGTTATACAAGACGTCCAGAAATGGATAATCTATTTTGAAGTATGATTTAGCATCAAAATATAGGGTTGATTTTCGGACAATGCCATCTTAAAAATTACAGAACAAAAAAAAATAAGGAGAAAAAGAGACATAGATTTTATACATTTATTTTCAGTATTTACTTCGACAGTGCTCAATCGTGTGTAGAACTAGATAATAAGTTTAAAAATATATTGCAATTAAGCTACAATAAATAACAGCAAAATAAGGAATGACTAAAATATTTCTCATATGTTATATCTCCCTTCTTTGGATTTCATATATAAAAGGAAATTTCACAGTGTCTAAGGATTACTTAATATTGAAGATATTTATAATCGTAACGTTTAAAGAGAGAGGAGATATAACATATGAGCAATATTTGGTATGAGGTCTCCCTGTTATTCTCGATCATGTGAAACCATAGCACAAAGTTTCAGTCTCCCCTTCATCAAGGTAAGAGGTTTGTGGGATATATATATATATATATATATATATATATATATATATAAATTAAAATCTGAATCAACATTTTAATCTAAATACTTCTAACTCGCCCAACAGCCTTAAGAGAAAGAAAAACATCTGGTTTAATCCTTCATTTAGCTCAAATGTCAAAATTTATATACCTAAAAAAAAAATTAACATTGTACAAAACTACTTCAAGTAACCACATCGGTATAGTTTTATCGATAATAAAAACTCAATAAGGATTTCCTATTTAACTATGCGTCATTTAGAACAAAGAATCTTTGCATCTAATAATAAAAAAAATCAAATCTGCTAAAAGAAATACTTTTCCCAGTTAAGCTTAAAAACAATTGCAATTGTAATAACAAGATACACTTCCCACTTTACAATGATTGCATCCATAGGGATGTTATGCATTCTTGCACGACCACAGAGCTGCCCCGTAATTCCCTCACAACAGACTCTAATATTCTGTCGGCAATTTCTCTCCCCCATCATCCATCTGATAAAACTACTGATCCAATAAGCGAAGGATGTCTATTTATATAAACATATATAAAGAGTTAAAGAATTTAGCTATTCTAATGTAACATTGCTATTTTTACGTGGGTATCTGTTTTAAACCCCCACATGACAGAGACTAACATTCTCTAAAATAACCATCTTATTGACGATTAATGAGTGGGCATAAGTTACGATGATCGTATGGAGTCATTTCGTTTTGACGATTACCAAGTTTTCTTTTAGTTATTACAGCATCATTAGCGATTTGCCCCGCGTCAAGTTCATAGATAAACTGCCTGAGATCTTCGTTCCTTGTTTCCTTGATATTCGTTACATTATGTGTCATGTCGACTGGCATCTCTTTGTTTTTCAATTTTTTCGACCTCATATCTAACCTTTAGGTCGTCGTTTTTTTATTATTTCTCGTGGGAATTGTTTTAGTTCTCATTTTGTGTCATTTCGATCTGTGCTTAGTTCGACCGTTGACAAGATTTACACTAGCTGATGTAATTGCTATCCAAAATAGAGGTTTCCATAATATAACACGAAAAGATACATTATATAATGTGGCTTATGCACACCTTATACTGTCAGCAAGCAGAATTCTAACTTCCGTTTCGCCTTTTTCGTTCTCATGTCTCAATTTTAATCACAGGCTATTGTCAAATTACAACCAGTCTTTTGCTCTGCAAAGCAACTTGTTGGATTATCGGGCGGTATATAAACAGGGTTCATCTTTTTAATATTGTGATACATACAGTGTGTGACATCTAGTGGTTAAAATGTTTTATTATTGTTGTATGTATGCGTATGTGTTTCACATATAATAAACACAGTTCATTAACATTGAATCTGTATAGCGCACAGGCAAAAATTATAATTCTCTCAGTTGTATTTTCGTCTCTTCTCATTGTTCAAGTTCGTCTCCTTTCAAAGGAAACTAAACAACAATAGGTTATATATTTCATGTAACTTTATTCTCAACTTTTCATCGAAGCTGCAAGATGTAATTTTCTACATCATGCTTAAGTCGCGTTTCTCCAAGCTTCCAAAACGCGGAGACGATATCTTTCATGTTAACTTGTCCGACATTTTCTGCCTTATTCAAAACGCTAAACTAAACTATCCTGATTCCAAAGTTATCTCATTGCATCATTAACTCACATAACATTAATATTACCTAGTGCCATCACTAAAATGATCTCTATTGTTTATTATATTCTAACATTTCTGATACACTTCTACCATAATATTTTACCCTAAAAATATCTTTTGTCTTGATACATATTTCAAGACATCAAAAACAGTCATAATATTAATAAGCGTTCAGATTATTGGCATCCCACGGTAATGCTTTATATTACATACTTAATATATTGCATGAACTCGCCATGGTGGGGATATTCTACCTATTATATATTAGTATTAATTGTGACGATATTCAAATGCTGTAACATATTTCTAAAATGTTTAAATAGTGGGGAAAAAATTGCAATAACATCTATACGTATATTTTGTTTTATACGACACGATATTGGCTTTCGAGGTATTGTAATGAGTCAACGTTGTAGATGTATTTAATAAACAGAAACTTGTCAATTTCAAGATATATAAACGAAGAAATCTGTCACGTTTCAAGCTAAGTGTTAATTAAAGGTTTTATACGAAAAGTAATCGGAAAATAAAATTGACAACACAGGAAGATGTTTTTCGTATATTCTGAAATAATAAATCATTATTTTAGCTTCGTTTTTTTTTATGTAAAATTAGATTTGGTTTGGTTGTTTCAGTTTACGGTTCATTTTCATATTATTTTATACCGAATCGCTATTTTGGTAAAAGTTGTTACGTTGCGAGTTCTTCATATATCCAAATATTTGTTCATGGTATTTGTTCTCAATATTTTGTAAGGGAAAAATATTGTTTTTTTTTTGTTTTGTGCGTTTCGTTTTTGTTTTTTTTTGATTTTTTTTTTTGTTACACAGTGATCACCACTTATCAAGGCCCGGAAGCCACTCAGAGATAAGGGTTATTGCAAGTACATTACGTTAGTGTGGAGATTTGATGAAGTGTCTACTTAAGGGGGCGGTTCATTAGGAATTTGTTAACATTGGACTTGAACACATCCAAGTTGTAGTCCGGTGGGAAGCAGGCAGACGGAACAGAGTTCCACAGGCGTGCAGTTCTAAGAAAGAAGCTTTGTTCATGGAATCCGCGTTTTGATTTAGGCACAGATATAGAGTGGGGGAAATCTTTCACAGTGGATTCAGCTAGACGGGTGTTTTTCGTGAAAGATTGGGGGGGGACCAGAGATTGGAGTTCAGACGAGCACCTGCCATGGAAATAACGATGCAACAAGGATAGGCTCGCAACGTCTCTTCTGTGGGAGAGACGTTGCAGGATAGAGAAAAGGGCATCCCCCACTAAGCCACGAAGTCTATTTTGTACTCTGTCAAGGCACGATAGGCTGTTTTTAGCAGCTCCTGCCCAGACATGGCAGCAGTATTCCATCCTTGGACGTACTTGGCTTTTATATAGATAGTGAATTGCATCAGTAGTGAGATATCTTCTGGGGCGGTAGAAGGATCCCACCATCTTTCCAGCGACCTTGGCAACAGACTTGATGTACGTGTTCCATTTCAGATCAGGAGTAAAGGTCAAACCCAGAAGCTTGTCAAAACACGGGGCCTCACCCAGACGAGAGCCATCTATCACAATTGATGCCAGATGGGGATCAGAGCGTTGATGATGTAGGATAGGAGTTTGGTTTTGGATCCATTATTGGTAACCAGCCACATCTTCCCCCACTGAACCACGCGCTCGAGATCAGAGGAGAGAGAGAATCAGAGATAACTTTGTCATTTACAGCCTTTGATGTGTTGCCGTAGATGGTCGTGTCACCAGCATAGATTTCAACGAATGATTTAAGAATGTGATTAGGGAGGTCATTGATGTAGATCAGGAAGAGAGCTGGGCCTACGATTGACCCCTGAGGGACTCCAGCATTTATATCGCAGGCCTCCAATTTTTGTCCATCTACCACTACTCTTATGAGCCTATCGGAGAGAAATGATTTAATGATTGAGAACACATTTCCTATTATACCGTAGCTGGAAATCTTGTGAAGTATGCCCTTATGCCATACCTTGTCGAAGGCCTTTGATATGTCAAGAGCAATTGCCCTAGAAATGAAGCCTTTGTCAAGAGATTCACTAATCCTGTGGGATATAACCGTCAGCACATCTGCGGTAGATCTTGCAGAGCGGAAACCATATTGTGTGTCACTAAGAAGGTTATTCCTGCTGAGGTGGTTGACTATTTCTCTATTTAATATGGATTCCAGCAACTTACTCATAACACACAGGAGACTTATTGGTCTGTACTGAGAGGGAGATGACTTATCACCTGAATTCGTAAATACAGGGCAAACTGATGAGGTTTTCCAGGGAGTCGGAAAGCACTTCTCCTTAAGGCAGCGCTTAAACAGTTTCGTAAGTATGGGAGCAAGTTCTGGTTGAAGCTTTTTTAACACTATAATTGGGATGCCATCAGGGCCAGTTGCTTTACTGGAATCTAGGTTCTTGATTAGCTTGACGACCTCATGCACGGATATTTGTATGTTACCTAGCTTGTTCTGTGTTATAGGAGGAAATATGGGGAGTTGATGGCCTTCGTTGCATAGGGTAGAATTAGCTGCAAAGTTCTTGGCAAATAGTTTGGCCTTGTCTGACGTTGACGAGATGACCTCTGGTCCATTGATTATGGTTGGGATAGAACGCACACTTCTGTTCAGGATCCTATTTGTTATTTGCCAAAACTGGTGGGAACCAAGCCGCTGATCAGCTACTTTGGATTTAACAGACTGGGCATATAGCTCTCTTGCATTTTTTATTACTCTATTACAGTGGTTCCTGGCAGTCCTGAAAGCAGCTTTAGTCTCAGTGCATCTATTACGTTGGTAGCTATGGAAAAAGTGATTTCTGTGCGCGATAGCAGCAGCACATTCTGGGGAGAACCATGGCTGGCTGTTAGGTTTTTGTTGGAATTTTTTAGATGGTATGAATTAGTCTATGCATACAATTAACCATTCGGTCAGATCTGATACTATAGAGGACACTTCCTTTTTAAACATGGAGTGCAGAGGTAAATCAGATATGAATGTACGGAAGCTATCCCAGTCAGCCATAGAGTATCGATATACAGCACGGTGGAGGGGTAGGTCTGGGGGCTTCTTACATTTCGTTTTTATCTTAACTGATACGACGGAGTGGTCGGAGGATCCTAGAGGAGAATGAACGGAACATGAACATAGCTCAGGGGAAGTTGAGAGAAAAAGGTCTAGGAGGCTTGCATATTGGCCGGGTGTATCGGGCACACGGGTGGGTTCACGAACAATCTGAGTGAGTTCATAAGCAATGGCAAAATCATGACAAAACCTCCCCTCATCATCTGTCTTATTTGAATGGGTCAGCCATTCCACGTTATGGACGTTGAAGTCACCACATATGTGAATGTTAGCCGAGGGATGTGAAGACAGTATGTGGTCTATTTTCTCAGATATGCTCTTAAAGATAGTAACTCCGCTTTTGTGGGGCATATTGAGGGCAAATATAAATGCAGTGGTGTTAGCAAGTGCAACCCTGAAGCACATATAGGGTAAATTAGGATCCTCTCTAGAGATATCCCTGCCACACGGGAAGCCATCCTTAATGTAGGCACATATTCCATGCCCATGGCGATCTTGGGTGTCAGATTTAGCTGTTAAATTAGAGTATCCGTTAATTATGAACTCATCTAGGGAAGTGGTCGGCCCTATTCCAGTTTCGCGTAAAAATAATATGTCCGGTTTCGTCTCCTGTAATTGGGTTGCAACCTCTGGAAGGTTGGAACGTAGACCCCTGATGTTGGAGAAGTAGACCTGGTAGTAGGGGTCTACGTTGGAAGATGGGGTTCTAGGTTTAATCGAGTTTTTATTCTGGAGAAATTTCATGTTGAGGTTTTGGGATTTGTGGAATAGGTCGGCATACTTGGTTAGAGCAGTACAGAGAGGGAAAGTAAGAGAGAAAAAGACAGGAATTTTTTTTGTAGCACACGAAAAGGTAAAGCCGTAACAATTACCCACTAGTATGGCATCGAGAGGCCCCCACCAGAGACTACTGCATGGTCCAGATCCACTCACCAAATGGCAATACAGCTGTCCCAGTACTTTGCGCCTGCTGATAGGACAGCCTCCTTAGTGGTTAATCCAAGGTTCGGGTCCCTGACTATCAGGCGGATAACGTCAGCCCAGACAAACGTTTACCTCCAGCACCCTTACTAGTGACATGGCCACAAGGACAGACAGAGACAGAAAAATTTCCGACATCTCAGACTACTGGTCACCAAGTACTACCGACCTTTAAGCAGCTTTTTCTTCACCCTTTGTCAGAAAAATCACTCATTGAATGAGGACTGAATGACAAAATAGGAGAAGCGAGAGTTACTGGAGCTGCCGATAACACATCCGCTGTATTATCTACTCTCCATTTAAAAAAAAGAGGGGGAGAGGAGGGGAATGGGTACAAGTGACTTATTTATATCTAAGTAGTAAATCCGGTGCTAAGTTAACAATTCAGGACACTTTTGATGATAATCTCCCCTCCCATATTTATGGGTGGAAGTTTGTCGCTATCTATCGAGTTTGAATAATTAGAGTTCTACCTTATAATTAATTAAAATCCAATAATTAACTATTATCAATTTTTAAAGTCGGCTTAATATTAATATTCGAGTTTAGATAATTATTCAAGGTTTTACTTTAGGAGGTTCGTTTTCATGAGTAACTGTTTCTTTGCACTGTATTATATTTCGAATGTACTTGAACATAAGGCTAACTATATTAGATGGTTTGATTGGCCAGCAAGGAAGCAAGCATTTTCAATACAGGCAAGCTTGCAGTAATAGTATATATTAAGTATACTACTTGAATAAAGTCCTAAGTTTATATACTCTAATAGAGAATAATTTCCGGCATTTTTTTATCGTTAGTTTACGGCATTTTGTTTGTTTTTATCGTTTAACTTTTTAGCATGGGGGGTGACGGATAAGACAGGATAATACAGACAAGAAGACAGGAGAATACAGACAAAATACATAAATAAAACACGAAACACAAGTTTAAACAAGCTAACATAAAAAAAACATTTAGGATTAGTTTTAAAAAAATACATAACGTTTTTGCCATAGTGTTCCCTCCGCCGTCTTTTTGTCAACTGGTAGCTGGCATATCATGTCTTTCTAGAGCGTAAGATTTCTACTTCCGGATAACTTGGTCGAGTGCCTATCTATTTATAGAATAAAAGTCGTTACGTTCAGATGTGTAAAATATTTAATTTACATTTTTTTTTATTGTTAAAGTTCTAACTTTTTTTTTTATATATAAAGTCCTAAGTTAATCTACTATAATAGAGAATAATTTCCGGCATTTTTTTTATCGTTAGTTTCCGGCGTTTTGTTTGTTTTTATCGTTTAACATTGTAGCATGGGGGTGACGGATAAGACAAGAGAATACAGACAAGAAGACAGGAGAATACAGACAAAATACATAAATAAAACACGAAACACAAGTTTAAACAAGGTAACATAAAAAAAAACATTTAGGATTAGTTTTAAAAAATACTTAACGTTTTTGCCATAGTGTTCCCTCCGCCGTCTTTTGCCATAGTGTTCCCTCCGCCGTCTTTTTGTCAACTCGTAGCTGGCATATATGTTGTAATGTTGTATTTTACAGAATATAATTGAGCCTTGCAAATGAAAAGGGAAAAAAACAATAGCATCAATGTTTGGTGCCTTTAAGGTCAAGAAGCCGTTATCTTTAGGCATACTTATCTAGTAGTACCAGGTATAACAATTAGAAATACGTCCAAGAGTTTACATTTTGATTTTTGAAACAATTTCATAAAATATATAATTTTAATTATTCGAAATACTAGTCTTCTCTAGGATATTATTATATCAATTATGAATAAAGCCTCCGATCTTCAAATGCATCCTTACACACATTCCTTTATGTCGAATTGAAAAATCCATAAAGAATTCCGGCCTACACTCTTTTTTTTTAATCGACAGCGTAGTTTGTTCTCTTTCCATCAGCCATGTCCGGATAGAAGTCTTAAGTATCTTTAAATTTTATTCTTACTTAGCATCTTCTATAATGGGAACTGAATCTGCAACACCAGGAATATTGCCATTATAATTGATTGCTAATACCTTATGTTTGTGAGAATATGTTATAAATTTCAAACAAATGTTGGTAATCACTCAAAAGTTCCATTGTTGCAGTGATAATAGTTAGACAGAATGAATTTTCTGTTGCTCTCTTTTGTCGCACGTATCACTGTTTGAATGTGATAATGTTGTGTTTTAATGTATGCTTGTTTTTGTAATCGCTTAATGACTGTTATGAAAAGCCTTGTATTTATTCTTTGAATAAAGATGTTTTGAAAGAACGAAGCCAGGCCAGAGGCTGGTAATTCAAATTAATAGAAGACTTTTTATATAACATTTAAAAGCTTTCTTTTTATTCATGTTCTTGTCGAAATCTTAGGTATGGTGAAGATGGATCAGAGACAACCCTACTTGTTTTTTTTCTAATTGAAAGCGTATTTAAATTTAGAAGAGTTTCCGATAGGTAGCTATCTGTATAAGTAACGAGAATAAATAAAGAAATTCCGGTGAGTAGCTAATCTGTATAACTCCAAAGATGAAAAATAGGGTTTTCAGTGGGTAGCTAATCTGTACAAGTCCTGAACTTTAATAGTGTGTAGACGAAGAGCAAGGATCTTTCTCGTGTGGACACAAATTATGTGCGGAAATTCTAAGAGATCCTGTATTGTTATGTAGTGATTCCGGTTTCTGATTGCCTGTTAGCAAAACGTGGCTCAATTCGATTCGTCAGTTTCCTTCGCCAGTGTTAATAAATATAACGTTTTCTAATTTTATTTAATGATACCGTTGTATCATATCAAAAATGCTGCAACAGTTTTCATTACTCATTTCTCTTTTTCCTTTTTTTTTCATACGTCCAGTTTGATGCGCACTCAGTCGTTTTCTGCCTGCATAATCTCCTTTTATATTTCTCGATCACGTTACAAAACTCAAACTTCTACTTTCAACGATTAAGACGTTCTGGCAAAATTGACCTTCTCACCTCGCCATACAGCTATCTGCTAAGGTTTCCCCTGAACTGTTTTTTACAATAGAATCACCACTTATCAAGGCCCAGAGACCACTCGAGGATAGTTAAAGAATGTACAATATCATAGTAATCGTTAGAAGTGTAAATTTGGTAAACTGAATTACTTAAGGGAACGGCTGGTCAAGAACTTGTTTACGTTGGACTTGAAGACGACAATATTGTAGTATGCTGGAAAGCAGGTAAACAGAAGAGAGTTTCATAGGTGAGCAGTTCTAAAAAAAGAAGGTTTGTTCATGGGATCTACGTTTGGGTTTAGGCAAAAATAAAACGGGGGAAATTATTGATAGTGTTTTCAGCTAGACGAGTGTTTCTCGTGAATGTTTAGCGAGAGGGGACCATAGATTGTAGCTCAGACGAGTTCTTGCCATGATAATAACGATAAAATAGAGACAGCTTCGTAACGTCTCTTTTATGAGAAAGAGGTTGCAATAAAGAGAAAAGGGCATCCCCCACTAGGCTACGAAATCTTTTTTAACTCTGTCAAGGCAGGATAAGTCTTCCTAGCAGCTCCTGTTCAGATGTGACCACAATACTTCATCCTTGGACGTACGTTCCGTTCGGACAGCAGTCATTATAATACAAATTATCCAAATAATCAATCCTCGCCTCGAACATCCAAAAACACAATTGAATTAATTCATTAAAGTAAAATTGCTCGTAAATGGAAATTACAATAAAATCCGAAGCAAGATATCAAATCACACTTTTACTCACTTCTGTCATTATATTTTATACTGAAGATATATTATATTCAATTCTTCAGATTACAGTTCGAGCGGAACCCTTTATTTAATCTACAGGAGTAACATTCTTTCGTTCCATCAGACATGGTAAGGTAGAAGTTCCTGCACAGAGAAAAATATATACTATAATAAAGTTCCAGTGATGAGAACATTGTTTTCATTAACAGAGACCATCTCTCCGGTTTTTCTTTTTGTTTTTTTTTTTTTTGTTTTTTTGTTTTTTGCTTCACGAATCATTACCATTGTCGCTAGGGAGTGAGAAATATTGTGCATTTTTTTTTACTAACTGTTATCCTCATCTTCATAGTTGTCGTTCTTTCACCGCGTTTCGGCCAATTCATCCTCTGGCCTTCTTCAGGTGATTAACCGCGATGGGATAGAAATGCTGAGTTTTGTCATTTATCCCCGTAATTACTGCCTTCCATAGTCTTGGTCTCACCAGGTTTTGGCCAACTTATCCTCTGTCTTGCTTAGGTAAGATTGAAACCACTATCTCCAGACAATGGCCAACGCCTTTATCCACTGCGTCACGGGTCCTAACTAGGAAAATGAGGATAATAGTAAAATGAAATATGCATGCACAAATTATGAAGCCTCATCGCAAAGGATTCTAAAAATAAAAAAATTGAAAAATAGTGAGAAATATTTTTGTGGCGATGGTTTAGTGGTTAACGACACGGACTAATGACCTGGGAGTTCTAAGTTCAAATTCAATTCGTTTCACAAAAATCGATTTCACTTAAGATGTTGACAACATTCACGTGGTCCTTTCCGTAAGTACCTGATGTTTTTTCTAGAAAGAATTCTGACCAGAAAAATATCGGGGAAACCAATGCCAATAATAAAATTTTCGGAGTTATGCGATTTGATGATGATGATGATGATGATGATGATGATGATGATGATGATGGCCAGGTATCGTTAATTGTCACTGATGTCCGAATGACAAATTACTTAGGCTTACAAAAGTAGAATATGGAATCAGTTTGATGATGATGATGATGATGATGATGGCTAGGCGTCTTTAACTGTACTGATGTCCGAATGACAAATTACTTAGGCTTACAAAAGTAGAATATGGAATCAGTTTGATGATGATGATGATGATGATGATGATGATGATGATGATGATGATGATGATGATGATGATGATGATGATGGCCAGGTATCTTTAACTGTACTGATGTCCGAATGACACATTACTTGGGCTTACAAAAGTAGAATATGGAATCAGTTTGATGATGATGATGATGATGCATAATGATCTGTAAAAAGTAAATCAATCTACGCACTATTTTCAATAATGTTATTTCGCTCCAGACTTGAAATAATTTGATATATTTAATCGCATTTCCCCATTGCATGACGATTCGCTAGTACTAAAAATTATTAATTTTTAGAACCATCGCGAATTTTCAAGACTATGAAAATATGCAATGGTGTCGATAAAGTCTCTGTACAATTTAAAACGTTTATAATATTGAATTAATTTTGGAATTATTTTGGAAATGAGTAATTTGTATGATTTTATTTAATTATATTGACCATTATCCTCGTCTAGTTGTTGTTTTCACAACGTTACGGCCAATTATTCCTCTGGTCTTCGTCAGGGTAACCGCGACGGGATAGGAATGTCGAACCCTCAAACTACATCCACAGCAATTACTACCTTCAATAGTTATCATCTCACCACGATTTGGCCAACTAATCCTCTGGCCGCCTTGGGGTGCGATTGAAACCGCTAACTCCATTGTTTGCCGGTCAGAGGATTAGTTAGCCAAACCGTGGTGATATGACAACAAATTTTGGGTCAGAACATTTAAAATTTTACATAAATGATATTCAGACACGCAGCAAGCTTTTTGATAGGTTTTTGGACGAAAATTAGTCTGCCAAAAGGTCAAAGTTGAAAGAGTTTACCTTTGCAGACTCTACCAAACTCTTCCGCCAATTTGGGGTCTAAACACTTAAAATTTTAAATGTAGATTACCCGCACATGAGTCACACTTATATATATATATATATATATATATATATATATATATATATATATATATATATATATATATATATATGCACATAGTTATAACCAGTACATAGGGCCCAAGCAAAGCCGAGTTGAACTGCTAGTTTTGTCTAAAACTATGATACACATAGTGTCTTCTTCATAGCATGTTCCTACGGAAGGAACTTGATGCGAAGTTCACACACAGGTTGTCATTCCGTGTCATTAACCTCTTAGCCACCGCCACTTTCCATTTACTTGCATAAGATATGCTAATTCAATTATAAAGGGAATAAATCTCGTACACCTGTAACGAGACGAGTGAGAAGTGAGAAGTAAAACAGTCTCACATTTCATTAGACAACGTGAAAAGCTTTTGGTACGTATTAATTGCGATTTGGTATAACGCTTTGCTGGTTAAAATTTTATAAAGGTCTGAGAAGTCATTTGTTGTATTATGTGGATAACATTTCAGTTGACGAACGCATATAATTGTAATAAATTCACTGACACGCATGTTGTAGCAGCGGCATGACATGTATGTAAATAACAAAGCACATAACTTTTAAGCACGGGTCGGTGTGACAGGAACGTTTAAACAAGATGCGGGACTCATTTATCTTCCTAATTTTTAACAAAATTTTCGAACGGCAATATTGTCGCTGGCTTAGGAAATATGTGTCAGGTGGCTTGGTGTGGACCAGTGGCTTGGTGTGGACCAGTAATAAATGTGTTTTTTTTCATCTAAAAATAACTCATGTCGAATTTATTTTCTATTGTTTCTCTGCGAAACTTTCATATAAAACGCCGCGTTCGTGTTAAAATAAGTTCTTGGCCTTTTGGTCAAGATCAAAGTGTAGTATCTGTTCTTCAGATGCTGCACTTCTGTTTCTTGTTCTCTTTCGGTGGAGGAGAAATCCTTCACGACTGAGACAATTTTTATTTTTGTACCTTTTCTCCACGTTAAAAAACGACCCTGGTGTCTAACTCTGTCCCGTGGGGAGGCATAGTAAATAGGTACACAATGATAAAAAATATGACAAGCCAACAGCACGAGTAAAGAATCAAAGGCGATTGATGTGACCGTGAATATTTTAATTTAAAAAAAAGAGAGGAAATATTCGCGACAAGAAGAATCTGGCAACAGCAGCAAAAGAATCGTTGTGACGAAACTACCATAAAATATTCAGAGCGTATGCATATACAAGGTGCCTTCAATTAGTTTCCAGACTTTTGTACAGACATTTGAAATTTTCGGTGACTCTTGAAAATTCAGTATATTATTGCTATACATCTTATAAGATGACTGGCGAATTTTTATGATTTCAGGTTCAAATGAACAGCTACAACAGGAATTGGAATACACTCTACTAAAGCATGATTGTCACAGCTGGTGAATTTCAAAAATACAATCTAGACGTGAGGACACTTTAGAAGAATGATATGCAATACAATTCTATTTTAAACTTGGGGAAAATATGCGACAAAAACGCATGGAATGCTTCAGACTGCCTTTGGACCATCTTGGATTAATCGAGCATCAGTTTTTGAGTGGCATAGAAATTTAAAGGAAGCGGGGAATCTGTGAGTTATGATGAGAGGTAAGAGAGGAGTAATTCAGAACATCAGAGTTGATTGGCCAGATGAGGAATATCATGGATAAGGGCCGTTGTGTGTCTATAGAGGCAATAAGTGGACAGTTTGATGTCATTGTGTGAGTGGTACACAAATTATTCGCGAGGAACTGTAGATACGGAAGATTTGCGTGAAATTTGTCCCAAGAGTGCTCAGACAAGATCAGACTATTTGACCAAGACGGGAATCAAGACAGTTTCTCATCCTCCTTATAGTCCAGCCTTGTCTTCCTGTGACTTTTTATTATTCCATAAGGTCAAGGAAACCCGTAGAGGTTGTCGTTATGAAAAAATTTAAGAGAAGAAAGAAGCTGTGACGAGAGTCATTAACATGCTCACACAAAAGGATGCACATAAGGCATCCAAGAAGTTGTTGGAACGGTACAGCAAATGTATTCCAGCCGGAGGAAATTACTTCTAAAGGGGAACAGAGTTTCATATGTAAAAATACTTTCAATAAAAGTGCCCATTTAAAAAGTCTGGAAACTTAAGGCACCTCGTACCATTGTCAGTGCTGGTTTCGTCTCATTCGAAGAATAGTAGCAGTTTTTGATACCTGGAACAACCTGCCTGTCACCTCAAGTAGTATGTAGATGTGGACATCTTCTAGCTATCATTTTAAATGTGGTTGAACTATACATGTTTTTAAAGTATACGACATAATCACGATGACAGGCAGACTCCCGTTAGATCATTGAAGTTAAGCGATTTTGAGCCTGGTCAGTACTAAAATGGACGACAATTTGGCATACTGGATGCTGCATGTGCTCTCTGCTTATCTCGACATTATTCCAGATGCCCTGGATTTCTTTCTTGCAATGCTGGCGAAGGAGGCGTGTGGTTGGTAATTGCGCAACCTTTACTTCACAATTGCATGCGCAGTCATCTTTACAGCGAGTATACATTGTCTCTCACGACTGATCGGGCGTCATGCATAAACGTTGTTACTTATTGTAAATAAATAGTTTTCGTTGTTTTGTTTTTTACGGTATATCAGTCTTTTTCGAGTTGCTTAATGCCGAATTTGGTCATTTTTTAAAAAGGCTATATGTTTCAAGTTCTTTAATCTTCAAATATTTATTCAGGATGTTTGGTTCGGTTGTTTTATAGAGGCGTTTTTTTTGCATTTGGCTCTGCAGAACATGATTGAATTTTGCAAAAGAAGAGGGGAAACAATAACATCAATATTTAATGCATTTTCATTCGGAAAGTCAGTATCTTCAGGCAGCCTGATCTGACAGAGAGAGACAGGAGGGTAAGAGAAGAGAGGGAAGGGAGAGAAACGATGGCTGGAGAAGAAAGGAAAGAAGGGCTGGAGAGAAGGGAGAAGGGATGAAGAAATAGTAGTAGAAGAGGAGGGAGAGAGAGGAAAGGGGAGAGGAAAGAGAGAGAATAGAGGGGAGGTATGACTATATCTAATTACACCAAGTAATCAAATGTTTTAACAAAAGGGCAAATTAGATTTGATTTCTTCTGTTTTAACAACCGGATATGGTAGCTACAGAGTCAATCAATATGATTTGATTTGATATTATACACTTATGTACTTACGTTAAGGATTACTCTAGAAACTTACAGTACTCTTTATTATAAGAAGAACTGACTATTTATAGATACTGATGTCGTTGGAAGAAACGTATTGATGCAAAAAATCGGGTATTCGACTAACTTTACTGTATTATATAAATGAATGTTTTTTTTTATTATAAAATCTAACTTCAATGAATAAGCATGCGCCGTAATGCTTCTATCCAAATATTTCTGAAGCACTCCCTTTTTTTCACTAAAATTCTTGTTACTCGTTCTTTGAAGTGGATTGAAGGAATACAAATGGAACATTCGGTGGCCGACTACGGAATTGAAATAACATGATAAGCCTTTTCTACTTTAATAACATAACCTGCCGCATTGATTAATTCACTGTTCATTGCTTCACTGATTTCTAAGCCAAGTCAGCATCAATACATCCGTCACCCTTGGCTTCATACCCATTAATTTAAAAGCCATTACCCTTTTTTTTTTTTTTTACAAATTCCGCCATTCATACTAGAAACGTTATATATTGGACAAAAAAAAAAACATCACTAAAAAAATGTGGTAAATTAATTTGCATGCGTATAACTTGGATTATTTGGACTACTAGTCGCATCTTATTTGTTATTTACACAATATTTCGGCCAATTTAATCTCTAAGCTTCTTCGGGTGTATTCTTTTTTAATTAGGAGCTTTTTAGTCGAACCTGAGAACTTCTAGATTAAACTTTGAAACGTATACATAATTTCGAATTCAACCGTTTATTTAATCCAATGGGAGTATATTGTTTGATACCTTCGCCTTTTATTTACATTATTCACAATTACTTCCACAATGTAAACATTTATATGCAGGTAAAATGGGAATGGTGGCAAGCAAGATAACAAGCATCGCCATAGTTTTAATGGTATACTAAAACTATCCAACATGTAGGCCTATATATACATATTTTTTTTTCTACTCTTTTTCTTCCCTGATCTTTCTTATTAATATTTATGTCTCGGCAGTAGAGTGAAAAGCATATCTTATTTTTCTTTTATTAATATTATTGGAATTTTTTCCTTTTTTCCTTGTACACATTTTTGTGAATTATTCCATGGATTTCTGCCTTTGGATTATAATGGACCATCTTCTTCCAATTTAGGATTTCCTTGGATTTTACTTGTGCAAATCGAAATTCTATTAACTTTCTTGAAGTTATATAATTGTGATTTTACCGTCACTGGATTATTTATCTTCCACCAGACTATCCATTCATGTGTAATCACCTTTTTCTTTACCATATTCCCTCTGCTTCACTTTTTTTGTCATCAAGTAAGATCTTTGACTTACTTGTTGTTTCATCAAATACTTTTGCATGCAAAATCCGATCCCGCATTTTGCTAATTCCTGCCCTCTGATGAGAAGGAAAGTATTTCTTTGAAACTCCGCGGATTAAGGACTATCCACTTATCTAGTGTTTCCTTTTCAGATTAAATATGTTTTTAACTCTTTTCAAAGTTTTTTTTTAACATGTTTTATTAACTATTTGCTCGTATTATAAGCTCTATCTCCTATTTGGTTTTATCAGGCTTTTATATCTGGCTGAGATAACTTTATAAATATTAATTCTTTAATATTCATAATATACTTTAATTTTACCATCTTGGATCATTTTGGTAAAATTAATTGTAATTTTTATTTTATTATATATATATATATATATATATATATATATATATATATATATATATATATATATATATATATTAGTGATAAGACGATTCCTATATTTTCCTGATTCCGATACAATTATAAATCTCTAAATATTTAACTATAAAATTGTTATTTTGTCCCGATTATCGTAAAAACACATCTTAAATGTGCATATATTTTCTCAAACGTAAAAACACTCTTGTGAGGGAGTGATCTAGAAATTATAGTCTTACTGGAAATGTAAATCAATAAATATTTATTATTCTATTATTACTACAAGCAGTGGAAGATGTTACTCAAATCAAAATCAAATAAAAAAGATAATTTAAGAAATTTGTTTGTGCATCGGAAAATTGGCTCAAATTCTTCCGATTCCGATACCCCAAAAAGCTCCGATTTTTCCGATTCCCTTTTCCGATTAATCGTCCCAACACTAATATATATACATATATATATATATATATATATATATATATATATATATATATATATATATATATATATACCCAACGGCGGTAATCGTGACAACCTACACTGATAATTCTGAAAAGGATGAAACACTAGTGTCTGTAGGTTTTAAAAAATAATTATAGTAATTATATATGTATATATATATATATATATTATATATATATATATGTGTGTGTGTGTGTGTGTGTGTTTATATAAAATATTCTATTGTTGTTATTCCGTAGATGTTAATCCAGTGGTTAAAAGAAAGTTGTTGATATACCCCGCAAAAAAGGATATATCCGTTCGTCGTTAAGTTTTATAATTTGTGAGATCGTTTCCAATACTTTGTTGCCACTGATAGTTCCCACGAAAGGGATATGTTCGTTTTAAGTAGTAGTGGTCTTTGCAACAGTTTTGAGTAATGTTCTGGTAAGTAACCGTACTTTACGAGTTTTTTTTTTATCGGGGATAGTATTCCTTAGCATGAGGCTTGCGAGGTACATTTCAACGTTCAATGTGGCTCCACTAATCGGTATTAATGTCTTAACCAGCCAATCATAATCTTATAAAAGAGGATGATATTTATTACATCACCTACTCTGAGCTTAATTTTTCTGTGAAATTTAGCTTTAATATTTTCCGTGGAATTTTGTTTCAATATTTGCCCATTTTAGGGTCTAGACATAATCTACATATAATCTATAAACTTTCGTCTCAGTGGTAACGTTTGACACACTGATACCAAGTCCGGGGATACCGCCACCAGAGAATGTTGACATTCAAACACATTATACAGGATTTCAATGGGAATATCTTCAGTATTTTCGTGAGCTTTCTAGTGTGTTCGGATCACAATTGATCCCAATGTTTTTTGCATGGATATCTGTTTCCTTTTTATGTCATATTTGTTTTTTATTTATTTTTTCTTCTCAGTACATTTTTCCATCCTAATTCTCTTGAAAATTAAGTGCATTTATTGCATTTGTTGCACTTCAGAATTTCTGGTAAATTAGTAAAACTGTCAACAACGATTATGTAATAAGATATTTTTATGGGCATAATCAATATGCAATACCGTCCATGGATCAATTTCAATGCAATATCAAATATTCAAATTACTATATTTAACCTTTTTTAAAGTACTTTAAAGAAATTGAAATTGAAATAAATGATATATTCTGCTTGTTCTTTATTTAGTTATTCCGTACGTTACGATTTGATAAGGGCCAAATACGATCTTTTTAGACTAAACTGCTTAAAAACGCTGAATTTGCGAGATTTGGCTTTAAAATTCCTATTTAGAAACATGAACAAGAATATGAGAATGATCTCCATTTTATGTATGCGCGATTTTTAATCTTATTATAATATAATTGTTGTAATGATGCGAAAATAAAAGCCCGTAGTAATTTCGGTATGCAGTGTTTTTTAACGAAGCAAAAAGTGAGCGAAACATTACGTGAACAAATGGAAAACTCGAAAGAAATGGGGCAAAAAAAGAAAAACATCGTCTGCAAAGAAGTTTTGAACTAAAAACGTAAATTAAATATTGTTTCTTACAATGTGATTTTATTATTTGTATGGAAATATGTAGCACAATATTACTTTCTGGTTATTTATTATTATTATTTATTATTACTTATTATTAATTATTATTATTTATTATTACTTATTATTTTTTATTATCATTTATTATATCTTATTATTTATTATTACTTATTATTATTTATTATTACTTATTATTATTTATTATTACTTATTATTATTTACTATTACTTATTATTTATTATTATTAATTATTACTTATCATTATGTATTATTACTTAATATTAATTATTATTGCTTAATATTACTTATTATTATTTATTATTACTTATTATTATTTCTTATTACTGATTATTTGTTATTACTTATTATTATTTATTATTACTTATTATTATTTATTATTACTTATTATTATCAATTATTAATTTATTTGTTGGGCTTCAGTTTTTACCATATTTTGCATTTCTTGTAATCAGTTGACATTCTTTGCACTCTTTCACCAGATTTTCTATGCCTTACTCCATCCGCGGTCAATACGTAAAACTTCTCGATAAAGATTTAATTCTTGAAATCTCTGGATAGCTTGGAGAATTTTCTTCGCAAAGTTTCCGGCGCTACCACTCTATTTGGGATTATAATATCTTTTTGCATATTGAAAAGGGTTATCCACTATTTTCCTTTTTTTAGCTTTCTCGTTCAAACAGATTTGTTTTTTGTTGTTTTTTTTCTAATGTAATTACCCTTGTCCGCTAATTTTTGCTACATTTTCAAGCGTAACGGGCAGTTTTCTAATGATATTGCATAATAGAACGGACAATTTACATTCGTCTTTTCACGCCGCTATTGATATTTCACGTGTGGTTCCGTATATCTTATTTGATAACTTATCGGTGTGACCTATCTTGTTGAAAGTGTATATTCTAGTATGTAGTCGATTTATCGTGTCAATTGGTGTCCCTTTCTTTCGAACCGAATATTTTATTAGCGGTCTGATGCACGGCGATGCGTTCCCAACTAAAGCAGGCAATCAATCGAATTGAAAAAAATAGGCTATTTCACCGATTTTGATGCCAATAAAAATATGGGAGTGTAAAACATCCGTTGATCATCATTCAATTCCGGCCAACGTCGGATCTTCCTGCTAGTTTTAATTAAAAGTGAAAATGAGAGGCAACACAAAGCCTATGTTATGGCAGTATTTTAGAAAATTGAAGAGTACTGATTCAAGCCGAGTTCTGAAAAATGCAAGTTTTTCCTAAAAAAAGATAAAATATTTAGGACAGATCATTGACAGTAAAGAAAGATCATTGACAGCAAAGGAAGAAAACCAGACACAGGAAGGGATAGAGTTCTAAAAGAACATGCGAGCAACTGATAACGTTGATAAACTCCAAGTTTTCTTAAGATTAGTAAGTTACTATTGTATTTATATCCCCAAAATATTTTATGCGAAAGCGGCGTTAGATAAGTTGGTAAAAAAATGGGCAAAATGAATATGATCAGAAAAATGTGAGCAGACTTTAATGAAAGTATAACACTGTTTGTTAGCAAACCTATCTTTAGTACATTTCCACCCGAAGAGGAGAATTATTGTAGCAGTACATTTTTTTTTACACAGTGGTCACCACTTATCAAGGCTCCGAAGCTACTTAGGGATAAGGGGTATTGCAAGTACATTACTTTAGTGTGGAGATTTGATGAAGTGTTTACTTAAGGGGGCGGTTCATTAGGAATTTGTTAACATTGGACTTGAACACATCCAAGTTGTAGTCCGGTGGGAAGCAGGCAGACGGAACAGAGTTCCACAGTCGTGCAGTTCTAAGAAAGAAGCTTTGTTCATGGAATCCACATTTTGATTTAGGCACAGATAAAGAGTAGGGGGGGAATTTTTCACAGTGGATTCAGCTAGACGGGTGCTTTTCGTGAAAGATTTGCGAGGGGGGACCAGAGATTGGAGTTCAGACGAGCACCTGCCATGGAAATAACGATAAAACAAGGATAGGCTCGCAACGTCTCTTCTGTGGGAGAGAGGTTGCAGGGTAGAGAAAAGGGCATCCCCCACTAAGCCACGAAGTCTATTTTGTACTCTGTCAAGGCAGGATAGGCTGTTTTTAGCAGCTCCTGCCCAGACATGGCAGCAGTATTCCATCCTTGGGCGTACTTGGCTTTTATATAGATAGAGAATTGCATCAGTAGTGAGATATCTACTGGAGCGGTATAAGGATCCCACTATCTTTCCAGCGACCTTGGCAACAGACTTGATGTACGTGTTCCATTTCAGATCAGGAGTAAAGGTCAAACCCAGAAGCTTGTCAAAACACGGGGCCTCTCCCAGACGAGAGCCATCTATCCCAATTGATGCCACATGCTAGTAATGAGGGACTTGGCGCTGTACAACTTCACACAGTCGAAGATGGATGTACGAAGCCGATAACACGTTCCTCATAAACGTTACTGCCCGCGGGACGAAATTAAAGTCAGATTAAGAAAGAAAGTTTAGCAATAATATATGCTTTAAAAAATTCACATGTTTTTATAAGGCAGAGAATTTATTTTACACACAGACCACAATTGCACTGTAGAGAAAATACGGTTGATTTTATATTATTATTTTTTTATACATAACAGCTTGAATTAAAGTTTAAAATGCATAAATCAACTATTATGCTTCAATTGTGCTCTAAACAGAAACATTCATTTCGAACACGCCCTAGTCATATCAAATAATCTACTCTTGATTTTTTATGTCGAGCCTTTCTGCTTGTGAGATAATAAAATACCTCAAATGCACTTGTGATGTTAGGCTGTGTAAGGTGTTTACTCTGGTCAAAATCGCTTGTTCTGCATTTCATTAGATTATTTCGATTATCGATTTTCGATGCTTATCAAAGACATTCCTATGCAAAACCTATTTAAGAGCACTGCCAGGCACATAAAGTACATTAGAGTGGAATTTCATAAAAATTGGCCCAGCCGTTTTCGAATGCATAGAACGAACTCAGACTCACACACACAGATACAAAGTTACTTTTATATAATAGTAGAGATATTATTTAAATATGCGATTACGATTTCAATACCGGCTAACACTGAATCCATTATTTGTTGGGAAAAGCTCGGAGCTACCTTCAATCTAAAAGGAAGTTGATTGAGTTTAAAATTCTTTGTGCGTGCTTATTGTCAGGTATCTTGAACATTCTTCACTGACTGTAAGCTGACAGTAAGCTTCAAGAAAATTCAACTTTTTAAACAATTCCTCTTGGATATTTTTAAAACTGTTCTAGTTTCTTATTTTATGCTTCTAATGTCGAAAATGGTACTTTTCTTTTGGGCTTGATAATCGGTTTTACATATTTCTTTGAATTCGATGTCAATTTCGTGTTTTGTGCACAGACTGAATGCTTCTGATAAAAACCGCGAGGGAATTCGCTTCTCAAATTCGTAATAAATCTTTCTGCTTGCTTTGTCTTATTTATTTTCTATGACGTTTTTACGGAAAGACTTGTTTCGTCATTCCAATAAGTTTGACAGTACAATCCAGACTAAACCAAAAATGTTTTCTGAACAAGGGATTGCATACATTTTCCCATGAATGCAAAAGCAAATTTTAATGAACGAAAAGGTAGATTTTAATGTTCCTTTTCTTTAAAACTTTAAGTTTTACGTCATACACCTCTGGCATTTTCCTATGTTTGTTGACCGTAAAACCTCTATATTTTTCAAGTTTATTGCCGAGTTATCATAAATGGAGTAATATTTTTAGGTTCTGCCTATTTATTTTATGTTGAAGTATTTTTTTCCAAAACTTTCCTTCTTTTCGTTTTTAGACAACACTACGTTCACGTTTGATAGGGTCTCTGTTTTTGCTTGTCGCGGTTTCGCCAGGCCATTGAAACATTTATGACCGACACACTCATAATTAAAGCATATTTTATCATTAACGAAACGGTTCTTTTTATATTATTTCCATCACACTACCTTTTCTTTATTTGAGTCCACTTTTGTCTTACAGTCTGCATTCGTCATATGCGTCCGTCTTCAATGCCATTAGTATCTTTTTAATGTTTATTGTTTATTAGACGCCAGTTTTCCTCCTTTTTACTTTTCGCCGTATAACGTTTCGGTTCTGTTCCATAATTTGCCAAATTCTTTATCTTTTTTCACTGCTGTTTAGTGTTTCAGACTTTCCGTATCCATCGCAGATTTGAACATGTCGCTCGATAATTCCGTTAATTTAAATGCATCAGATGGTGCGTTAAAAAGACCTGAATACATGACAAAATCATCGTCCTCTTTTTTACAATATTCAAGCTTTTATATCAAATACGAAACAGACTCTCTTATCGAGAATTAAAAAAAAGATTTCTGTAATTTCACTAAATGACATTTCTCCTGCATTTTTGGAAAGATGAAATTCGCATATTTTCTTCTGTTCCCAATTTTAGTAACAATAGAATGATTTTTCCTTGTTAGACCACTTTTCGCATTGTTTTTTTCGTAAATATTTTTTTCAAAATTACGAAAATAACCTCAAATCATTAAAATCGGGTCGTGTTTAAATTCCGAGTTAAATTTCAAATTACTTTAGCCGAAAAATCCATCGTATCTGGTGATTATGTGTTCCTAGATAATATACATATGCTGCATAATTACGTTGACACACCAATTTCCGTTAGATCACTGAAGTTAAGCAACGTTGAGCTTGGTCAGTACTAAAATGTGTAAGCATTTGAGAATTTCAGGTACTGTATATGCTCTCTGCTTGTCTCGGCATTGTTTTCATTCGTATTAGACTTCTTGCTACCGGACTCAAGCAGTGTTGATTAAGGAGAGATGTGTTTATGGATTGTTCAACCCTTGCTTTATAATTAATCGCACAACTACTCTTACAGGGGGTATCCCTTGTCTTTGGAGACTGAATAGAGGCTTCCACTTCTAGATAATATGTCTTCGAAACACGAAACATTTTCTTTTTCCTGTTGTTTGAACAAGTTTTCAAGATTCTCTTGTTGTTGACGTTCTTTTTGTTGTTTCAATTATTGTTGCTGTAAGATTTGTTGTTGTTCTTCCAGTTGTTGTTGTTGGTCTTCCAGTTGTTGTTTTTGAAATTGTTACTATTTCTCACATTTTTTGTTGTTGTTGTTGTTGTTGTTGTTGTATTCTATATTGTAAAGTGGCTTATAGTACTTTAGTTAATTCCGAATCTGTTCTATTTTGCTAACGTATCTTCAAGGAAAAAAACGTTCTCCAATATACAATAAATTTTTACAAACAAGAGGAAGGGTCAAACTCTTTGTTCCTGTAAGCGTTGAAAAATATTTTTAACAGTTTCTCATTAATAAATTTTTAAATATGAGAAGGAAAATTACTCAGTTCATGTGAGTAACGGAAAGTCTTTCTAACGTTCTTTCATTAGAGGTTGTTATCAACATAGTGTATTTTCGAATCGTTGTTCATTAAGTTTTTTATAACTTGTGCGTTCGTTTCCAATCTTCTTTTGCCACTAATAGGACCCACGAAAGATATATATTCGTTTAAAATAGTAGAGTAGTCTTTGCAAAAGTTTCGAGTTATGATAAGTAAGTCACCATACTTAACGAATATTCGTGGTCGGAGATATTATTGCTTAGCGTGAAACCTTTGTTATATCGCAGGTGGCTCTACTAATTGGTACAAATGACTTTATCAGCTAATCATAATCTTATAATGAAGAAGGGCCCAGATGTACTCATACTTATTACATTAGTGGTCATTAATAATTATAATTGTGTTATAGAATTATTTTTATTCATACAAACAATATTCGCTACACATTTGCATACATGTTCGAAAATCCATCTTCTTTTTTATACTGAGTTCAGTTTTTAAAATGGACGAAAACTTTGGATTTTGAATACACTCTTAGCTGAATCGTGTATATATACAGCTAATACTGTTTCATAAATAAATAATAGTATACTATGTGCATGCATATATATGTATTTTATTTACAAATTTGCGCGTTCTAACTCAATAGGGCAATACTCTAACTCTTAATTCATTTTAACGTTATAGAAACCTTAGTTAATGAATGAGAAAACGTTCATAAATGTATAAAAAGACATAGCTATTGTGTATATCTAATGTATGAAAAAAAGCATGCAAAATTATTGATATTTTTTTCGGGAAGTGACTAAAAAGCTCACTTATCCAACTGAAAAAGTTTCAATGTAACTCAATTTATATTTATTTTCTATTTTTATTTCTATTTCCATTTCTCATTTTTTAAAATTTATGTATATATTTTTTATTTATCAATAATATTTAAGTGAAAAAATATCTGTTTACCGCAAATTTATCTGAATTTCCATATTGCCTGTAGGAGTGTTCGTTTATCTTATCGCAGTGTGCATATATATATATATATATAATCATTTTTGACTCTTAAACGGTATTAATATATATGGGAATATTGCCTATGATAAACTGAATATTGGCTCTCATGAACATTTTGTTATTGGATATCCTGTTGCTACATATCATTTCATAAACGCTCTCCACTAACTTTTATGCATGTATGATTAGTTTCATATTGTGAAGTGTCAGAAAAATGATAGCTTCACTATAACAATTATTTCGCTACTTTTTTTTTGATGAAAAGTGCGCATTCTTTGAAATTTCGCGGATTAAGGAATACTTAATCTTTCTGTCTGAGTTTCCTGTGGAATAATAAATTCTTGTACATTATAATTTAAAGTCTTTAACTTTGTTCTTTTCTAACAAGCTCTACTTCCTAGATTGGTTTTATTGAACTTTTTTATCATGTTAGGATTACCGTGGGAATATTTATACTCGCTTTAAGTCTACGGAAGTTTTTGACTTATAAACTTAATAATTATCTATTGATTTATATATATATATATATATATATATATATATATATATATATATATATATATATATATGTTACATGGTAAAAAGAGTCTGTCCCCTTTTTCATGTAAGGAAAAATAGAGAGATTTAGTTAAAATGAAAATGAAATAGAATAGACGAAATTCGAACCTCGTAATTTAGGTTTAGAAATAGATTACGAGAGAGAATTAGAAAATGGAATGTAAAAACAAACCATTGTTTAGCTTAGAGATAAAATAGTTTTAAGAAAAGGAATGTGCATTTGTCAATTCTGTTATAAAATTGAATTGAGGAATACAACTATAGGATAATTAAATAAGTAAATCTGTCGACCTAGTCCACAAATTCCAAAATTTCATCATGACAAGTTTCAAGAAAAAATACACGATTAAACCCGGTTCTCCAACTTCCAACGTAGACCCCTACTACCATGTCTCCTTCTCCAACATCAGGGGTCTACGTTCTAACCTTCCAGAGGTTGAAACCCAATTACAGGAGACTAAACCAGACCTTTTATTTTTAAGTGAAACTGGCATTGGACAGGCTATTTCCCTAGATGAGTTTGCAATTACAGGATACTCTAACTTAACTTCTAAATCTGACCCCCAAGATCGCCATGGGCATGGAATATGTGCCTATATTAAAGATAGCTTTCCATGTGGGAGGGACATCTCCAGGGAAGATCCTAACTTACCCTATATGTGCTTCCGGGTTGCTTTAGCTCACACTACTGCATTTATATTTACTCTCTATCGCCCCCACAACAGCGGAGTTACTATCTTTCAAAGCATATCTGAGAAAATTGACCAAGTCCTTTCTACTTATCCTTCAGCTAACATTCACGTATGTGGAGACTTCAATGTTCACAACGTCGAATGGTTGACCCACTCAAACAAGACCGATGATGAGGGGAGGTTCTGTCATGATTTCCCCATTGCCTATGACCTCACTCAGATTGTTCAGGAACCTACCCGTGTGCCCGATAATGACGGCCAGTATGCGAGCCTACTAGACCTTTTTCTCACAACTTGCCCTGAACTATGTTCAGTTTCTGTTCTGTCGCCTCTTGGATCTTCCGACCACTCTGTTGTATCAATTAAGATAAAAATGAAATGTAATAAGTCCCCAGACGTACCACTTCATCGTACAGTATATCGATACACTAAGGCTGACTGGGATAGCTTCCGTACATTTATATCTGATCTACCTCTGCATTCCATGTTTAAAAAGGATGTGTCCTCTATAGTATTAGACCTAACTGAATGGTTAATTGTAGGTATTGACCATTTCATACCCTCTAAAAAGTTTCAGCAAAAACCTAACAGCCAGCCATGGTTCTCTCCAGAATGTGCTGCTGCCATTGCGCACAGAAATCACTTTTTCCACTGCTTCAAACGTAATAGATGTATGGAAACTAAAGCCGTTTTCAGGACTGCCAGCAACCATTGTAAGAAAGTAATAAGGAACGCAAGAGAGTTGTATGCTCAATCTGTTAAGTCCAAAGTAGCTGAGCAGCGGCTTGGTTCCCACCAGTTTTGGCAAATAGCAAACAGAATCCTGAACAGAAGCGTGTGCTCCATCCCAACTATTATCAATGGACCTGAGGTAATCTCGTCAGCATCAGACAAAGCCAAACTCTTTGTCAAGAACTTTGCAGCTAATTCTACCCTTTGCGACCAAGACCGCCAACCCCCAATATTTCCTCCTGTATCAGAAAACACGCTATGTGATATACGTATATCTGTACGTGATGTTGCCAAGCTAATCAAAAACCTTGATTCCAGTAAAGCAACTGGCCCTGATGGTATTCCAATTATAGTACTCAAAAAACTTCAACCTGAACTAGCGCCCATACTTACAAAACTGTTTAAACGTTGTCTTAAGGAGAATAGTTTCCCATCTCCCTGGAAAATCTCATCAGTATGCCCTGTATTTAAGAATTCAGGTGATCGCTCATCCCCCTCTCAGTACAGGCCAATAAGTCTCCTGTGCGTCATGAGTAAGTTGCTAGAATCTGTGTTAAATACAGAAGTAATCAAACATCTCAACAAAAATAACCTTCTTAGTGACACTCAATATGGTTTCCGTTCTGCTAGATCTACAGCAGATGTCCTTACAGTTATATCGCATAGGATTAGCAAATCTCTCGACGGTGGCAATCTTTCTAGGGCAATTGCTCTTGACATATCTAAAGCCTTTGATAGGGTATGGCATAAAGGTTTACTTCATAAGATCGCTAGCTATGGTATAGCTGGAAAAGTCTTCTCAATTATTAAATCATTTCTTTCTGATAGGTTCATAAGAGTAGTAGTTGAGGGGCAAAAATCAGAAGCTCGCAGTATTAATGCCGGTGTCCCTCAGGGATCCATCCTGGGCCCAACTCTTTTCCTGATCTACATTAATGATCTTCCAAATCATATCCTTACATCATTTGTAGACATTTATGCTGACGACACTACCATTTATGGTACCACATCTAAGACAGTAAACGACCAAGTACTCTCCAATTCTCTCTCCTCTGATCTTGAGCATGTAGTACAATGGGGAAAGGAGTGGCTGGTTACTTTTAATGCATCTAAAACCAAGCTTCTCTCTTTACATCATCAACATTTTAATCCACATTTGTCATCAATTGAAATGAATGGCTCTCGTCTTCAGGAGGCCTCAAGTTTTGACAAGCTTCTGGGCTTGACCATTACTCCTGATCTTAAATGGAACACGTATATCAAATCTGTTGCCAAGGCCGCTGGAAAAATGGTGGGATCTTTCTATCGATCCAGTAGATATCTCACTGCTGATGCTATTCTCTATCTATATAAGAGCCAGGTACGTCCAAGGATGGAATACTGTTGCCACATCTGGGCAGGAGCTGCTAGAAAGGACTTGGCCTGCCTTGATAGAGTTCAAAATAGACTTCGTAGCCTCGTAGGAGATGTCCTTTTCTCCTCCTTACAACCTCTATCTCACAGAAGAGATGTTGCGAGTTTGTCTCTGATGTATCGTTATTTTCATGGAAAGTGTTCAACTGAGCTTCAATCTATGGTCCCCCCTCGCCAAACTTTCACAAGAAACACTCGTCTAGCTGTAAACACTATCAATAATTTCCCCCACTCTTTATCTGTGCCAAAACCTAAACATAGATTCCATGAACAAAGCTTCTTTCTTAGAACTGCACGCCTGTGGAATTGTCTTCCGTTTTCCTGCTTTCCGACTGACTACAATATGGTTGTGTTCAAGTCTAAGGTAAATAAGTTCTTGATGAGCCGTTCCATATAAGTTATTAAATTTACCAAATTTTCATTACTAATGATTACTATATTGACCAACTTCTACTGTACACTCTTTAACCCTTATCCTTGAGTGGCCTCTGGGCCTTGATAATGTGGTGATGCCTTTGAAAAAAAAAAAAAAAAAAAAAATTTAATAAACATGTTTTTAACATATTGGAAATATAGGTTACTGGAAATATAGGTTTAACTTCCTTTTAAAAACCAAGGAAAAAGTTTTGGACGCGCATTTCCAGAACACGTGAAAGAAGACACATGTTTTAACATGTGTATGACGTCATGGAAAATGGGAAGTTGTCGATATAGTTAGAAACTTTAGAGTTAAGCAGAGAGAGTCTGAGGACGACGGACGACAGTCTGGAGTCCAGAGATGGACAGTCGAACGTCTGTAAGCGAGACGGTCATCTTTGAAAAATAGAATGTAAAACTTTGAATTTCTGACTAAGAAAACCACCGACCGGTCCATGGAAATAAACATATCATCATGTGTTTTTATAAACGTCGTATTTGTGTTGTAATTCTACCAAAAGGTAAAGTGAAATTGTCATTATATGTCTTATATATCCTGTGTTTTAAAATGTCTTCACATACACAATGTATCTACATCTCATATCTACAATGTGAACACTAAGACTGTCTCAACACTGTCTCCTCACTCTAAGAGCTACTACTACACTTCTAAGTATGAACAGTTTATATATATGAATCTCTTCATAACACGAACACAGAACGCAACATCTCTCTTAATAAGACTCTCTAAGACTCACGTTTAATAAGACTTCCTAACAACGAGCAATAAAAACAACAACAACAATAATAATAATAATAATAATAATAATAATAATAATAATAATAATAACAATAATAATAATAATAATAATGAAAACTATATAACATATATATGTGATGATTGCAACGCCACAGGGCTATTTTAATAGACAAATGCCTGAGGGAGTATCTATACACAGATGATGTTACAGAGTCTTAACTTTGTACAACAGCTAAGTCTCTCTCTCTTTCTCTCTTTCTCTCTCTCTCTCGGTCCAAAATATTCAAATCCAGCAACAAGCAAGAGCAAGATAGCTAGCAACAAGTTAAACTGCAGATCATCTTAATGCGGGTACTGGTCTCCCGCTTTATGGGTTTTTTTAAATAAGAAAATTGCTTCTTCTAGAAAGGTTGCCTTCACGACGGCTTACGGGAACCCTCTCCACCCCAACACACAAATACAGTAACACATACGGTGCTAGTTTGCCGTTGACCCTGAAAAAGGGCTCATTCGCCCTTTGGAACGTCTTGTTTTTAATCCTTCGGGGAGACCAGCCACCCTTCTAACCAAACAAGTCTGGTGGGGGAACCAGTTTACTGGCCGGTGACCCGACCATCAGGCAGGTAGTACTGGGTTACATTGTACCAGTAGCATATGACATAACCTGACTAATACTAATATATATATATATATATATATATATATATATATATATATATATATATATATATATATATATATATATATTGCATGTCAAATTATTAACGAGATACTATTCTTTTACTAATTTCAGAAACTTACCGGTAGTTTCGTATCAAAAGCTTCGGAGACGTTGGCAATGCTAAGCTGCGCATACTGTGAAATTTTCGTACTGTTCCGCCCAATGTAAACCACTTGCAATCGTAATTTATGAATCCACGTTATTTAAGGTGTGTCAAATTATTAATAAGGCAGTTTGTTTCGTCAATAAAATGGGTCGTAAAGGTTGTTTGAGTAGTTCTAAAAAGAGTCCTATTACAGAACAACTAGCAAAAGGTAAAACTACCCTCGAAATATCGAAAATCATATGAAAATTACCATCAAACTGTGAAGAACTTTGTCAGGGACCCTACGAAGGTACGTAAGAGAGCTGATAAAGGTAAATCGAGAGTTGTTTCACGCTGTTCTCTACTCCAAATAAAACATGAAGTTGTTAAGTACCCTGGGCAGACAAGTTGAGACGTCTTTGACCAAGCTGGATTAAAGAATTCTCAAAAAGTACTCGATGTCGCCTTCTGAAAGAAGTGTCACAGTCTGTTAAGCCTGTGACAAAGCCTCCATTAAAGCAACATCATATACAAAACCGATTGAAATGGGCAGAGAACAACACGAAAATGACAGTTTTGTTCACGGATAAAGTGTGTGTCACTCTTGATGACCCAGATGACTGGAGCAAGGGATGGGTCCTGAATGGACGACATCGTCATCAGCGTTTAAGGCGCCAACAAGGTGGTGGTGGTGGTGGTGGTGGGATAATGATTTGGGCTGGGATTATCGGAGGTACTTTAGTTGGCTCATGGAGAGTCCCAGAAGGCGTAAAAATGACGTCAAATGCTAACATAGGTTTTCTGAAGGAGCACTTTGAACTATGGCTGAAGAAGCAACGGTTGACGTTCAGAATAACCATTATTTTTATGCAGGATAATGCTCCCTCGCATGCAGCAAACAAAAGCAAAGAACATTTGCAAGAACTGGGGTTCTCTAGGTTACTGAAGATGGAGTGGCCTGTGAATTCACCAGATTCGAACCCAATTGAGAACCTTTGAAGTATCATGAAGCGACGCCTTTATGCAAGTGGACGCCAATTTAAGAGCAAAGATGAGTTGTGGTATGCTGTCCAAGAGGTATCGCGAGGGATAACTGTTGATGAAATCACAAATGTGTCTAATTCTGTGGGCCAATGTCTTTTACAAGTCATTCACAAAAAAGGATTGCATATCCCCTAATAATTATGTCAACATAGACATTGCTATGTAATCATTGAGTTCTGGGCATTTTTCCTAGTTCATTTAATGTTTGAAAATTATTTCAATAAACAAGTATGAGTATATTGTGTTTTTTTTTCTCAACCTCGTTAATAACTTACACTGGAAGCAACAGATAATCATATATTCTGCCATAGTTTCGCTAATACTGCTTTAAATACTTTTATTTTCTGACTGGAGTAGCTGAATAATATTGTAAGCACTTCCTTAAAGTTTCATGGATTTTTATTCACGCGTTCCTTAAATATTTAAAATAATGTAAACTCATTAATAATTTAATATGCAGTGTATATGAGTGTATGTTTGTGCGTGATAATCTGAAATCTAAACAGACAAAATAAAATCACTTAAAAAAACTCATAAAATTGTTTCAAAAATACTTTTTAATCATTTTTTTGTAGACGCCATAAAAAGTGGGGGCGATCTTAATGGCTTCTAGCATCAAATAGAAATCATTTTTAAATATTAGCGTGTTTTTGCAAACTTATTCTATTTTATATTGAGATTGTAGACGATAACACAAAATGTTAATTATATATAAAGAAAAATCCACACACGCACGCACGCACGCACACACACATACACACACATACACATACAAGGCTCCTTCAGTCTTTGACAGACTATGGATACCCACGTCGTGGTGCCTGCGCGTGAAATTTTTGTGGCAGGAGGTGCGCAGTCTCCAAGCACACCTCTCCTGAGTAGACATTGTAAAATACCAGTGGCCAGTGAAGTGTATTTACAGGACGACTGGAATCAAATGCCGAGATAAGCGGAGAGAACATACAGCGCCTAGAATTCCCAAATGGTCACTCATCTGGTACAAACCAGGCTCAACGTTGCTTAACTTCGGTTATCTGACGAGAACCGGTATGTCAACGCGATTATATCGCATATGACACAACGCATATGATTATATCGCATATGACACACACACATCCACATATATAAATATATATACATACCCACGCAACACTTCCTCCCTGTCCTTCTTTATTGTTCATACTTCTCCACTCCTTCTTTTGTTTTTTTCCTCTTCCCTTTCACTTCAGAAGGAGGTATCTAGTCCTCTCCTAATGAAAGAACTGTGACATCATGGTCGAAAAGTGGGATTGAGAAGTCGGCGCATCCGAGGAGAAGCACTCTAACCTGCAAAAAGTGTCTGGGCAGCCCTGTCAGCATTCTCTGATTATGGCGCCTCAGGCGATTAGTAATAAACTAAAGCCTTTTAAAAAGAGATTGCAAAAACTTGGAATGTGGATCTCCTAGAACTGCACAGAACCAGCATTACCCCGCAATTATCAAGAAAGAAATTTCTACGTATGTCATTGAAAATTGTTAACAAAAGAATGCCTAGTGGTTTTATGATATTATTTGTATTTTCCGATATCTTCAGGCGTACATAATGACAATATAAGAACAAACAAGCACAATCTTCAGCATATATAGTATACTATTTGGTTGGTGCAAAATGATGTCGTTTTTTTACGTTAAACCTCAAAAGATCGTAACTCCTTTCATAATAAACTTTATTAATCGAAATAAGAACCATTAGAATCGACACAGTTCTGCCAACGAGAAACAAGTTTATTTATCCCATTAGCATAGAAATCCGTTCTAAAAGCAATGAAGTTATTGAAGCATTTTTCGCGCAGGAAGTTGTCGAGATGCTTGAAAATGTGGTAATCGGTGGGCGAGAGGTCCGGTAAATATGGCGGATGAGACAGAGTATCGTAGCCCAATTTGTTCAGCTTCTGAAGGGTCAGTTGAACAACATGCGGACGAGCGTTGACATGGGGGAGAATTGGTCTCTTCATATTGACCAATCTCGGGCACATACTTTGGAGTTTCTGGTGCATTTCGTCAATTTGTCGGCAGTACTTCTTCGCTGTAAGCGTTTTGCCTGGATTCAAGAAGTTGTGATAAATGAGACCGGCCGCCGACTACCAAACAGTGATCATAATCTTTTGGAGTGCAATTTCGGCTTCTGGAAGTGTTGTGGAACTTCTCCGACGTCCAACCACTGTGTGGAACGTCGTCAGTTGTAGAGGATTCACTTCTCATCACACGTCACAATACGTTCGAGAAATAGATCGTTTTTTGTTGCGCAGAAGGATCGTAGAAGACACCTCAAAACGACAATTTTTTTGATTATCGTTCAATTTATGTGGCATTTATCTATCCAACTTTTTTGACTTCCCTATTTGCTTTTAATGGCGAACAACTTTTGAGTGGTCCACCTCGAGTTCAACAGCAACTTCTTGTGTGGTTTTGCGAGGATCGTCTTCAATTAAGGCTTTCAAATGTACGTTATCAACCGCAGTCGGCCGGCTGCGACTGTCTTCATCTTCCAGGCTCTCGTCACCATTGCGAAATTTCTGTAACCACTGCTGTGCCGCACGTTTGTTAGTGGTTCCTGGTCCAAACGATCATTGATATCACAAGCTTTTTCGGTAGCTTTTTGACCTAGTTTGAACTGGAACAAGAAAATCAGGCGGATCTTAATTTTGTCCATGCTGTCGAAAAGCCTGCAAAAAAATAAATGAAGAGATTGAGAACGGTAACGAATAACACGATTCGATAAAAGGAAAAACACGCTTCAAAATTATATATATATATATATATATATATATATATATCAATGATTGACTTCAGAAATCATACATAAAGTCACATATGTGAGAAAACGATATTGTTTTTGCACCAACGATAATAGACGATCCGTGACCCTTAATTTACATAAACATAAAACATTTGCATAAAGAATATTTCCACTTTCTCTCTCTCTCTCCCCCTCTCTCTCTCTTTATTTCTCTCTCTCTCTCTCTCTCTCTCTCTCTCTCTCTCTCTCTCTCTCTCTGGTTTGATAGATGACTATCATTTTCAGGCACAATCTACTGTGCGCGCTTATATCAACTGATGAGTGACGTAATATTCACTGTAGATGGGATGAGTTCAAATAAAAAATTACTTTTAGTCGTATGCTAGATTCCAGGTGTCTAGACGATTCGTGTATTAGACGTCCATTGACTCGTGGAGCAACAGTTCACCTGGATAAAACGGTACACCCCCCCGCTCCTTCTCTTTCAAGTTTGATAAATATCGTAATCGTTATATGACGCCATCCACTGTGAAGGATTATACCATCGCTCTGTTTTAATATATTACATTATCCTGTAGTCGCATCATCAGGTGTGCGCGGGTATCTCTTGTTTTATTTTAATGGCTACTGTAACAAAAAAGCAGATGTCATCCAGCATTGAATATAAATAAACATCCACATTTTTAATCGTATATAGTGGATTTTTTAATAAATATATATCTGTGCCATTCTGCAGAAGTCTTTCCGATGAATAAGTGAAGGAAGAACTCAAATCTGTTTCCATAACGAGGCGTTTATATTCTTCTCTTTCTTTTCTGCTTGCCGATCTATACGTTTTTCTTTCCTTTTTCTTTTAAAACTTTCGACTTTGAGACGTTTTCTACTATTTTAATTCGTGCTTAACTTCATCTAATGCTTTCTCTGTTAAAAAAAAACAGAGGAATTTCTTTCAACAGCTATCCACCTTCTACCTTTCAATAATCAAATTCAAAAAATTAAAGGAGTCAAAAATAATAACGATTTCTTATTATACCAGAAATTATTCACGTTTATTTTGAAACCAACGATAGTTCAGTTCCTAACGAAATGTTTAAAAGGCACGGACACCGGAAAGCAAGTAGCAAGCCAGACGTTCCGTGCTATTTAAAATTAATTCCGAAAGGAATCCTCCACTCTTGAAAAAAAATCAACGAGATATGTTTTATGTTATCGATGATGATGATGATGATGATGATGATGATGATGATGATGATGATGATAAGAAGAAGAAGAAGAAGAAGAAGAAGAAGAAGAACTAAAGCAGTTGAAATATTAAGGAAACCCCTTGAAGGCAGAGCTATAGGTGCAAGCCAGACATATAGAAACTGCTACAGTGGTAAAGCACAAAGAAACAACACATGAAAGCAAGAAAGCTGTAACTATAATTGTAATGTAACCCCCCCACATACTCACACAATAAAAGGAGAATGGAATCATCATGAACAATACCAAAGGGTTGAAGAGGGTGGAGGACATGGAAAGACCGTGGAAAACACTAGTGTCGCGACGGGCATCTAGTTGTCAACTAACTGTCTCGTCTTCGTTTGTATCTGAGGTCGTCTCCTCTCACCCCGGCTACCGGAAGCTGCCCATTCCGTTTTATCTGTAGGTTTCTATTTTTATGTCAACTCTAAAAAGTTCGATCTAAAGATACCTAGAGATTCATTGTTTGTTACTTCCTATTCATTATTTCCTATTCCTTTGTCCATTGCCCTCCTCTCAGCACTTAGTGACTCAAGTCCACCTCAGGTCCACTTTATAGTATCACACTAGCCAAACCTCCGCTGGATGAGTGCGAAGAGGACTGAGATCTTGGGGAGGCTTATTGCCACCGAAATTCAAGTGAAAATCTATGGTCGCTGCCAACAAGTGTTACAAGAAAAGGGAAACCTTTTCTTGTAAGAAAAACATTAGATAAGTGAAAATGAGATTAAGATAAACCGAGATTCGAACTTTGTAAGCAAGGTTCAGAAATGGAATGTTGAATTTCGCATTGTTAAGTTTCACATAAAATAGTTTAGATATGTTGTTGGAAAAGGAATTTTAATTGTTCAATTCTTTTTATGAAAACTGAATTAAAATAAGGTCAGCTATAAATTAAAGAACAATGCAATTTAAATATGTTGAAAAATAGGTTAGGAAAAATAGGTTAGTAAGAATTCTTTGTCTGCAGAAATGGTTTGGAAACATGGGCGAACCATGCATGTTCAGGCCATGTGTGTCGATCACGTTTTTTAGACACACGTATGACCCCATAGCAGAAATGAATTCTCAATATAGGAGCTAGAGTCGAAGACAGAGTTGAAGACGGAGATAGGAGACAGAGCTGACATGGTCAGAGAAGGGTCCCTTTGGAAGCGAGGGAGAAAATTTTAATCAAGTAGTCGACTTTGAATTCCTGGATGTCATCACCATTTCGACCGGTCAAATGGAATAAAAGAAGATCATCATATTTTTGTAACTGCCGTCTTCGTGTCGTCTTTCTACAACAAAGGTAATGTGTAATCATCTTTAATGAACTTTGAATAACTCATCATAAGAAATGTATCTCTCCTCCCCTCTCTGTGTTATAAGAATGGTTCCTCCCCTCCTCAATATGTTATAAGAAACGCCCCAGAATTGTAATACGTATAAATGTCTCTCTCTTCTATCTCTCCCCGCATCAATGTGAATGTCCCCATCCTATCTCTTAAAAAGAACCCATCCCTATGCAACACAAGAAATCTATGGTAAACGGCTGTTGTGATAACGCAAATTTATCTGCAAAAGTTTTAGAAAGAGGTTGGGAGTACTGGAAATCTGGGGAGAGTTGGAACACCCCAAATTGTTTTCAAAGAACACATTTTGGTGATTACCTGTATGATTACTCCTATTGAATAAATAAAAATAATTCATATATGAAAAATGATATTAATTACGTTAGTCTCTGAGTAATAATGCGAACATTCGCGAAACATTTTTCTGTTTGGTTTGACTGAGGGTGTATATTAGTATCTTACTATTAGGCTGGTGTAAAATAATGTCGTTTTTTATATATGTAGTTGAACGTCAAAAACGACATTTATTTTTCACGAACGTATTATTACATAAGGAAAGCACTCAAATCGAGAATGATTGACGAATCGATGTTTCTAAACGATGACTCTCAGAGAGGAAACATGCTACGTGATTTTTAGAAAAAGTGATTCCTAGTCTCTTTCTACCGAACTCTCGAGTGAAACGGCTTCAAAAAATCTATTTGTCTCTAAAAACAATATGTGTAGGAAGGACGAAAAATGTTGGTTCGCACAGAAATGTAACTAAAACAGTTTCTCTCTTTCTCTTTTCCTCTAATACAATGACCAATCTCCATATTTCTCTTCGATTTCAGTAACCAAATTTGTCTGATTAAATCTAATAAATTTTTCATTTAAAAAAATCCCCACGTGTTCATGTAATATGATAAAACGACGACGATAGCGAGAGAGATGTGGCAACCTTAGTGCGTATAATGGATTATACGCGCCTGAGACGAGATGGCATGGAAATATTCCAATATCCATGAAAAAGATGTTGCCTGTATGTTGCATTGGACAAATGTCGACTGTTTCCCGAGATGACTTCGCGATTAAAGGATACTCTAACTTTATATCAAAACCTGACGCAAGATCGCCATGGGCATGGTATCTGTGTGTACATTATATATGGTTTTCCATGTATGGATATCTCCAGCAACTATCCAATATTGCCCTTTATGTGCATTCGAGCATTACTTGCTTCCATCACCGCGTTCATATTTGCCCTATATCGCCACCACAACAGCGTGGTTACTATTTGTAGCAGAAGCAGCAATAACTAAAATGAGGGGAAAAAGAGCTTACCTCGGGTATGTCTGTTGTGTCACCAGTTGGGGGGAAAAAGAGAATTCCAAGATGGCGTCCGGGGGTTTTTATTAGCATTTACCCCATGCAACTCTCGGAAAATCACGTTTCTGTCTCATGTGATTATGCAAATGGATAATTCCCGGCCACTATAAAAGCAGGAGGCTAGAGACGAGTCGGCAGTGTCCTGCAAACTGTGTGTGTGGGTATTTCTGGCGATTGGAGTGTGTCTTCTTTTACCACGGTTATCACGGACAGGAATTCCTTCTCTTCTGGAGGTGGGCGATATTGACTATTTTGAAGTTGTACTGTTGCTGACAGAACATTTATTTATTTATTTATTTTTGCCTACTACATTTTTGTTTCGAGCTATTTCGGCCCGAATATGGCGAAGGTGCGGATAAGCAGTGATATTATCAAGCCGTTCTCTGGCGAGGGAGACGTTGTAGCGTGGCTGAAAAAAGTGAGACTTGTCGCACAACTTCAGCAGGTGGATGACGTAGCGAGTCTGCTACCTTTATACCTGGAAGGCGATGCACTGGCCCTCTACATGGAAATGGAGGAGGACGATCAAAAGAAAATAGACCAGATTGAGGCTCGATTAAAGGAGGCATTTACTGATGACGCGTTTGCAGCATATAGAAAAATAACTATGGTTAGATGGGCTGGTGAACGTGTGGATGTGTACGCCAACAAAATCAGGCAGTTGGTTGGATTTTCCGGATTCACAGGAGAAAGCTCAGAGAGACTCACAAAATTAATTTTTGTCACTGGATTCCCTGACACCATCTCAATTGCTCTTCAACAGGTGCCGAACATCAAAGCCCTGACCATGGGGGAGCTAATGTCGAGAGCGAGAATTTTGACGACGACTGGCGAACAAAATCAGGATGTGGTTGCGGCCACACGCTCACCCAACAACAGGGCCCAGAATAATCCTGTTAATTTGACCTGTTTCAAATGCAATGTTAAAGGCCACCTTGCAAGGGACTGTCGAAAACGTGGAACACGGTGTTACCGTTGCGGTGAGAGTGGACACTGGGCTCGGAACTGCTCGGGAAACGAGCAAGGGGAGGACGCATAAGCGCCAGTCTCCTTCCCAACCCAGATGTGAACACGACGCTCCCGGTGATAAGCATCCATGTTGACGGGACGCGATGTTTGGCGCTTATTGATACAGGATGCTCCAGGACAATTTTACATGCAGACCGGTGCCGGTCTTGGAGAAAAACAAACGTAAATGTCAACACAATTGGTGGAATGTCCCATGCGTGCTGCGGTGTTGGAACGGTCTCTGTATCCACTGATGAAGGTGTGTCTGCCAGAGTCGATGTGTTGGTGGTGCATGGCAAGCCACTGGGATTTGACTTGCTTCTAGGGATCGACGCCATAAAAGCTCTAGGAGGAGTCGTTGTCAAGCCTACAGGATCAGTGCGGCTGGGCGCCAGGAAAAGTATTAAATGCGCAGCCATTTCTATCGATGAACCAGATTTCACTGCTACCTTTGACCATCAAAACCGAACGTGGACCACATCGTGGAAATGGTCTGTGGACTACCCCCCTGAAAGGCTGCATAATCGAGTGTCAGAGTACCCAGTGCCAGCAGAAATTCGTGAAGAATACACGCAGGAGCTCCACACCTGGATAGATAATGGTTGGCTCGTGCCATACCCAGAGGATAAATTGGGACCCCCCAAAGGTCTAATTCCCCTGATGGCTGTGATACAGCAGAACAAAGCCAAAGTGCGCCCGGTAATGGACTACCGGGAGCTAAATCATTACGTAGACGCATTTACGGCCAACGCAGATGTTTGTGCGGCTAAGCTGCGTGAGTGGAGACAAAAAGGTGCTAACGTGTCTCTACTGGACCTCAGAAGAGCATACCTACAAGTCCGGGTCAATGAGACACTGTGGCCATACCAGACTGTGGAAATCGATGGGAAAAAATACTGTCTGACCCGTCTGGGGTTTGGTTTGAATGTGGCTCCCTTGATAATGAGAGCAATTGTCAGCGAAGTACTATCTCAGGAAGAAGTTATAAGCCGCGCAGCATCTGCTTACATTGATGACATTTTTGTCAATGAAGACGTGGTGCCCGCGACCCGTGTGAGAGAACACCTCGCGCAGTTCGGGTTGGAGTGCAAGAACCCGGAGCAGTTGAAGGACGGTGCACGGGTGCTGGGATTGGCAGTCAGGATGGAACGCAATGAACTGCGGTGGAAGCGAGGAAATGCAATTCCGGAGGCTCCCAGTATTGTTACGCGACGAACAATCTTTTCCCTGTGTGGTCGACTTGTCGGGCACTTTCCGGTGTGCGGTTGGCTTCGTGTGGCTTGCGGAATACTCAGAAGGAGAGTAAGTTCGGTAACGAAGGGCTGGGATGATGAAGCAGGGGACGCCGTACTACATCGTATGATGTTCGAAACCTTAAAATCTGCACAGCAGAACGATCCGGCACTAGGGAAATTGGTGTGTGGACGGCAAAGAGCTGAATGTATGGGTCGATGCTAGCTCCCTAGCAATTGGGGCAGCCTTGGAGATGTGTGAAACTGTGCTGGAAGATGCATGTTGGCTGCGACCTGAAGATGACTCTTAACATATCAACTTGGCTGAACTGGATGCCGTATTGAAAGGCATCAATTTGGCTCTCCAGTGGCAGAGCAAGGTGCTACACATAAAGACAGATTCTGTTTGCGTATACCATTGGGTCTCAGACACGCTAACTGGAAAGGCGCGAGTACGCACCAAAGCAGTAAGCGAGATGCTTATTAGGAGGCGATTAAGCACTCTTAAGGAGCTCGTGAAAGAGTACGGGCTGACAGTGGATGTGACGCTGGTTCCATCAGCACGAAACATTGCTGACCGACTGACACGAGTGCCACAGCGGTGGTTTGAGGCAATGAAAAAGAAAAACGGTCTTGACCCAGTGATAGGCGCGGTCCACACAGACGAGCTGGATGAGAGTCAAATCATGGCTATTCACAAAGATAGTGGACATCCGGGGGTGCGACGCACTACCTACTTTGTCAGGAGAAGATGTCCAACCACGACAAAAGCAACTGTCAGAACGGTCATACAGAAATGCGAGGAATGTCAGTCCATTGACCCAGCGCCAGTCAGGTGGGAAAAGGGAAAGCTGGAAGTTAACGAGAATTGGCAGAGAATTGGAATGGATATCACGCATTATGGCACCTTCCATTTTTTAACTTTAACAGACTGTGGTCCATCGCGTTTCTCCATTTGGAGGAAATTGGCAAGGCAGGACTCGGCAAGCGTGATTCATCAGTTGGAGGCAGTGTTCCTCGAACGTGGCGCGCCGCATGAACTCCTTTTAGACAATGACACAGCTTTCTGCAGCAATATGTTCCAAGCATTTGCATGTAAATGGGGAGTTCACTTGCGATTCCGCTGTGCATACGCTCCAGCCGGGAATGGCATAGCGGAGCGATGTCATCGTACAGTGAAACGAATAGCGGCTAGAATGTGTTGTCCCATACAGGAGGCTGTCTACTGGTATAACATCACACCAAGAGACGACACATCTCCCTCCACTGCGCCTGCCAATAGGATTTATTAATATGAAGTTCGAGTAAAGGAGACCAATCTCGCAACTGCGTCCCCAGGTCCCAATAATAGCTTTTACCAGGTTGGAGATCGCGTATGGGTCAGAAGACCGCAAAATCGGCAAGGTTGAGGTGACCAAGGTGATCAGCCCTCAGTCAATTTTGGTGGACGGTGTGCCTCGTCACGTGAAGGATTTGCGCCCTCGCCATTATGTTGTTACATCGGAGGAAGAGAGAGACTCAGACAGTATGATGTCTTCTGAAAAGACAGAGAGTATGATGCAGGACGACGAAGAGGATTTTGAGCCATATAATGTACATACTGAAGAAGCGGAGGAAGGACCACCCGTCTTGCCTCTACGAAGGAGTACCCGACAGAAACGAATACTGACCCCCTGCCCTGATTGTGAAACACCGCCTATGGAGCAGACTGGTGGCAATAATGGCGATGAGGAGGATGGCAGGGAGGAAGTGCTGCCTCCGGTTCTTCGGAGAAGTACCAGACAGAGACGACTGCCCCCCTGCCCCATTTGTGATCATGAGATCAGGGGGGAGTGTAGTAGAAGCAGCAATAACTAAAATGAGGGGAAAAAGAGCTTACCTCGGGTACGTCTGTTGTGTCACCAGTTGGGGGGAAAAAGAGAATTCCAAGATGGCGTCCGGGGGTTTTTATTAGCATTTACCCCATGCAACTCTCGGAAAATCACGTTTCTGTCTCATGTGATTATGCAAATGGATAATTCCCGGCCACTATAAAAGCAGGAGGCTAGAGACGAGTCGGCAGTGTCCTGCAAACTGTGTGTGTGGGTATTTCTGGCGATTGGAGTGTGTCTTCTTTTACCACGGTTATCACGGACAGGAATTCCTTCTCTTCTGGAGGTGGGCGATATTGACTATTTTGAAGTTGTACTGTTGCTGACAGAACATTTATTTATTTATTTATTTTTGCCTACTACATTTTTGTTTCACTATTTTAAAGAGCATCTCTGCGAAAATTGATCACATCCAGTCTGCTCACTCGTCGGCTAACATTTGCGTCTGTGGTGACTTCAATGTTTACAGTGTTTAATGGCTAGCCCACTCAAAAAAGACATATGACGAGGTGATATTCTGTCATGATTTCGCCATTGCTTATAATCTAACAGATTATTCACGAATCCACCCTTGTGTCCGACACTGACGATCAGTATGTAAGTCTCCTAGACCTTTTTCAACCACTTGCCCAGAGCTGTGCTCATCCTCCATTCTGTCTCTACTCGATCCCTTAAACACTCGGTTGTATCAATTAAGATGGAAACAAAATTTAATAAGTTCTCAGACGTGCCTCTCCATCGTACAGTATATCGAAACTCTATGGCTGATTGGGATATTTTCCGTACATTTATACTAGATATTCCCATTCGCTCGATGTTAAAAACGAACATATCCTTTATAGACCCGACTGAATGATTAATTGTCGGAATAGATCGCTTCATACCCTTCAAGAAATTCCAACAAAAACCCAACAGCAAACAGTGATTCTCTCCAGAATTTGGCGCTGTCATTGCGCACAGAAACCCCTCTTTCCATTGCTTTCAGCGAATAGATTTATTGAGAATAAAGCCGCCTTTAGAACTGCAAGCAATCACTGTAAAAGAGTAATAAAGAATTCGAGAGAGTTGTATGTTCAGTCCATCAAGTCCAAAGTAGCTAAGCAGCGGCTTCGTTCTCATGAGTTTTGGCGAATAACAAAGTCCTGAACTGAAGCGTCTCCTCTATACTAACCATCATTAATGAAGCTAAGGTAATCTCATAAGCATCAGACAAAGCCAAACTCTTTGCCAAGAAATTTACAGAAAATTCTACCCTATGCGATCAGGGCCGCCTATCTCCCGTATTTCCTCCTTTGTTTGAAAACACGCTATGCGACATACGATTAAATCTGCTTGATGCTGCCAAGCTTATCAGAAAGCTCGAACCCAATAAAGCAACTCGCCTCGATGTCATTCCAGTTATAGTGCTCAAAAAACTTCAACCAGAACAACCCCCCCATACTTACAAAGCTGTTTAAACGTTGTCTTTAAAGTTAATGCTTCCCAACAACCTGGAAAACCTCTTCAGTCGGCTCCGTATTTAAAAATTCAAGCGAACAATCATTTCCTTCTAAGTACAAACCAATCTGTCTCCTGTGCGTCATGAGCAAGCTACTGAAATCTGTGTTAAACAGAGAAGTGATCAACTACCTCAACAGAAACAACTTCCTCTGTGGCGTGCAATATGATTTCCGCTCTGCTAGATCTACAGCAGATGTGCTGACGGTAATATCTCAGTGAATCTCCCGACGCGGGCTTCGCTTCTTAGGGCAATTGGTGTTGATATATTAAAGGTTTGTGATAGAGTATGACATAAAAGCCTGTTACACAAAACTTCCAGATACGAAATAGCTGGAAATGTCTTTTCAGTTATTAAATCATTTCTCTCTGATATGTTTTATGAGTAATAGTTGATGGGAGGAAATCAGAATCTCACAGTATTAATGGCCGTGCCTTCAGTTTTAACTTATGGGCCCAACTCTTTTAGTGATATTCATCAATGGTCTCGCAATTGACAGTCTTAGATCATTTGTAGACATTTATGCAGACGACACAACCATCTATGACAACACTCTGATTCTCTTTCCTTTAATCTTGAGCACGTAGTGCAATGGGGAAAAGGTGGCTGGTTAATTTTAATTAATCGAAACTCAAGCTCCTCTTTTTCCATCATCAACGCTCCTACATCTGGTTCCTATTGAAATGAACGGTTCCTGCATTGAGGACGTTCCATGTTTAGACAAACTTCTTGATTTGACTTTCGCTCTTGATATTAAATTGAGCACATACATTAAATCCGTTGCTAATGTCGCTGTAAAGTTTTTGGAATCATTCTATCGCTCCAGTATACTGCTAATTTAATTCTCTACCTGTATAAGAGCCAAGTACGCCCAAGGATATAGTATTGTTGCCACATCTGGGCAGGAGTTGCTTGAAGATCCTATCCTGCCTTGGCAGAGTTCTAAAGATTTCGTAATCTAGTAGGCGATGCTCTTTTCTCTTCTCTGAAACCTCTTTCCTACATAAAATACGTTTAGAACCTGTCCCTGTTCTTTCGCTATTTTCATGACAAATGTTCGACTGGACTCCAATCTTTTATCCCCCCTTCGTCAAACATTCTACAAAAATACTCGTCTAACCAAAATCACCATCAATAAATTCCAGTACTCTCCATCGTTGCCGAACCTTAACATGGATTCCATGAACAAATTTTCTTTCCTAGAAATTCCTGTTTGTGGAACTCTGTTCCGCAGGCCTGCTTTCCAGTTGACTACAATATAGTTGTCTTCAAGACCCACGTAAGCACGTTCTTAAACAACCGGCTCATAAATAATCTAATGATACCCAATTACTTCTTCAAAAGTTTATTATACACAACTGTCCTGACTACAATTAACTCTTGCCATCGGGCCGTTATATGTGGTAAACTTTTGTCAAAAGAAAAATGTCAGCACGTTTTTTTTATTTTTAAAAAATTGACAATTATTTCAACATGTTTTGAATCATTCTTTGGTGCTATCATTCTTGTTTACAAGCTTTTCTTGCGATAGACGTTTTAAGTTGCATCCATACATTTAATTTCACGTTTGGTAATTATTTAGAATCTCGTATTTATTTTAGAAGCTGATTCATCTGTTTTATCTAATTATCTGCAATGATATTAATTAGATGATGTCCCGAATACGCACGCATTTGTGATTGTCATCATGTTTCTAGTAACGCCGATCAAAAGAAATATTCACAGCAAATTATTTGCATTCAAAAAGAAGTAAATCAAATTTACTTAGCCTTCATTTTCTTTATCTTCTTTCTTCTAATTTACTTTTTTATGGTGTCTTCACACACACACACACACACACACACACACACACACACACACACACACACATATATATATATATATATATATGTGTGTATATATATCTATACATGTATATATATATATATATACATAACGCATATATATATATATATATATATATATACGTTATGTATATATATATATATAGAGATGTTTTCTTTTTGGTTTTAGCGATATGTTTTGAATGAATTCAATTATTTACAAAACTGCATTTTTACCTAAATGCGAGTTGAGAATAATTTTCCCTTTTAACCAATTTGATACCCCCACATGGGGAGCGGTATATATATTATTTTTAAAATATAATTATCCACTGACACGTGTTTCTTCGTCTACGACTCATCAGCTAATCTGATGAGTCGTAGACGACGAAACGCTAAATGGAAAATGTTTGGGAAATACTTGCGCAACTTGTCTATGGTGGATCTGAAATAACGAAAGATGATCAACTATGGGAACGAATAATAGATGCCAAAAACAACTAATAGAAACACGTAGAGATGTTATTGTGCATATGTTTGATGATTATGAAGAGAGATTGATATATGTTATTGAGAAGAAAGGTGATATTACAGACTATTAACAGTTTTTCAACGATGTTCGAAAAATAATGTCGTGTGTGTGTTGTAAAAAATGATGAAAATTAAATATTTTTCCTTACCTAATCGGTTTTCTTCCATTTTTATTGCGGCTATTGTCTTTATATGTTTATGTCATTCTATTAAAGGAATTTCGCCAATAAATAGTACTCGGACAATCGAATACTAAAGTGTCCGAAATATATATATATATATATACGTAGTTGTTTTGTTGGTGATTTTTTTAAACGATATTGAGGTTAGCGTCCTCACTTTGAAATTCGGATTGTTTTTTTTTTTAGAAATTCCCACTTTTTTATTTTGGACGTAAACAAATAATATTTTATTTATTTATTTTTAAAACAGTTATCTACGTGCATGTATGTTTCAGAGCCCTACCCCTGTTCAGCGTAGCTTGACTGTTATTATGACTCGAACCCTAGACCTTATGTATTTCAGTCCAGCGTCTTATCCATTACGCTATGATGCCATAGACGATTTGCTGTTTCGTTTTTATCGTTTATATATTTACGTATTTTTGTTGTTGTTGATTTTTTAAACGATATTGACGTTAGCGTCTTCACCTTGAAGATTGGATGTTTTTTTGTTTGTTTTTTTTAGAAATCACCCATGTACGTAGATTACTGTTTTAAAAATAAAATAAATAAATAAATAAATAAAAAAATACTATTTGTTTACGTCCAAAATAAAAAAATGGGCAATTTCCAAAAAAAAAAAATTATTTTTAAAACATCCGATCTTCAATCAGAGCTTACTTGTAGAGAAAAGTACCCTCTTGCTAGGTTGTCCTGATAAATCCCTGTACAGAGAGAACTAAGACACTTGCGGATGGTGTCTAGAAGGCATTCAAGTTCTCTCCCATAAAAAGTTAGTTTTGAAACCAAATGTGATGCGAGAAGAATTATTTATTTTCAACAAATGAAAACAAGTGGAAATTTGGTCCATAACTAACATAGTTACAGACATTGTTTTTTTTTTTTTTTTCGTTGTGATAGAGTCATAATGGTTATGCTGTCGTTACTTTTAAAATAGACCAAATGCTGTATGTAGATACTACCAAAGATACGAACTTTTTAGGTGAAAGAAAAAGTTATTTATTTTGTTTGGTTTCGCACGGACATCGCTGACACGTACTTACAACACGACATAATATTTTAGCTACTTCTTTTTCCTGTCAAGTATCAGTCCTTTGTTTTTAGCTACAATCAACTGTTGTGTTGCAGTAATGATCTCTAGGTTCCACAGATCAGCTGGCTCGCATTCGAAGGAGTAGGAGCAGGAAGAGCCCCTCGTGTTTTACAGCGTACCTTCTAAATCGCTATGCATCTTTGTTTTTTCTTCTCTGTTTTGTTTCTTCGACCCTGATGCATGCATATGCATTTCATTCCATGACGTCACTGTCACGCCACGGCTTAAATGCTGATGACACTTGAAATCGGCATGTGAGTCGTCAATATGCGTACGCCTTTTAGCTTGGCCAGTGACTACGTTACATAATAACGACCAACTAATTACAAATTAACAATAACTGATTCATATGTAATTTGGCCAAGCTTATCAAAAACCTTAGTCCCAGTAAAGCAACTAGCCTCGACGGCATTCTACTCATAGTGCTCAAAAAGTTTCAACCAGAACTAGCTCTCATATTTACAAAGATGTTTAATCGTTACCTTAATTCACAGCACCCTGAAAAACTTTATCAGTCTGCCCTCTATTTAAAAATTCCGGAGATCGGTCATCTCCCTTTCAGGATAGACCAATTAGCCTCCTGTGCATCATGAGTAAGTTACTGGAATCTTTCATGAACAGAGAAGTGGTCAACCACCTCAGTAAAAATAACCTGCTCAGTGGCATACAATATGGTTTCTGTTTTGCGAGATATATCGATTATATCACACAAGATTAGTGACTCTCTCGACAGTGGCTTCGTTTCTAAAGCAATAGCTCTCGACATATAAAAGGCTCTTTAAAGAGTGTGGAATAAGGGTCTACTTTACAAGATCGCCAGATAATAAATAGCTGGAAGTGTCCTCTAAATTATAAAATCCTTTTTATCAGATAGGCTTACAAGAGTAGTAGTTGATGGGCAGAAATCAGAAACTCATAGTATTAACTCTAGCCTCCCTCGGTCTTTGATCCTTGGCCCAACTCACTTCCTGATCTTCATCAATGATCTCCTAAATCACATTCTTAGATAATTCTTAGACATTTATGCAGACGACACCACAGTCTATAGCAAACACTTCAAAAGCTAGAAATGACAAATATCTTTCTGATTCTCTCTCTTTCTTTTGATCTTGAGAACATGGTGCAATGGGGAAAAGGTGTGTGGTTAATTTGAATGCATCTAAAACCAAGCTCCTCTCTTTTTATCATAGTCGATCTGACCACCATCACGCCCCAATTGAAATTAATGGCTCGTCTTGGCGAAGCTCAATGTCTTGAAACGCTTCTAGGACTGACCTTCACACCTGATCTCTAATAGAACACATACATCAAATATGTTGCCAAGATCGCTGGAAAAATGGTTGGATAACTCTATCACTTCTGTAAGTATCACCGCTCATACAATTCTCTATCTTTATTAGAGCAAGGTAAGCCCTTAAATATAGTTCTGTTGCCACATCTGGACAGGAGCTGCCCGGCGCGCCTTATCTAACCTTGATAGATTTCAAAACTGGTTTTGAAACCTAGTGGATGATACTCTTTTCTCTTCCTTGGAATCGCTTTCACACAGAAGAGACGTTGTGAGCCTGTCTCTTCTCTATCGTTATTTTCATGACAAGTGCTTGACTGAACTCCAATCTATGGTTCCCCTCGCCAAACTTTCACAAAAGCATTCGACTAGTTACAACCACTATATACGAGTTTCACCACTCTATATCGGTGCCTAAATCTAAAAGCAGATTCCATGAACAAAGTTTCTTTCCCAGAACTGCTCGCATGTTGAACACTTTTCCACTGTCCTGCTTCTCGGTTGAATACAACATGATAGCCTTCAAATCCAATGTAAACAAGTTGTTGGTAAGCCGTCCCCATAAGTAATCAAATTCTATCCAATCTACACCATTAACAATTACTGGACTTCTACTTAATGTTCATTTACCCTTATACTTGAATGGCTTTTGTACCTTGATAAGTGGTATTTCCTAAGTAAAAAAAAGCATTACAAGAGGAAAGAAAAAAAGAAAAAGACAGGAAAAGAACTAGAATGAATTATTGTGGAAGTATGCTACATATAGAAAAGGAACGAAAACAACGAAAAAAAAAGAAAAGAAAGAAAAAGAAAAAGTGAGAGAAAAAATAACTAAAAAAGGACTATTTTTAAAAGTGCGCAGTTTAAGAGCTAAAAATGTTCACATAGGAACAAAAAATGCAATCTCTCGCTGATATCTAAAACTCCTGCTATGTCATTTTGTCCAAATCAGGCAGAATTACTGATAAATGTTTTTTAAAATTATCCCAGTATTGGTTATAGCTAAAAATAATGCTGTTTTCTTCCGCACGTGTTGGGTGTATGGTTGAAATCGAGAAAATTACTGAAATATTATATTACCGATTGTTATAAAGATTGATGGCTTTATGACAAAGGAAGCAGCAAAAAGAAGGGCGATATTGAAATAGTAGAATCCTCATTAAATTTTATTCACGAGCTCATCCTTTAACAACGGACACCATAAATTATTCGTATTATTTAGATTCTTCGGACTGCTGTTTTCATCTTGAGTGCCATTTTTACAACATTTCGGTCGATGTAGCTACCGACCTTCTTCAGATGTATCTTGTTCTTTATTTACTTCACGGGAGTAGCATGATCACGTTCCGTCAGCCATTACTGGATAGAAGTTACAAGTATTTTGCAATTGTACTTTCGGTTACCCATACTGAGTATTGAACCTTAAACCTTCAGAAGAATATCAATTTTACGTTTTCTTTTCAAGTACTTTAACCATTGAGCCACTAGTTAAGGCAAGCTAGAGCTTTAAATGCGGTAAATCTTTATCGTCACAAAAGATTGAAGAGGTGAATAATAATTGTTTATCTGATTTAATTATAAGTGACCCCAGGAAGGTTCTGTTTTGCTGGCGCAGCTGATTAAAATTAACCTATGATGAGAAAGTATTGACGTTTTTTTTTTGTTTGTTTTTTTGTTTTGCATAGGCACAAAACTTTATTCCAATCAATGGATAATTAATGAATTAATTAGTTTCGAATATTGATTTTTTCAGAAATATCGGTGTTTGAAACGTTTACTATTGCTTTGTGCGACTCCAAGTGCTTACTGTCAACATCGGAAGCAGAAAGAAGACGATCTGTTATAGAAACAGAGGTGTTGCTTTTGACTTCCGGTTAATCTAGACTCATGTTACTCCGATCGGAGACAAAATGATGAGAAATGATTTTTAACTGATACGAATATGTAATGCAAAAAAAAAAGCGACACCATCACGGGAATAAAATTCAGGATAAAGGCATTTGGAGAAAATCCCAAATGATGGCTGAGACATAGTTGGGTGGATATCATACAATAAAATATGAAGATGGTATTTATCCTAATTTCTGATTGTGCATAGACTGTCAAATCCTTTGCAATAGTTTCTTCATGGGGTTTCATGCTAAAACAAACGACCATCAATGTTTCAAATTTAAAACATGTATAAAGATGTGTGTGTGTGTGTGTGTGTGTGTGTACTTAATCATTTCTACTCATTATGTTTGTTCATCGTTTGTGAAGATGACTATAATCATTTGTGGGTCCAGAGATAACTTGTTAGTTCGATTCAAGCTCCGAATTATCTCCCGCATACAGGGTACCTGCGGGATGATTTTCTAGATTTGCTTTGTCTTTTTGAATAGTATTTTTCATCTAGCTGGACATACAGACACACAGGTACACAGGCAACTATCTTCTCTCTTTTATATAATAGATTCCTCGAAGTATGATTCCTCATATTCTTTCCAAATGAATATGGAATAGCAATAGAAAACAGATCCACCTGAGGAAATCTGATTAAATTGAGCCAAAGAGAAAGAATAATTTCTAAAAACGCTGATCAAGAATATATCAACTTTGTGAAAGATCGTTTTGTTGTTCTTTATTTTTATCTTGACATACAAACATGCACACATACAACTACTCTTCATATAATGGATTAGCTCCTGCGCCATTAAAAACAAATAGAAGAGATTAAGTTGTGTTTGAATACACTTGCTACTCTTAGGATATTGTTCAAACTACAAAATACAGTCGCCTTGTTTTTATCGAGCGACGCAGCCTTTAAACATATCTGCTCTATTCAGGATATTGGCTACTTTTAATTGACTAAATGTTACTCTTTACGATGCATAATATGTATTATACCTGTTTTGGTTCACGAGCAACATCATGTACTTTGTCTAGTATACAAGATTATAAAAAAATGACAAAGAAATCTTTCTCCCGGAAAATGCTGCGTTTAAACGCACTTGCTCTATCTATGATAATGAGCACTCTTTTATTACTATTTCCGAATTAGCAGATGTGACAATGTATTATTACTATTATAAATCGTAGGCAATAGCAAGTAGATTTTCTTGTATAAAATACTGTATTAAAACATTGGTATGTTGTCTTTTCTGAGAAACGTGATTATTAAAAAGATCAACAATCGTAGTCCATTTTTAACTTGCAGTACAAGAACATCTGTTTTAAGAAAGATTTTCCCAAGAGTCGGAGTACAAACCAACCGAACTGTGAGAGATATCTTCAAACTGTCTTTGAATAGTTTTCGCTGTTCTACGTTTTTTTTTTCTTTTTTATTTTTTTTGTTTGCATTTTCCATTTGGCCAGTTCACCGTAAAGGGATTGTTTGGGGGAGTTTTGAGCGTGACATACTTCTACTATATCTATGTACCTATGTCATAATGTATGTGCCCTTGATGGTAACTTGTTTAAATCATTCAATATATATTTCCCCGTTAAATGAGAAGGTTTAAGTAATTGAAAGTGTTTCTTCATAAAAAAGAAATGATATTCTGTATTATATATGTATATATATATGTATGTATATATATATGTATATATATATATATATATATATATATATATATATATATATATATATACATCTCCGAAACAGTATTTCATGGTAAATAAAGGGGAAAAAATTATTACTGTACTATAGTGAATTTGAGAGAGCAAGTTGTTGCAGTGGTTGCAGGTGATTGAATGACTTACTGAGTAAATGGTTTTCTAACGAATGATAAAAAATATTTTTTTTATAGTTTTAAAGGTTAAAAACTTCCAAGATTATATATATATATATATATATATATATATATATATATATATATATATATATATATATATATATCATTAAATAAAATAGACTTTGTTTTTGTCTATTAATATTAATTCTATTTTCGATTTTTTTCTAACTTCTGCATAACAGTATCCACTTCTGGCAACAACTGGCTGATGTAATCACCCCATTTATCGTAAGTCCGAGTACTTTTTAATCCTTCAGGATTCATCGTCAGGGATAAATTAATCTAACTCGTAGTGATCTCTGTGATATAGGAGGAAAAAATCTCCTCTTGTAGTCATTGGCTTCGAAATACCATTATATAAAGAGTGCTTACTTATTCTAAACCCCTAATTGATGTATCATTATTGAATGAATGATTAAATTTATAAACATTATTATATATAACAGATTGGCTATAACATTGTAAATCGCAATCTATCGTGAGTGAAGCGCGAAGCACCGCCTGAAAACATATTGATGCTTGAAGGTTGTTGTTTTATACAATTGACATGAAACCCAATTCGCATATAGATTGTGTGGCTAGCTGGGGGAGTTAATCGCAATGAGCCATCACAAACATCTCTAATTTGCTAATCGTAAGTGCACGTTTTTCATCACGATATGAGCAAGTACATATTTCTTTAATATGCAACACAGTAGTTAATGGGGCTTGAAAGAGAAAAAATAACAGGAAGTTTAACCGCGGTCTCCATATTTACCCAAGTGCGTGCCTTATGATCTGCATGCTTTCAAACATTTCGTACAATATGCTCATTTGCTTCATAATGAAGATTTATGCCTAAAACCATACTGTTTGTTAGAAGGAAGTTAAGCATTTATGATGGAGCGGACTCTTATTAGATTGGTAAATGTTTCTAAAGTTTTTAGCGTTGGTTAGTAAATAATAAACTACACTTTAACAATTAAAATATTTTTTTTTCAAACATAAGTTAATCCCGGAACTTAGATGTATTTTGTTTTATTAAAGTATATATGAAAAATATTTTACGGGAACATACGTTGCGTAACTGAGCCGCTAGCGCTGGAAACACATGTAAATGATCGAGCCAGTACATGAGGTATGTTAGCATCAGCATTCACAAGAAAAACGTATGCAAATGACTGAGTCGGTGCGCGACGTGACACGAAAGCGGGGGAAGAGAAGAAAAGAAAAATAGCTAGGGGAAAAATTGCACCACGTAGCGGAGATCAGAGAAGAAAGTGCATCTGGATGAGATAGACTTTTTTTTTTGTTTTTTTTTTATTCAATTTTCACCCCAAACAAGGCACAGTGCCACTTTGAAGCAGGGGCTACTATTAGGGACTTAATTAGCGGGGTCATTATGAAGGGAGAAGAGTAGAAAGATATTTGTTAACATTACACTTGAACTTCTGCATATCATTGCAGTTGGGAAAGCAGAATCCCAGAAGGGAGTTCCAAAGACCCGCAGTTCTGGGGAAGAAACTATTGGAGTAAAAGGCTTTCTTGCACCTAGGGATATCTACTGTAAAGGGATGAAACTTAGTAGCTTGTCGGGTTTGTCGGGGGTAGTTACGTCGGGGAGCTACAAGTGTTTGCGGTTCGACGTGTGACCACGGGGTGGCGGCGAACGACTTGCAAACCGTGTCGAGACGGCAGGGTTTTGTCAACCACGTGGCAGACGAGATAAATTATAACGCTTTTAAAACGAAACGCAATGCGTTATTTTAGAAGAACCATGATTACATGCATTAGATTTCAACTGAAACAGCTGAGAGAAATTTCTTTCCTTTTTGTTTAGTTTTGCGACTGTTTCGAGTCTTAAAATGTAATGACACTGTTGGAAAAGATAAATGGCTACGTTACGGTTTGTATACTCACGTTTAGAATGGCAATATAACTGAAGCCAGAAATATTTTCAAATTTAATTTAATTAATAATATTTAACTGAAAATATTTTATTTGTTTATAAATTTCAATTGACAAGCAGACTTTTCTTTATTTATTGCCGTTGCAATTGGAATATTTTCAAGTTTTTTGTGGTAAAATGAGATCATATAGTGCCGCCTGCGTTCTTGGTTTTCGTTATAGTTGCTTTTTAATTGTTGCCTTTTTTATTATTTTCTTGATAATTGTTTCTGTTTGGGCGTTTCCTTTTTAATTGTTTTCTCTCTAATAGCTTTAGTTTTAATTGTTTGTTTATTTTTTTTGTTAATAGTTTCTATGTGAATTGTTTTATTTTGACCGTTTCTATAGTTTTTAATTGTTTTTTGTTTACTTGTCATTCTATTTCTAAAAATTTTCCCTTTTTCCGCCTTATTTATATGGTCTCATCGGGTTTATTTTTCTGGCCACGCTCCATTTTCTACAATTTTGTCTCACATTTCCAAACTTTTGTTCGATTTATGACGGTAAAAAAAGTTCTTCCATTCATAAAACTGCGGTGGTGAGCTTTGGCAACATGGAGTCTTACCTCCAGGTCCGCTCTAACACAAAGTGATAGTGTCTGATGCCATTTCGCAATGTTTAGTGTGTATCCTGTTTAAGTTTAGGTAACCGTTTTTTTTTTTGTTTTTTTGTTTTTTGGGTTTTTTTTTTTCAAATATGTCATCCACGTATCTGGAAAGTTATCATTAATTTAAAGTTGTTTTCTTCGGGTCATGTGGCTCGATTTCAATCAACGTTTATATTGCAATATTTTGATTGTATTAATGAGGTAGTTATTTAATTGCCGCCCACATCGGCAATATTTGGCACAAGGCCTGGAAAGTGAGAACCCCGCAGGACCCCCTAAAGGAGGGACACTCCTGCAATTTTAAAAATTGCCTGAGTAACCCCGTCGGCATTCCCCGGTCGGGGCGCCTCAGGCAGCAAGCAATAAACTTGCCCCACCGGAAAGCCCGGTGGCAAGGCATGGGAGGGTGGACCTCCTAAGTATTACGCTGGCAGTGTACCTCAGTCCAACAGGTGCTTGGACGGTTCCCGGCCCCTCACCTGTTTGGCTGAGTGTCAAGTGATGAATCCTTGACGTGTACTACCCTGTCTCCCTGCAGCCGAAGCCGCTAGGAGACACATCTCAGCATACAAGGTTGTATAATTGGGTATGATCCCACACAGTCGGACGATTCTATTTATAAACGATGCTGCTAAGAACTGACGAATCAAATTAATTCACGTTCTGCTACCAACCAATCAGAAACCAGAATTGCTTCATAAATATTAAACCTTTTATGGAGCAATTTCACATGCTTTTTTTCCGTCTCGACACGGTAAGAATATTTTGTTCTGTGGAACTGTCTACTACAAACAAGTCACCTCCCAGGACTTGTGTGTAACAGCGAACCATCTGAAACTGTTATGAAACTCAAAATGGCTTACACTTCTAGAGTTTATTTCATTTTTGACAATATATCCTGTTATGTTGTTTTCCTTCTCCAAGATGTTTGTCAATACTAAGTGCACCTACTTCTGTCAACTGATCTTTTCAGTACACCCAACCTGCATATCAAGGTTGCATCTATAATGTAAATTGAATTGTTGTTTATTATATCGGAAACAAGCCTCTTGTTATCTATACATCTTATGTACACTCTACGAACATAAACCAAACGGGTCACAGGTCATCAACATTGCAGTACCACGAAAACTTCTATAATTTATTGTATACTAAATGCATCGACCCGGCGTTACAGATGTGCGTATCTTCATACGATAGTTCAGATATTTAAACACTGATAGAAAACTGCTTTTATGAATTCGAGAGCTATTTATTATACATAGTAAAAAGCACTAAAAATTTATACGTATTATTTTCAGTGATTGCAAGTATCCCAATTGTTTGATAAATTTGAAAACGGAAAGACAAAGCTAAACAGTAATTTATTGTCTGCCGATACTATGTGAACACTAAAAAGGCGTGATATGCCGCAAACCATCTTAACAACTACTCCAATTACTACTGCTACTTTGTATGTAACGCTTTATGCAGATTTTCCTCTTCTTTCTTTCTCTCTCCTTTACGCCATGTTTGTTTAGTTCATTTTATGCCACGGAATTGTTCGTTTTGACATTAGAGAAAAACGTAGATTTACCGTAGAATAAGTGAGACAATAATAACAACGTTTTTAACTATCTTTGTTAGTAGGAATACAAATAAGGAGCGAGATAATCGTGGAAATATTTCCTGTGTATAGACGCATGGAGCAGAGCCGTTGGCGCGTAGGTTGCAGTAGCAGCAGCAACGGCGACCTGACACATATGCAAATGACCAAGCCGGTGTGCGAGGTGACGTAACAGCGGGGGAAGAGAAGGAAAGGAAAAGCGGAGAGAAAAAAAGGCATCACGTGGCGAGCGAGTGTGTGAGATGAACGTGTGGCGCGTGAGCGGCGAGAGCGTTTTTGGGGAAAGCACGTGTGAGTGCGAGAGAAACTTTTAAAACAAGATTCAATATGAACTTTGAACAAAAAAAAATGGACAGACGACCGTGTGCATGGGGCGAACTGCAGACATAGCAGCGCAAAAAAAGTAGAGATTAAAAAAATGCGTGGCAGCAGCTAGAGTGGAGCAGACACGCCAAAGTGGGTGGAGAAAAAGCACTTGTTTGAGTACATGGCGAGCGAAGAGACTTTTTGAAAACAAGATGCAGATTGTTTTGAAAAGTACCATACATAAATGCCTTTTTTTTTTTCAACTAAAAAAAGCCGAATCGAATTTATATCTTTTGTGTCTTTTATTATATTTTCTATACAAAAAGTTGAGTCGGAGTGAAATTGTAACGACGGTGTAACACGTAGACAAAAGCGACTTTAGTATCGAAGGCGATGTAGTAAGTCTTTCTTTTAAATGTGAATAAGTGTCATTGTCATCTTTTTTTTTACAAGGTGGTCACCACTGATCAAGGCCCGAAAGCCACTCAGGGATAAGGGTTATTGCGTGTAATGTACGTTAGTGTTGAGATTTAATAAAGTATCTACTTAAGGGGGCGGTTCATCAGAATTTTGTTTACGTTAGACTTGAAGTCATCCAGGTTGTAGTCAGGTGGGAAACTGGCAGACGAAACAGAGTTCCACAGGCGTGCAGTTCTAAGAAAGAAGCTTTGCTCATGGAATCTACGTTTTGATTTAGGCACAGATAAAGAGTGGGAAAATTTTTTGACATTGGTTTTAGCTAGACAGGTGTTTTTCATGAAAGATTGACGAAGGAGGGGAAGAGATTGGAGCTCAGAGCAGCACCTGCCATGGAAGTAACGATAAAACAAAGATAGGCTCGCAACATCTCTTCTGTGGGATAGAGGCTGTAGGGAAGAGAAAAGGGCATCCCCCACCAAGCCACGAAGTCTATTTTGTACTCTATCAAGGCAGGATAGGCTGTTTTTAGCAGCTCCTGCCCATATGTGGCAGCTAAACGGTTTCTCTTTTTTTACGATGTTTTGTTAATTTGTTACAAAAATTTAACATTTCTCTTTATCATTTCTAACGGAAAAAGCACTTTAGTCTTATGAATAATTCATAGACGAGATACCTGTCTGTCTGCTCGTGCAGCTCAGACTTTGCATCCTCAACTAAATTTCTAGCAAATGTTAAGGTCATTTCAGACATCGATAAACTGACCTGTTTTTATCAAACAGCATAAAAACAAAGCAATAATTCAAAACGAAAATGACATTTTAAAACCAGCGTTTTCAATACACTTTTCTACGAATAACAGTTATAAATAAGCTTGCTCATTTACACGTTTTTTTTTTCGTATCAAAGAAAAAGCAGTTCATAATCTCGACATTATAAAAAATTCTTCTTGTACGTTTGTGTATATTTCTCTCCTCAACTTGATTTGCATATTATGATTTGCTATTTTCTAACAATCGAATACTTTTTAAATAAAAACATAATAGCGTGAAATAAAACAGCATTTAAAAATCTCCTATTTAAAAAATATTAATTACGAAATTAAATCCATGTCAATTTGTTCGTAAGTAAATCAGCAATTTTTATCTTTGTGTTAAATGATAAGGGCTGTGATGTTACATGATAAAGGCTGTCCCCTTTTCATGTAAGTATAAAAATAGAGAGATTAATTAAAATTAAAATAAAATGAGAGAAAGCAGAAATCGAACCCTGGACATAAGTTTTAAAGAACAATAGGTTTCAATGGAATGTCCAGTAAATTGTTAATTCTGATGAAACAAATAATAAATAAACTATTCAATTGTTAGAAAGAATGTGGATAATAAAATATGGGTTAAATAAATTAGATATGTAGGTTGAATTCCTTTGTAAAAACATCAAATAAAAAATAGGTTATTGGGAAATCATAATGTCGGAAAAACGTGCAAAGTCGCGCATGTTGAAACACGTGAATTTTGCTGACGTGGCCGGGATGCATGGATTTCTCAATATAGGAAGTGAGTTAGTTAGTTAGGGAGACAATCAGTGAGAAACTCAGAGAGAGTCTGGAGTTTTGAATTCGAACGTCTAGGAAGCGAGACGTCACTTTGAAACTAAAATGTGAAGCTTTGAATTCTTGATGATGGAAACCACGGCCGGTCGTGAAGAAATAAACCCATTATGTGTTTTGATAAAAACGTCGTCTTGTGTCTTATGATTCTACAAAAAGGTAAAGTGAAAATTGTATTATATAATCTGTGTTATAAAATGTCATTACATACACGTCTCGACATCTCATGTCTACACAATGTCTGAACAGTGAACACTATCTCATCATTCTAAGAGCTTTCTTCTTCTACACGTCTAAGGAATGAACATTTAATATATAAGAATCGTAATAACATGAACAATCTCTCCTAACATGAACAATCTCTCTAAGTCTCTTACAACAACATATCTTTATCTCTAAGACTCCCTTGTAATGAAACCCCTATATGTAACATTTGTTAATACTTGAAAAAAGGAGAAAAATATGTACATTTATCAATAACAACAATAACCACAACCACAATCACAACACGCAATCGACAGAAAAACAAAGGAACTTTACTTGCAAGGAAAAAAGAAACAGGCGATAGAACTTTTGCATTATCTGGAGATGGACCTGTTACGGTCCAAAATTAATCAGAAATATTTAAACTTCCAAGAAAAAAAAAGGCAAAAAAAAAACTGAATCGCATATTTCTTCCTTCTTTTAATAAATATTTTTGGATTATTAGGTTTTTTTTCTCTTATAAATAATCAAATTAAACATTTAATTGTTCGTATTGTTTTTTTACAAATGATAATGAGAAATGTTTTTGTTTGCAATAAATAATGCTGGTCTCTATTTGTTCGAATGGTCTATAATAGTACAGACAATATACTCATAAAGCACATAATATAGATTTTAAAAATATCAACTATGATGCTGCAAATTAGTCTTACACATTGCTAGTCTGATTACAATTCATAGAATATGCGTCCGTTTAGCAAAAAAAAACTACATGATTTTATTCTAACAAGCTTCCGTTTTTGTTAGGATAAAAAAAAATGTTCGCATATTTGTGAGCAATGTTACGGTTTATGGTTTGCTAAAAATCATTTTTCCGTTTGTTTTTCGCTCTTACTTTTCCTCTCTACTCTGTTCTAACTAACTCTGTCAATCTTTCACGAAAAACACCCGTCTAGCTGAAACCACTGTCAATAGTTTTCCCCACTTTTTATCTGTGCCTAAATCAAAACGTAGATTCCATGAACCAAGTTTTTTTGTTAGAAGTGCACGCCTGTGGAACTTTTTTCCGTTTGCCTGTTTCCCACCTAACTACAACTTGGATGTCTTCAAGTCCAACAAAAACAAATTCCTGATGAACCGCACCCTTTAGTAAAGCACTTTATCAAATCTCCATTATGACCATGAAAAGTCTCCAGAAACATTACTAAATTAAATTCAGAATTCAACCTCCCAACGTAGACCACCCCCCATTACCAGGTTTCCTTCTTCAACATAAGGGTTCTACGTTTCAAACTTGTAGAGGTTGAAATCTAATTACAGGAAACCAAGGAATAATTATTGCTCCTGTACGTAACTGGCATTGGACCGATTGTTACTCTAGATGAATTCGTGATTAAAGGATACTCTAATTTTACATTAAAATCTAACTTCAAAGATAATTAGAGGTATGGAATATGTGCCTACATTAGAGATGGATTTCTATGTGGTAGGGACATCTCCAAATAATACCTTAAATTGTTCTATATATGCTTCCGGGCAGCACTTGCTCACAGCACCGCGTTCATATTGGCCGTCTATCGCTCCCACAACAACGAAGTTACTATCTTTAAAAGCATCTCTGAGAAAAGTAACTATATCCTTTTGGCTCATCCCTCGACTAATATTCATGTCTGTGGAGACTTCAATGTTCACAATGTTGAATGGCTAGCCCATTCAAGCAAAACGGATGATGAAAGGGAGGTTTTTAACAAACGTCCCGAATATCTTAGCACTGTGAAACTAACCTACCCTCCTCCACCCCCTCTAAGTACTTTAACATGCCTGGCTATCTCCCACTCTGCCGTAAGGACTCTGACAGGCATATGCACGGATTTGAATTCTACATTCGTAACACCCTCCCCTTGACTAGGGAAATAAACCTAGAATCGGACGATCAAGCCTTTATGTGCTTTAGACTAAACATACAACATAACATTAGCTACTTTTATTTTCTCTACCACCCTCCCTCGACCCAGAACTGCACCATAATAAACAAAGTCTCTGACAGCATAGACACAGCACTCTACCTCGACACTAGCGTACAAGTACATGTATTTGGTGACTTTAATGTCCACCACAAAAACTGGCTTGGATTCTCTATTCACACAGATGCAGCAGGCAGAACAACTCATAGCTTCTCTATATTTCACTCCCTATCACAAATGGTTACGTTTCCAACCCGTTTCCCTGACCAGCATGAACAACATGCATCACTTCTAGATCTGTTTCTGACTACAGTTCCCGATGATTGTATAACAAATGTTGGCAGCTCACTCGGGAACGCTGATCATGCAGTGATAATGGTCGAAATCGCCCTAAACTCTAGATCCAAAACTGAAGAACCAGTGCTCAAAACAACGAGATATTATAAAAAGGCTGACTGGGAAGCCATCAGGGATCTCATCAGAGATGCCCCATGAGGAAATATTTTTCTCTTCCTGCTGAGCAGTGCGCAAATGAGACCACTGAATGGTTTAAAACAGCAATTGAAGCACATGTTCCCATGCGGAAATTTTATAGCAAGCCCCACTCACCCCAATGGTTTACTTCTATTTGTGCAACTGCCATTGCTCAAAGGCAGCATGCATAGCGCAGATTTAACCGACGTAAGTCCAGTTCAAACTGACAGAAGTATATAGAAGTTAGAAGTAACGTTAAGAAAGAAATAGCGACAACTAAGAGAGAATTTACTGAAACCGCTAAAAACGTATCGAAGCACAACAATTAGGAACTCGTGACTTCTGGAAAATATACAACAGTGTAGTAAATAATGGGCAATCAACAATTCCCCCACTAACCAACTATCACGAGGTTGTTTGCTCAGCAACCGACAAGGCTAATATGCTTGCCAGTCCGTTTGCCTCAAACGCCACACTGGACCCTTCCAATCACCCCCTGCCTGACTTTCCTTTGCGGACAGACGCCACGCTAGACGATCTAAACCTCGCCCCTGCTCAGGTGCATGCTATCATAAAAAACCTTGATACTTCAAAAGCATGTAGACTCGATCTCATCCCAGCTGTGCTATTAAAAAAGTGCTCAGCCGAAGTAGCTTCAGTTTTCTCCAAACTTTACAACAAATGGCTTAATTAATCTTGCTTTCCGGGCTATTGGAAAGCTGCTTCTGTGGTACCAGTATTCAAGAATTCTGGCGAAAGAACTGACCCATCAAATTATCGCCCCATTAGCCTCCTCCCCCTTTTCTCTAAAATATTTGAGACCATAATTAACCATACTCTAGTCCGTCACCTTATAGATGCTAAACTTCTGACTGACAAACAATATGGATTTAGACAAGCCCGTACCACAGCAGACATCCTCACTGTAATCTCTGAACGTATATACCATTCACTGGACAAAGCGGGGGAGGGCAGAGCGGTAGCTCTAGATATATACAAGGCTTTTGACAGGTTATGGCATGAGGGTCTCCTCAGGAAAATTAGATCATACGGTATCCTGATAGAATACTTAACATAATTAAATCCTTCTGAGATAAGAGAAAAATCACAGTTGTCCTCGACGATCGTATATCTAAACAATATGATATACATCCGGGAGTGCCTCAGGGGTCTAACGTTCACAGGAAACATAAGTTGGAGCAATTACATTGAAAGCATTGCCAGGGCTGCTGCGAAGAAGGTAGGTTCTCTCTACTGTGCTAGAAAACTACTAGCACCCGAACGTATCCTGTACCTCTATAAGGCCACCTTTCGCCCATGTATGGAGTATTGCCGTCACATTTGGGCTGGTGCATCTGTTACTAGTCTCTCGCTCCTAGACAAGGTTCAAAAGAGAGTCACCAATAAATAGGCCCTGAACTGGCATATAAGCTTCAGCCTCTGTCCCATCGACGAAACGTTGCATCTCTCTGCCTGTTCTACAAGTATTTTAATGGTGAATGCTCTGACGAACTGCAGACACATGTGCCCCCACGACGTAGAGACCCTCGACACACCAGACAGGTAGCTAAATCCCACCCCCATACAGTAGAGATCCCTAGATGTAGAAGATCTTTCTACTCCAGTAGTTTCTTCCCCAGAACCGCTAGACTCTGGAATTCCATTCCAGGTCCCTGCTTCCCCAACTGTACTGACATGCAGAAGTTCAAGTGTAACGTGAACCGACATCTTGCTGCCCAAATCCCAACATAGTGCCCCAGTAGTAGTTGCCCCTGATAGTAGCCCCCTAAACCAAAGTGGCAATGTGCCTTGTTTGGGGTGAAAATGTAATAATAAAAAAATTGCTTATGAACGTACTTAGATTGTTTATGAACCCACCCGTGTGCCAGACACTGACGGTTTTTATATTACAGTTTTGTAATTATAGTTGGTTTTATTTTTTTCATAGGTTAGGTATAAAGGTAGGTGCAGGATGGGTAGGGGCGAATTATTTTAAATTTATTTATTTAGTTAGTTAGTTATTCGGAAAATCGGAAACAGAAGAACTCAGTCGTGTGCAATGAGACGTGCTTGAATATATATATATATATATATATATATATATATATATATTTATATATATATATATATATATATATATATATATATATATTCAACCACGTATTGTAAGTGTAAACTGAATTAAAGGCATAAATTATAAGATGGTTAACATCATGAAATTGTGAATATAGACTTTTGTCATTTGTTCATTATCTGCTCTGTAATTATATTGAGCTTCTTCAAAATATAAGTGAACAAATAATATTTCCACAGATATATATATATATATATATATATATATATATATATATATATATATATAATCTTATTTGTAGAATTCCGAATTTTGTTGGGTTTATATAATTGATAATTCGGTAAACGTTCATATACCAATAAATTTTAAGCCAGAATGAGATGACTTAAATTGTAAACTTCAAGATTATCATATTTTGTAATTGAGCATTCATATATTGTTTTAACAAAATCAAGACATCAAATAATGGATTGATAGCAACAATTAGTGTATTTCATCGTTCTTTACAATGGTTTCAAAGCCATTTTGGACAAATTCAAACCCTATATCGTTCGAAACTATGAGAAAATATTTTATCTACATCTCTACCGTCCAAGTTTTTTTTAAAGATTTATATATTTATCTATTTTCATATCTCTATTTAAAAATTCAATCGCATGATCATTTAACGTTGCTACCAATTACCTATGTTCACCTCATATATTTTACTAATATCATGCACTAATTTATTAAATTAAATATCTTTATTTCTTGATTTTATTATTTTTTTTCTATTTCAACTAATCAATTATGTTCCAGCCATATTGTTTTGATTCTATGTTAGTTTCGTATCTAGAATTTGTTTTATCTATTTACAAATGTATCGGCATACTTATTTGTGTAATTTCAAAAAGCGGTTGTTGTCTAAATTCATTCCATAAGGAGAATAGGGTTAGTGTTACTCTTTATTCAACGCAAGCTAATTTTTCATTTAAATTTTAGATTTTTTTTTCGTTAAAATTTATTTTGATTTACGGTTATTTGTTAGTTTTGACGTTGAAAGGGAGGCAACTCTATACGCTAGAAATTTTAATTCTTTTGTCTTATTTTAAGCTGATGTTGTTATGATTTATTTATTAGTTAATTATCACTGTTTAATTAATCTGTTCAAATTATAAGTTTGTAATGCACATCTCTGCCGGGATTCCGATTCATTTCCACAGTTTTAACCTAAGTTTGACACAAGGCCATATTTTTCTGTGGTTGTAGATGGCTCTAATTTGTTTCCTCGTGTCAATATATATATATATATATATATATATATATATATATATATAATTATTTTCTACTATAATTATTAAATACCTACAGACACTAGTGTTTCATCCTTTCGGGAATCTTCAGTGCAGGGTGTCACGATTACTACCAGTCGAACGATTCGAACCCCGTATCACGTATCTGGCTCGATTAGCGGAGATCTAATCCATTCGGCTACCATTAACCGCTTGAAATAACGTTGAATTTTAAACATCTTACTTTTAAGTGTTCTTTTACGTCAGTCAGACAGTGATCTAATCGTTATACGATGATTTACGCATAAGACCTAAATTGACCGACTTTTTCATTCAACTGAAAGTGCTCAACGATAAGAAACGAATTTCTTAAAGGGGCTGTCATAATTATTTTCTACTATAATAATTAAATACCTACAGACACTAGTGTTTCATCTTTTCGGGAATCTTCAGTGCAGGGTGTCACGATTACTACCAGTCGAACGATTCGAACCCCGTATCATGAGACATCTCTGGCTCGATTAGCGGAGATCTAATCCATTCGGCTACCATTAACCGCTTGAGATAACGTTGAATTTTAAACATCTTAATTTTAAGTGTTCATTTACGTCAGTCAGACAGTGATCTAATCGTTATACGATGATCTACGCATATATATATATATACACGCATATATATATATATATATATATATATATATATATATATATATATATATATATATATATATATATATATATATATATACGGGTCAGCAAGTTATTATATAAAGTTATAATTAATTTCCTGGTGAAATACTTTAAACTAAAAAGAATTATCTGGTATATTGTAACGGTGCATCAGATGCGCATTGTTAAAGTTTTATATGAATAACAGACTCTTTGATTTAATAGTTCATCTGCGGTTCTGTGATAAATCACTTATGTTTGTAGAAAATAATGACCAACATGAAACTATTGTTTACTGACAAAAGAAAAGACAATTTGCACTTGAATTGGTCACTTTGTAAGCAGGTACACTTTTATGTCTAATATTTAAACCGGTTAAAAATTCGAATTGTTTTTTATTTTCATTTTTTTGTCTTCGAGAATCTTAAACAGCACTTGAGATTTGGACTGGGATGAATTAGATTTATCGAAAAAACATTTTTCATGTGGATCCCCTTAAGAGGGCGCTCGGATTTCGATGGCGCAGGGAATGTAGGTATATTATATCAGTAGTTACTTGGTTATCTATTTCTTGAAATCTTCCACTTTTACTAGCGTCACTGCTAACCGCCAAACTATTAAAGCAGACATCATATTAATTATCCGTATCCAAATTCTGTGTCAGTGAAAGAAATTTCAGCTCAATGAATAAAACATGATACTTCTTTGATAACAGGAAGTAATTAATTGATTCCAAAGAAATCTCTTTTATTCCAACTTATTGAGAAGTGATACCACAGCCTGTGTCGAGATCGGAAACTTATTGATTTTCAACAGAACACACAATGAAGGCGATACGAGACCACGCATAATTTCAAATGAATTGTGTGACAAAATACATAAAATACAAATGAATTGTCCAATGAAAAAAAATGAAACTGAAATAAATTATCTAATGAAGGCATAAAATACAAATTAATTATCCTATAAATATATGTAAAATTCTAAAAGATTCTCTTTTAAAATGCATAAAATTAAAATTAATTAGTTCGTGAAATGCAGTAAGTCGAAGAAATTATCGGGAAACATGAATTTTCATCAGTCTGTATTGTTATTGATCTCCTTCGTACATGAATTGTACACCAATTCTACGTGTTTGATCGAACTTATTCATTTATTTGTGGGCTGTTATCCTCATCTGGTCTCTGGCTAGCTTTGGGTAGAACTAAAACTTCTATTTTCAGACAATGATCACCTGGAACCGTAGAGATTACATACGTCTATCCACTGTTCCACAGATCCGGAATCATCTGGAGAACGCCAGAGGGTGAGTTGGCCGGAACGAGGTGAAACAATAACAACTATGAAGATGAGGGTAACAGTCCGCAAATGAATAAATATAGAACTTGATTGAACTTGTCTTGAACCACGTGTCTTCAAGTTTACCTGCCTTTTGAGCAATCCCGTAATAACTAATAACAAAAGCAAATCAAATTCCTCGATGTCGCTGCATATTAAGTGTTACTGCATATTGTGCAATCATTTTATGTCGAAACCACACATGTTTTTGTACACAATTCCATTTATAGATTAATTTAACTGGAAGAAATTTTTCGGTAGTTGGCCAGGATTCCCTCCTTCCTGTGAGAAAAGAAATTAAGAAAAATTTGTGTGACGTACATACTCGTGACAAAAGAAAATATCGTACATCAAAAATCACGTAAATTGATAAAGTAGTTTTATTTTTTAAAAAGGATCACATTCTATGAATAAAACAACGAGCAACGATTCATCTTGAAAACAGTTTGAAGGAACAAGGGAGATAACCCCAAATATAATTAGTCAAAGAAAAATTCATGAAGACTTATGAGAAGATTTCTTTTTGTTGTTGTGCAACAGCAGACTATATGAAAGATGTAAGGTGTTGATAAGTTTTCTCGACTCCGGATTTGGCAATACCAGTTTTAAGACTAAATATAATACTACACCTTTCTCGTAGTTATTGAATAAATGAAAATCAAATCTTTATAGTGGATTATCCAGAAGTAGTGTGTGTGTGTGTGTGTGTGTGTGTGTGTTAAATTGACTTTTGAACATGAATAAACATAATATATACATACCTTATATGGTAATATAATGAGTGAGGCTCGTACTATTTTGGGTCTGTTAAGTAAGGGATAACGTATATACTCTGAATGGAGTATTATTAGGGCTACGATAGATGCCGTTGTCGATATTCTCCCTCTATTGTCCTAGCTTTTTTTGCGATATGCGTAAGCCCTAGTCTAACATTTATATTACCATATTCCGTTTAATATAGAGACGGACTATCGGCTTGTTTCAGTTTTCCACTACTACCTTCCTACGTCCTTGCTTACGAACAATCCTCTAAAATCGTCCTCGCTCACTCATTAGTATTTTCCAATCTGATTCCTACTAACCATTACTTATATATAAATACTTCCTCTTTCTTTTAATCGTGTATCTTTAAAAAGCTTGAATAATTCTTTTGGACGAAAATCGATTCATTCAATTTGTGTTGACTTCATGCAAATTGCCTGTTTTACCATTTATTTCTATTTTAATTCAACTATACGTTCTGTCATATTTTCATACACTATATATGACACATACACATAAATACACAGACACACACGCACATATATATATATATATACGGCATAATCATGTACACACACAAGTTCCTGTCAAATCATCGAAGTTAAGCAACGCGAAGCCTGGTCAGTACTAAACCGTGCAACAATTTGGGATTTCTAGGGGATATATGTGCCTCCGTTTATCTTGACATTGTTTCCAGTCAGTATTGTGCCTCTCCTTGTCCTTGACCGCCTCTGATTCAAGTTGCGGATGCACAATCCTTGCCTCGCAATTACACGTGTAGCTACCCTTACAGGGGTGTCCATTGTCTCTTGAGACTAAACAGGGGCATCGCAATATATATTCATAAGGGAAGACTTCTATATTTGTATAGCAGTATAAGTTTGATGGGCGTATATATATATATATATATATATATATATATATATATATATATATATATATACGTGTATGTATATGTGTGAGTGTGTGTGTATGTGTATTATCATTTTGGGACCTTTTTTTACATAGGCATCACCACATTATCAAGGCCAAGAGGCCACTCAAGGATAAGGGTTAAAGAGTGTACAGCAGAAATTGGACAATATAGTAATCATTAGTAATGAAAATTTGGTAAATTTGATAACTTATATGGAACGGCTCATCAAGAACTTATTTACTTTAGACTTGAACACAACCATATTGTAGTCAGCCGGAAAGCAGGAAAACGGAAGGCGTGCAGTTCTAAGAAAGAAGCTTTGTTAATGGAATCTACGTTTAGGTTTAGGCACAGAAAAAGAGTGGGGGGAAATTATTGATAGTGTTTACAGTAGACGAGTGTTTCTTGTGAAAGTTTGGCGAGGGGAGACCATATATTGAAGCTCAGTCGAACACTTTCCATGAAAATAACGATACATCAGAGACAAACTCGCAACATCTTTTCTGTGAGATAGAGGTTGCAAGGAAGAGAAAAGGACATCTCTTACGAGGCTACGAAGTCTATTTTGAATTCTATCAAGGCAGGCCAAGTCCTTTCTAGCAGCTCCTGCCCAGATGTGGCAACAGTATTCCATCCTTGGACGTACCTGGCTCTTATATAGATAGAGAATAGCATCAGCAGTGAGATATCTACAGGATCGATAGAAAGATCCCACCATTTTTCCAGTGGCCTTGGCAACAGATTTGATGTACGTGTTCCATTTAAGATCAGGAGTAATGGTCAAGCCAAGAAGCTTGTCAAAACTTGAGGCCTCTTGAAGACGAGAGCCATTCATTTCAATTGATGCCAGATGTGGGTCAGAATGTTGATGATGTAAAGAGAGAAGCTTGGTTTTAGATGCATTAAAAGTAACCAGCCACTCCTTACCCCATTGTACTACGTGCTCAAGATCAGAGGAGAGAGAATTGGAGAGAACTTGGTCGTTTATTGTCTTAGATGTGCTACCTTATTTTATCAGAGACAAACATGGTTATGTAGCAATATCTATTATTACATAAGAAAAGAAGGTAACATCTAAAAACTAGAACAGAATCGAATTAAGACAGCACATCATTATATTGTGCTAGTCAAATACACTTTTGATGCTTGATAATGACGTGAAAATATAATAAAGTATTAAGCTAAATGTATGTTATTAACATCCTTCTATAGATAAATGTGTCTCTCGCATCCTCTTAATTAGATTTACATAGCAACTTGATTCTGACTTATTTTTGGAATTATCGTTGTCGCACTATGTTCTTTGTAAAAAAATCTAAATAACTTCAGTAATTTTCGAAATAGGTATTCTAGCAATATAGAAGAATGCAGATTCTTTCAATAATACATTATAAAGAAAAATCAGCATAATCGTCATAATTTAAAAAATATCATTTTTGTTTTATAAATTTGAGCAATAGAATAAAGAATTATATATTTCAAATGAATCAATTCCTTAAATATGATGTAAGTGCGAATAATAGAGAAAAGCTCAATTGTTATTTTATTATAATGCTGTGAGAGATAGTGATTGCAAATAGATGTAAGCTGAGATAGTACTTTGTTTCCATCCTTCATACAAAACGAAAGGAAAAAATATAAACCACATTAATTACAATTTATTTTTAATAAAATGATTTTATTTTCGAGTTCATATATTTTTTATTAAGAATAATTTGGTCATTCGATTAAATTTCTGGAATAACATTTCACACGAGAAAAAAAAACAATGTGTTTCTATTTTGACACTTAACATTACGCCTTGCACAAAAATGATGAAATATAATCGACTATTTGTTGTGGGAAACCACACTCCAAATGAACTAATCCATCGTCCATTTAAACTTTACGCATGAAGATCCCGGGGGTTGGGGGTCTAATTCCAGAGCGACTCTCGCATGCTCGGTGAATCTTATTATAAATTTTCCTAATGTCTTTCTGTCTGTGTATGACGCGGTTTATCTCAGCCTACAGGCAACCCACCCAGGCAAGTAAGGTACCGAAATGAAGCTTATGACACAGCTGATATTTTAATTATATTTATATTCATGTTTGGTATATGGAAATGCAAAAATATGCAAAAAAAATGCAAAAAAATATAACGATTTACTAAACAACGTTTTATTTACTGGATATTTCCCGGTATTCACCAAAAGTTAGTATCTCCATTAGTAAGTTCTATTTACTGTTTTTCTCTGTATGTGACGCGGTTTATCTCAGCCTACAGACAACCCACGCAGAAAAGTAAGGTACCGAAATGAAGCTTATGTCACAGCGGATGTTTTAGTGATATTTATATCCGTGTTTGGTGTATGGAAATACAAAAAATGCAAAAAAATGCAAAAAGAACTAAAAATTTACTAAACAACGTTTTATTTACTGGATATTTTCTGGTATTCACCGGAAGTTATTATCTCCCTTAGTAAGTTCGATTTACTGACTGTGTGTGACGCGGTTTATCTCAGCCTACAGGCAACCCACCCAGGAAAGTAAGGTACCGAAATGAAGCCTCTGACCCAGCGGATGTTTTACTGATATTTATATCCATGTTTTGTGTATGGAAATGAAATAAATGCAAAAAATAACGATTTACTAAACAACGTTTTATTTACTGGATATTTTTCCGATACAAGGACTCAAGTTTGCACAGCTGGGCAAACTTGGGTCCTTGTTACCTATAATTTTCGCTTGTAACCTTTCATTTGTAATCTTTCCGTGTTTCATGTAATACATGTTTAAACTGTTCTCCGTTGTTCTTTTCTTCTTTGTGGCTACTTGCGAGCCATAATACTATTACAATTATATAAATGTTAAATAACATAAAAATATTTGAATACTGCAAAATTTCGTCTCTTTTTTGGGGTCTTATAATCATTAACGTTGTGACGATAAATCGGAATCGGAAAAATCGGAACATTTAGGGCTTTCGGAATCAGATAAAAATGAGCATGATTTCCGATTCCTGAAACTATTCTTTTTCATGTTCTAACTTCACCATAAAAATAAAATGGACACAATGGATTTATTTGTCAGTTTAATTTAGTTTTTTTTCTTGACTATAAAAATGAAACAGACACAATGCATTTTTTCTTTTTTTCTTTTTTTACTTAATGGGTCACCACTCATCAAGGCCCGAAAGCCATTCAACGATAACGGTTAATGTTTGAGAGATGGCGAGACAAGATTGGACATTGTAGAACTTGGGTAGTGCTACCTAATCTGAATGGACGATTTAATAGGTTTAGTTTTTGCTTGACCATAAAGACAAAACAAATACAGTGAATTTATTTGTTAGTCTTGACCATAAAAATAAAACAATAGATTTATTTGTTAGTATAATTTAGTTGTTTTTTCTTGACAATAAAAATGAAACAAGCAAAATGGATTTATTTTTTGGTTTAATTACACTGTTAGTAAATGAACTTAAAAAAAGTTGGGACCATTCGTCAAAGTTAAGTACATCAGACTTTTGTAAAAAAAGATTTTAAATTACAATTAATAAATATTCCCAGAAATAATTAAATAATAAAACTGAAATTGATTTATATATATTTACAGTTTATTGTATTTATTATATTTATTATAAACATAATGACTAAATGTTTAAATAAGTAATAAAAAATAAAAATGCTCTTTTAACCAATAGATGTTAAAAGAAATTAATCTCATCCGCAGACAAAAAAAAAACTATAATATACTAATTATTAGTATTAATTTTAAACTGTACAAACTGTTATACTTAAAGCAAAAATTGTCTTTCAATAATGATCAAAGTCATTACAGTAACTGATGTTCTTATAAAAGTATTGAAAAATCTGACTGGAATATCGTATTATGTATGGAGGGTATTGGATTTCAATAGAACTCAGGAAAGTATTAAAAGGCAAAAGTACGTAAACAATTAGTGTATCTGTAAAATAATCATGCGGAGACTTAACTTCGTTAGTGGATGATTTAATGAAGAAATACGCGTAAAAGGGCAAATCAAATTTATTGGTCGAACACAAAATTTATGCACCGATTTTCTGAAAATATAACTGAGCTGTAGAGAAAGAGAGATGCACCATTTTTTTCGAGGACTTTTGTAAAATAAAAACACTTTTGTAAAACTTACGGCAGCTGATATTACCGTACCCATCTCGGTATTGGTAAAAAAATGTTGCTTAACTTCAATTATGTTGAATAATGAGTACTGTCGACTCCGTGTAACCCCCCCCCCTTTTCCCATCGGTTGTAAAGCTTGTTTTAATGATAAGGATATTTCTGTCACTACTCCTATGACAACTGTTTAAAAAGGACACGTTACTGTTTCATTACCCAGCTGGTTTCAGCTATTGAGTCGTCGGATATGGCTCCAGAGCCGGAAGTGCGGTGAAATCGTTTCCGTTATATGTCTTAGCTCTATATTCATTTAAAATTCAGCCGATGGTTACAGATTATGGACAGTCAGTGTTTTAGTGGCACCTTTCTCTGGGGTAATTTAAACAGCTACGGTTCTGTATTTTAATTTGCAACGGATGTGAAAACACATGCGATGGATGTCTCACTTGAAAGCTTTATTTTCAAATTGCTATGCCGGCGGTAGAATAAAATCACTGGATGATGATGATGATGATGATGATGATGATGATGATGATGATGATGATGATTGTCATCATCATCATGATCATCATTTTTGAGTTCATAAGAATGTGTCGAAATTATTATCATCAATTTGATTTTTATAAAATGCCAAACTAGATACCACAACTCTTTCCGAGACTCTAAAAATTCAAACATATTCCATATTGTTTCTTAACCCCGCTCCAACGAATCAGTAGTAGCAGGAAAGGAAGCCATTTTTACACAACTAAGCTCCGCCTCCACAATAACAGCCCACCAACGCTTACGTCAGTAAGAGACAGGGAGAATAAGACGGGAGTGGCCAAAACAGAGACGACAGATAAAAATGAGAAGGAGAGAGTAATTCAACATATCCAAACAGTTACAGATTTGCTTAAAAGGAGAAACAATGATGTAACCTGCTTCTTGGCGCTAAAAGACCGCCAAAATTTAACTAAGGAGATAATACGGCAATCAAAACTGGCAAAGATACGAAAAATAACTAGAGAGCATAGCAGACAACGTGAAATAAACTGAATGTGATTTTACCACAAAAACTAATTCAGGGGAGGGGAACCCAATTTCTGTAATAAAAAAGGGGAATAAAATTCCATTATTAGTAGAAAAATCCTTTCTTTTAATCAAATTCCCGAAAATCTTAGCAGAGTTTCGAAATTATTATCATCAAATTGATGATTATTTACAATCTGTGAATCTTTTAGAACAGATTCTCAATGTTTAATTGACGAAACAGATTGATGAAACTAGGATCGAATCTTTTATTAAAGAATGTACGTTGTTTTGGATATAAGTGTTGGAAAAAATATTTAACTTCCGACCTTGTAAGGTTGATGATTCTATTGAACATCAGGTGTTTACTGCGAAAACCAAGAGTTCTAAGTTGGTTCCTAAGATTGAGTGCTCTGAGTTGAGTGATGAGGATCTGCAGACTGAGAAGTTGGCCTTTCTGAATTTCAGTATGGGATTTCAGAATTGCGTAGCTAATCTTGATTGGGACACTTGAAAGCTATTCGTTTTGAAAAATATTCTAACTGATGACGCCTTCCAATTAATTAATCATGTGACAGTATCTGATGAAAACTATCAGGTAACTCTAAACATTCTCGCTACAGAATTTTTTGACGAAAAAGATATAATGGACTCGATTTCTTTTTCATCTATATTACATACTGGCAAACTAATTAATGCTTGTGCCGTCAGGAAGTTTCTGAGTATTTTGAAGGCTCGGATATATGAGCTTAAATATTAGTTTAGATTGGAGTTTTGGAAATTGAATCTTCCGGGAATAAATTGCTTAGCCATATAGTTTTTGTCAAATTACCGACTTTATTTAAGACTTTTAATGCATCAAAAACCAAGCTTCTATTTTTACATCATCAACGTTCTGATTCCCCTCTGGCTTCAATTGAAATGAGCGGCTCTCCTCTTGGTGAAGCTCCATTTTTTGACAAGCTTCTGTGTTTTACCTTTATTTCTGATCTAAAATGAATAATGTACATCAAATCCGTTGTCAAGCTCGCTGGAAAATGGTGGGATCCTTTTATCGATCCAGAAGATATCTTACCTGCTGATGCCATTCTCTATCTATATAAGAGCTAGGTACGTCCAAGGATGGAGTATTTGCTGTCACACCCAGGCAGAAGCTGCTAGAAAGATCTTATTCTGCATTGACAGAGTTCAAAATAGACTTCGTAGCCTAGTGGAAGATGTCCTTTTCTCTTCCCTGCAATCTCTTTCTCACAGAAGAGACGTTGCGAGCCTGTCTCTGATTTATCGTTATTTTCATGACAAGTTCTCGTCTGAGCTCCAATCTATTGCCCCCCTCGCCAAACATTCACGAGAAACACTGGCTGAAAACACTATCAATAATTTTCCCCACTTTTTATCTGTGCCTAAACCTAAACGTAGATTCCAAGAACAAAGCTTCTTTCTTAGAACTGCACACCTGTGGAACTCTCTTACCTTTACCTGATTTCCAGCTGACTACAATATGGCCGTCCTCAAGTCTAACGTAAACAAGTTCTTGATGAGCTATCCCCTTAAGTAATCCAATTTACCAAATTTACATTTCTAACGATTACTATGATATTGTCCTTTTGACCACTGTAAACTCTTTAACCCTTATCCTCGAGGTGCCTCTGAGCCTTGATAAGTGGTGATTCCCTTGTAAAAAAATAAAGACAAAATTAGTTCACAAGGTTGGAAATAATTTTTCATCCCTCGAGGAAATATTAGATAATTGTTCTGAAATTTCACGTACATTGGATTTTTGTAAGCTAGATTCTTACCCTCGTAAGATTGTGAGTCATGTTAAGAAGTTTTCTCATCAGCTAAAGTGTACCTCTTCTATCAAAAAACCTTCCATCTTGGAAGATTTTTAATACCAAGAGGACGAAAGAAAATTACAGTTATAATTTTTGCAGGGTTAATAGCCATCGGGGTTATTCTTATAGTTTTTATCCGACTTATGCTGTAAGGGTTAAAAGATGCACAGTGTCGAGGTTATGCTTGAAATGTTCGTCCTCTCCATGATGAGAAAAATGTATCTGCAATAAGAAGGAATTTGGTATATGTTGGACTTGCAATACATGGCAACATTGTAGAATTTTGTTTCCTTATCAGTTAGTTCCAATACAACGGTTAATGCCTGCTGGCTTAATAATAGTTCGTTAATTCTACCAGTCGGTATAGGGTGTGACAAACAAGTTTCCTTCAATTGTTTGCTGGACACAGGTAGTGAGAGATCTTATTTATCTCTTAGCTTGTTATAAAAGTTTCCTGTTATATAAGTTTATTGTTATATAAGTTTATTGTTAAATAAGTTTGTTGTTATATAAGTTTCCTGGTTTCATTTTTCTCTTAAAGGATCATAAATTCTTAATTAAAATGTCTTGGGGAAAGGGCTAAAAAAATTTAAAGAATCGACCTTAACGTGGAGTTCTCTCGAGGAATTCGTTGTGTCTTTCTTGATTGATGATAATTTAGATCTTACTTTTCGTATTAATGGATAGTCTACCCTGGGACGAGGATAAACTAAGTACTGTACCCTCTAAGTACCAGGTAGTTCTGTCAGTCTTAGATCGTGTTTCTCATAAATTATCTGAAAGGGATTTGTACTTCGAATATTATCAGTTGTTTTTGGAACAAGAGAAGGAAGGTATAATCGAGAGAATAAATGTCGATCCTTCTAACTTGAGTAAGTACACTTGGATTCCGCGTCGTCCAGTGCTTAAACAAGACTTATACTGTACAACAAAGATCCGTCCTGTTTCCAATTATTCTTTGAGAACCGACAGAAAACCTTCTCTTAGTGACTGCGCTTATGCCGGAGTAAATTTCTGCTTGAATATGCTCGAATCGATACTCAAATTTACGACTAATCGGTTCGTTCTCTTGACAGAAAAGCTTTTCTGATAGTAAAGCTAAAAAAATGGATTCGATAAAAACCGTTTCTGTTTTTATTTATTTATTTTTGAAGCTTGAGAATATACTAGTATGTTTTAGGTCTTCGACGCTCATGTTTGGGTGAGTATCAAACACATTGAATTCAAATTACATTGTGAAGTATCCCGTGGAGACATCTACATCGTGTTCTCGTAAGGATTTATTACTTGAAAGTTTTGAACGTTGACAACTTTGCGAAGACGTAATTGTCTCCCGCTTATCTTCTACAGTTGTATTTAGAGGCTGTAAAGGTTATGCAGAAAGGAGATTTTCTTTGAAAACTTGCTGAAGTAATAGCCAACTGGTTGCACAGCGTATGAAACTTGATGACAATTACTCCTCACGTGAAAATACGTATCAAATGTTCTGGGTATAATTCAATAACTTGAGTGTTATTCCTTCCGGGCGTCACACCAATAATTTCCTGGGTAAGGTTAACACTTTTGTCCAAACTTCCAAACTTCTGTACACGTAACGCACCTTCTCTCAACTCCCAACGAACTTCTGCTAATTCAACTTATTTCTTCGAAATCCAACTTCAAAATGACTCTCCCTCTAAAAAATCAACCCTCTTTTATCTCCAACCAGGAGCATCTCATTTGCATATCGGGTGGTCACATTGCAGGCATATAAAGAGATAAGGCGGCCATTTTTGTTTCTTTCTTCTTCATTCATTTCATTCCACGACCGACCTGTTGAATTATGCACACGTGCTAATTAGGTAAGTCGCACGTTTCCCTACACTGGGTAACCTTTACGACCCTTTATCTGATAATATGAAATGAAATTCTGGCAGAGTTCAAAGGAATTCTCTACTAAACGTGACATCTTGTCCGTAAATTCCTCAGTCTTTGATCCGATATGACTGGTATTACGAGGGGCGTACAATAGGTAATGCCCCTGACCAACTTCTCATAGGAGTAAAGCAACGAAACTTGGCACAGTTATTAGTCTTTCTCTACATAGGAACCACCCAGAGATATGCATTTCTCCCATCGTTTGATGCAGCTCCGGATACCGTTTTTGTAGAACACCCCATGTTGGTCCTCCAATCACGACGTGACTTCAGAAATCAAGGCTGGATCATCTGGGAAACGCTTTCCTTTCCAAACCACCTTCATGGCTTGGAAGAGGTGAAAGTCAGAGGGGTGCAAGGTCAGGAGAGTAAAGAGGATGGGGGAGGATTTCATAACCACACGTTCGTGCTTCTGATCTGGCGACATGCGAGTTGTGGACCGGAGCGTTGTCCTGCAGGAGGGGGGTACCTTTGCTGATCTTGTTCCGCCTCTTAATTTTGATAGCTTCCCTTAATTTCCTCAAAAGTGAAGCATAATAGGCTCCTGTGATTGTGGTACCCTTTGCCAGAAAATCTGTAATCACTACTCCGTTCCGTGAGCATAACCTTGCCAGCAGAGGGCTGCGCCCTTGCTTTCTTTGGAGATGCTGAGTCCAAGTGATTCCACTGCATTGACTGGGCTTTGATCTCTGAATCATAGTGATGAACGCAGGTTTCATCCTGTGTAATCAGTCTTTTGAAAAACTTTGACTCATCTTCTTGGCAAATCTCCAAATTCATTCTCGAGCACTCGACGTCTACTCGCTTCTGGAATAGTGTGAGCAACCTAGGAATCCATCTTGCAGACACCTTATGCATATGCAAATGGTCATGAATGATAGTTTCCACAGACCCTGTACTAATCTTGACATCTTGGGCTATTTGGTGAATAGTAATGTGCCGATCTTCCAAAATGGCAGCCTCAACTTGACGGACAGATGCCTCATCAATGACAGAAGGGGCGACTAGGTCTGGGAGCTGTTTCCACAGACTTCCGGCCATGTTTGAATTCACTATGCCAGCGTTTTACTAGGTCATATGATGGGGCATTATCACTGTTGTATATTGGCTGAAATTGGAATGTCTATTTATAAAAGATTGAGTGTTTAATTATTAGAGTTAATGTCGTTGTGTGTGTGATCGTCTAGTGCTTTTTCTATTACATATGTTCATATGCTGTTAAGTGTGAATATGTGTGTGATATGTCATGTATCTTCAACATACCTTCTGCCATTTCGTTAGTCAATCTGGAAATTCTCGTCTGGGAGGGAGACGATACCTATTTTTGGGGACCAAGATTTATTTTACTTCAAGACAAGAAATTGGTTCTATAGTTTTTTATTCACCTTCCAGCTTGTTCGCAGAAGATTGGAAAGTGAATTTGACCTGTGTTGTTTCTTTTTCTACGTCTTATATCTACCACGTCAGCGTTCGTCCCCACCACCAGCGAAGGGAAGGAGACAACGGTGAATCTGTCCGCTCTCGTCCAAGTCCCAACCAAATCTCCTCGATTCAGCTAACCTGATCACATGACTCACACGCAATCCAATCAGCTGATCTTGACTTCCGGTCAACGTGTCTACACTATAACTCATCTCTTCCTTCTCTCTCTCTCTCTTTCTCTCTCTCTCTCTAATATTCCTTCCCCCTTATTTATAAAAATGTATGACGAAGACATACATTTTTTTTACTACCCACTCTTTCTAAGGGAATCCTAAGCTCACCCCACTGGCAAAGGAACTGTAATACCATTATTCAATAAATCATAATTCAAATAAATAAAATTACACCCACAAATAATACCATGTGGCGCGAATCCTTGCGCCCTCGAAGGTCAACAACTCTCTGTGACCCCATGGCCTCCATCTCGCATCTAAGGATCATGCAGAAGAGATCACGATATCTCTCGTCACGCTATAACGCGTTTCCACAAGCACATGACTCATACGAGATAAAAGATTTTTTCTTATAACATTATGAGAGCATTTTCCTATGTCTCCCGCCGAATTACGCATCCGGAGAAAAATCCCACGAAAAAACGACACAAAAAAAAAATTCTACAACCATTTCGAAAATTAGAATAAATATCGACTGAACCTTTGACTCTTCTAAACGTAAGAACTAGTTGACCCCTTATTCAACCCAGTAGTGTGTCTTTTCTTCCTACACTGCTTAAATCTTATTTATTTCTCTTTTTCCTATTTTATCATTATTATTACTATCATTATTAATTAATAAACAACATGTTCTTACTTATGAATTAATCATTATTTCAACAACCCCCACAAGGCAAAGCAAAAAAAAAAATACATGTCCAAGAACAAGAAAAAACCTGCACAATTCTTATGTGAGAAAACATCAATCGCATGAAAATAAAAATTTTAAAAAATTCTTATAATCATTCACAAAGTCTCATCTCACCAATAAAAAGTTACAAATAACAAAACATAGATTCGTGGTAATCCAAAATTGTCCACGTCAGCAAATTTTGAGGTCGGTTACATCACCTTTACCACCTCATCGAATCTCAAAAATAAAAAAAATGAAAAATCACAGTCGTTTACAAAAAATATATCTCTAAATTTCTTCAACGACACCATCAAATGGGACAACATTCGAGCTCGGTTATCGGAAGTAGACTGGAAAAATGAGCTTTCACACCTTAAACCGGATAAAATGTTAAATCGTATTGGAAATCTTTGTTACGAGACCACATGAGAACATGTTCCTTATAAGAAAAAATTCATAAACGTTCCGGTCAGTAAACTCATACCGAGGGATCGGAAGAACCTCATGCGTAAAAGAAGTAGAAAAATGCAACAGTTGCAAAAGTCCAAATCGCATGAAAAAACAACGCGAATTCTTAGCGAATTAGCTGAAATTGAAAAGAAACTGATTAGTTCTCTTCAGAAATCACGGGAAAATGACGAGTACAAAGCTGTTGGTGCTATAAAACGCAACCCTAAATATTTCTACAATTATGCCAAGAAATTCTCAAGTATTAAGTCAGCGATAGGTCCTCTCATTAATCATACCGGGCAATTAACCGCTAATAGTGCTGAAATGGCCAGTTTACTTGCTGATCAATACGAATCGGTTTTCAGTAAGCCCATTAGACCAATACCGTCAAAACCTGAACCTGAACCAGATGACGACACTAAACCAATGCTTACTGATGTTACGTTTACACAAAGAGACCTGACCGACGCGATAGATGAACTCAGAGCCAACTCTGCGGCAGGTCCCGACCGTTTCCCAGCGCTACTCCTTAAGGAATGTAAAAAGCAGCTGGCTAAGCCACTATTCATATTATGGAGGGCATCACTGGACAAAGGGATAGTCCCAGCTGACTCTAAGCGCGCTAACATTATCCCAATATACAAAGGTGACGGTCGATCTCTCCCCAAGCAATATCGACCAGTGGCACTAACATCACACATTACAAAAGTATTCGAAAAGGTCCTTCGAAAGTACTTGGTGGAATTCCTCAACAACCACAGTCTGTTCAATCCAGGGCAGCATGGATTCAGAACCGGAAGATCCTGCTTAAGTCAGCTTCTAATCCATCATGATAGGATCATTAATACTCTAGACAATGAATGGAATGTCGACGTGATATACCTAGACTTTGCAAAGGCGTTCGACAAAGTGGACTTTGCAGTAACCATCGAAAAGCTCCAATATCTTGGAATTGGAGGTAAATTGATCCTATGGATTAAATCATTCCTAACAGATCGCTACCAGACAGTTGTAGTAAATGGCTCTGCATCTCCCCCGACCAAAGTGCTATCTGGCGTTCCCCAAGGTTCAGTACTTGGTCCGCTGCTGTTCCTCGTACTAATCGACGACATAGACGAAAAAGTCAAATCGTCTTTCGTCTCAAGTTTTGCCGACGACACTAGGATTGGCAGGAAAATAAAAGATTCTTCTGATGTACAGGCTCTCCAAGATGATCTAGACGCTATCTACCAATGGGCGGATGACAACAATATGCAGTTTAACTCCGGGAAATTCGAGTGTATCAAATACGGTAGAAGGAAGAACCTGAGAGAAGCATCTAAGTACTCGACCCAAGACGGGAAGCTAATTAAAACAAAAGATACTGTGTGCGATCTGGGAGTAACGTTGGATTCTGATGGTACATTCACCTCCCAGATCGACAAAGTTTGTTCAACTACACGGAGCCTTTCCAGTTGGATTCTACGCACTTTCAAAACGAGACAAAAAAACCTAATGCTGACACTCTGGAAGTCGCTGGTGTTGCCGCACATTGATTACTGTTGTCAGCTGTGGACTCCGGACAGAAAAGGTCATATTCAAGCATTAGAGGCCATCCAGAAGTCGTTTCTAAGAAAGATAAATGGTTATAGTCAATTGAATTATTGGCAACTGCTGGATACGTTGAATATCAAATCGATTCAACGCAGGCAAGAAAGATATTCAATCATCTATACCTGGCGTATGATGGAGAACCAGGTGCCCAACGCTGGTATACAGCACCATATCTCAAAACGTGGCAGAAGGTGTGTGGTACCACCCCTAACTAGTGCCAGGGACAATTGGATCCGACGGCTCAGGGAATCGAGTTTAAATTCCAGGGGTCCTACGCTCTTCAATTGCCTGCCACGTAACATCAGAGAGATCACGAACTGCAAAACAGAATCGTTCAAGTCGGCGCTGGATACCTGGCTGAAGTCTGTACCAGACGAACCTCAGATCCCCGGTTATACCGCTATGAGACGCAGTGAATCCAATAGCTTACGCCACATGCTTTTCTGTGTAAAGAAGGACAGCAAAACGGTGCAGCGGTCTATTGATTCGACGCCACCTATACCGTCCCAACTGGAGGCCACTTGCCGCAGTGACCTTGGAGGGCTCTGACCGCCGAAAGACATCACACAAATCACACAAATCAAAAAAGATATTTACAATTAAAATACATAGTCGTTTCCAAAAACAAAAACAAAAAACGACTCACTTATAACTTTCAGACAAATATTCATAAAACAAAATTCAACACAAAATAACAATCGATGGAAACTAAAATTGTCTAGGTCACCCAACACTGGGGTTTCTGAAAAAGAAAAAAATATCACCTTTTACTTATCCGAGTGATTTTTATTATGGCCTCTTCTGCCATTTTCTCTTCTGCCACTTACGCCACGTCAGGGGAACTCCATTTGCTCCCTGATGTTGGACAAATATATTTCGCTCTGCTATATTGGAAAAACTTTTTTTCCAGGTCGGTAACCGCGACTGCCTTTCAAGGCATATAGCCCAGCGAAAAATATCGGGACTTCTACCCATGGATTTTTCCATGTTGATCCTACTCGAAATCACAGAATCCCATCATCCAAAGACAACACTTGTGTTTTTTTTTTCTTAATCTAAAAAAACATACATTTTAACATTTCATAAAACAGTTTACATCGGTTTACATAACAATGAATAACATTTTTGCACACCAGAAAAAAAATTCCTAAGAAAAAAACGTACAATTAGAGAAAAAACAATTTCACATTAGCAGAAACTGTCCCTTGTTTTTTCACAAAAAATACACATTGTTTTTCCTAAAAGTACGCAAAGCTTTTATAATTTAGCAACATTTTAACTGTATATAATTGTTTAACCTATAAATTCATAACAAATATTTGATTGACGTATTTCTCTGATAATCGTGACAAGTCATTTCATTCACATTCTGTAACTAAAGTCTATATTTCTTTTCTATTCCTTTTTTTTACTTTTTTCTGTTTTCACATTCAACAATTTATTATCAGTATGTCGATTGATATATCTTTCTTTTTCAATTTCCTCTGTTTATTTTTCTACACCGTAACATAGCATTTTTTTCTTTCTGTGTTTTCATATTTAAAATCAACAATTCGTTATCTGTATGTCGATCGAGCTATCTGTATTTTTTCTTATTTCTCTTAATTAAGCATATAATATAACTATACATAATTTTAATGTGTCTTTTTTCCGTTGTGTCTATATATTTTTTTCACCGCTGTTCAATGAAAGGAACCTAAGTTGTTTTCTTTTTTCCCTTTAATTGTCTTTATCTTTTCATCTTTTTATGTGTAGTGTACAATATTTTTTTCTTTTCGTTGTGTCTATATAATATTTTTTTTATATGGTAACCACCAGGTTCGAGTTTTTTTTCCACACTCTTGTCTGAGTGTTCTGGTTCAAGAACGGCACCAAATGAGCGTTTGTTACGTTGTCGTATCATAAAATGAGCGTTTGTTATATTGTCTATTTATAAAAGATTGATGTGCAATTATCTTACCAGAGTTAATGTCGTTGTGTGTATGATTGTCTAGTGGTCTTTCTATTACATATGTTCATATGCTGTTAAGTGTGAATATGTGTGTGACATGTCATGTATCTTCAACATACCTTCTGCCATTTCGTGGGTCCATCTGGAAATTCTCGTCTGGGAGGGAGACTTGATACCTGTTTTGGGGGACCAAGATTTATTTCACACCAAGACAAGAAATTGGTTCTATAGTTTTTTTATTCACCTTCCAGTTTGTTCGCAGAAGATTGGAAAGTGAATTTGGCCTGTGTTGTTTCTTTTTCTAGGTCTTATTTCTACCACGTCAGCGTTCGTCCCCACCACCAGCGAAGGGGAGGAGACAACGGCGAATCCGTCCACTCTCGTCCAAGTCCCAACCAAATCTCCTCGATTCAGCTAACCTGATCACATGACTCACACGCAACCCAATCAGCTGATCTTGACTTCCGGTCAACGAGTCTACACTATAACTCACCTCTTCTTTCTCTCTCTCTCTCTCTCTCTCTCTCTCTCTATCTCTATCTATTCTCTAACATCACCATGAGTTTCTTTCATTTCATCAAAAGTCTCCTTTGGTGTGCGTCCTTTTAAATACAAAAACCGGATCACTGCTCGACGTTCAACAGGCTCCATTTCACACCTGACTGCAAAACAGAAACCACAGTTAGTTCAGAGCTGTAATTTGCCACATAATCCGTAGAGATATAAATGATTGCTCATGCAAAATTTCAGCTTGATCAGACAACTGGAAGTGGGTCAGGGGTACTACTTATTGCACGCCCCTCGTACCTGTTACTATTAAAGGTAAGCTAATACATATGCAGGAAAGAAGACACATGTGAGAAATATTCTCACGGGGAAAGATTGAATTGGGAAAGTGTCTATCACCATAACTATATACTTTCTTCTAAGGCCTGAAGAAAATGAATACATTTCAAACTGCATTTTTTTTTAAGTTAAAAGAAAAAGAACATTTCCCTTCTGACCGAACTCAAAGAAGAAACGAGGAAGTTTTTTACTGGACTTCTTGCTTCTTCAGAGAATGTTATACGAAGAATTAGATATATTTTTTATATGTTATTCCTCTAGGAAAACGAGGAAATAAATTTCTCGCTATAAAAGAACACTCTTGGAACATTACTTCAGATAATAAGCTATCTTTGTCTGCAGATATTTCAACTGACCTATTCGAGATGACTTTTATTTTAAATAGAAGAATTAACAAAATCTAAGCTTAAATTGTAAACAAAGGGAGCGAACTCTTTTCGACTTTGCTAAAATATTTCGATCTGTCTAAAAAAACCTACGTTGATTGAAATCTCATATCTCATCAACCCGTTGGTATTTCTTTCTTTCTATCTTTCATAATTATTACCACACAAAGGACTTTCTTTGTAGCCCAGAGCAGAATCTTTATAGTTTCTGAACATTGTTTTGGCTCTAAGTTTCGATTTTTCTTTTCCTAATAAAATTGCTTATTTGTTTCTATCCACCAAGTCTTTTCTCTTTCTTCTCATTTTTTGCTGCTTTTTTTTTAAGCCTTTAAGAACGAATATTGTAAAAATGTGGATCCACGATCTTAGTCTGTTTTGTCTGCCGGGCCGAGGGGTGGAAAACCTATTCTTGCTCTTTATTTTCACTTATAAGTATCATCATCATCATCATCATCATCATCATCATCATCATCATCATCTAATTTACGCTCAGACGAGAACCGATGTTTCAACGTGATATCGTCACAATAAATAGCAAGAAAAAGCGAATTAATGATTGATACTAAGACGCATGCAGCCTTAGCAGACAGAGCTTGTGTATATATGTGTGTGTGTGTGCGTGTGTGTGTGTGTGTGTGTGTGTGCTCTCAACGATCTGCGAGTTTTGACACGCAATCACAAATAGGTGAAACTATTGTTAGAATAATTATTGTCTTTTATGGAGGTGCTAGTTTGCTTCGATAGTATTTTATGAACAATCAAGAGAATAAAAATAAATGAAAATATAAATCAGTCTGCAATTATACAACGAATCATTCTCAGATATGTATATATGCATATATATATATATATATATATATATAAATTATATATAGAATAAAAAGTTAGATACGTGTATATATTTCAATATATTCATATAAAATTCTAGTACACACACATACATATATATATATATATACATATATATATATATATATACATATATATATAAAAAAAAATATATATATATATATATATATATATGTATGTATGTATGTATCCGATTAATGTGACCACGCGGGGTAACTTCTCAGGATGGAACGCTACAAATTTTGCTTTCGATTTCAATTTCGATTCTGAGGGCACGCAAGTCATTTTTTATTTTACTTTTGAAATCACGCCTGTATATTGGGTACAATATAATATGAAATAATTGATAGAGAAGTAGCTGTATAATAAGGTATACGAATCTGGGTGAATTAAAATATGTTAAAGCGTATATTGAGACCGGGCAACGTCACCTTCCCCGATGGTATTAAATAAATGTCCACATGAGAAAATTATTATATTCTGTTTGATTTTTTAAATGTATGCGCACAATCATGATATTTTGTGTTTTGTGGTTTATTTGGATTTATTTCTCGAAAATGCTTGGTCTATACCATAAAAATATTCATGAAGGAAAACTAAAATACAATCCTCTCAAAATTCACTGAGAATGTTTTAATAAGAAAATGACGTCACCCAAAACAAACCAATCTACTTTACTCACCTTAGTATTAAAAATCTTCCAAGGTGGAAGGATATTTGATCGGAGAGGTATACTTAAGCTTATGAGAAAACTTCTTAACGGATTCCCAACCTTACGATGGTAAGAATCCAATGTACGTCAAATTTATACCAAAATCATTAATATAAAACTACGATGACTTTTCTGAAAAAAAAAAGTGTGTTTTAACAATAGAATTGGAATAAAATTGTTTTATTAATGAGTTTGGTTTACCTTTTTTCTTTATCTTTTTTTATTATTTATGCGTTTTTACCTTTATTCGTTTTCTGTAACACATAGCTTTAAGAAAATAGTGTAAAAACGGCATTTGTTTTATTTTCGGTTTAATAAGAGATTAAACTTGCTTGTTTATCTATTTTTTTTTTAATTACCTGACTTTTTTTTAATTCTGATGACGTAGCTTCAAGTTGTTCAATGTCATATCCGTCTCACTTGAATTTAGACCATTGATATATTAGTGTAGTCGTAAGAGAGATTAGTGTCAGCTTTAGCACGTAACAAATTAGATGACCACAATTACCATATTTCAAAAAGAACGTAAATACCAGCAATGTCAGTAATTTTCCGTTATATTATGTGTAATAAATCGTTTAGCTTTCGGGGACGACATTGTATGCTATTTCTCTACTCAGCGATCGGGTCTAGAAGAAGATGTGTCATGCAGTATCTAGTCGATAATCAGCGATGCACGTTCATAAGACAAGGGGCAGTCGTAAACATGTGATTTGTGGCCGCAATCACTTCCCAGCTATGTTTACGCGCACGTGAAAGGCAATATAAAATTACTTACTTGAAACTTTACGTACACATACTGCTTTATACTACGACAATGGGTTATGTATCCTTAGCGTATTTGTAATGTTTGTTAGCTCGCCTGAAACGGCACCGCTTGTGACTAAAAAGATCAGTGTGGGAATGTCGGTTTCTGACAAAGTTCGCTAACGAAGCTGAAGTGTCATTTCCCTGTTATGGGCTGTACATTTGGGCAGTGTTGTTGCACGCTAACCCGAGCGATGTGATATGCAATGTTATATTGTTGATTTCTGGAAAACGCCGGAAAGTAACCTGAACGGTTATTATTATGACCGCGTCGTAATCTAAATGGAATACCAGTGATATTAGGAAAGTTAACTATGAAATGCTAACATAAAGCAAACAAATTAGGAATTTTAGCTGACAATAATAATAACTTGGATATTCTTAGATAAACAAAAAATACGTAACAAAAGTCAGGCGATGATACTTTAATGCTACGTGTATTGATGACGTAAATAGAAAGGATGATCCATCGATCCATCCTTAGCTTTATGTCTTTGGAGGGGGCATAGGCCATCCACAACTTTGTAGATGCTTTTGTAGCGAGGAGTTCTTTTTTTTTTTTTTCGAGGTCAGGGTGCTTGCCCCACGCCCAACCTTTCCAAAAGATACATACAGCGCCTAGCCTTCCCAAATGGTCACCCATCTGGTAATGGCCAGGCTCAACGTTCATTAACTTTGGTGATCTGACGAGTACCAGTATGTCAATGTGGTTAAGCCGTACAGAAAGGATTATAGTTTCTTATATACACGTAGAGTTTAGTTCGAGAGACATTAATTATAGGAATTCGAGTTGGACAGACGAACGATCGATCATAATGGCTTTGAACACTCGGAGAAGCTATCGGGTCAAGGTATTTAGAGTGTAGGAAATTGTGACAAGCGTGCAACTGCCAAGTTGGGGAAACATGAAAGTTGCCTAAAAATACATTCTGAGATTTGTTGGTCGTTTCTTTAAGATGAATCTTCATTGCAGCTTTTGGTAGATCCGTCAAACAAGACAAAAAGATGGGCAAGGTATGTTTCATTTATTAGCAAGATGTAAAACCTTACAAAACTACTATCCGCCCTTTGCTGTAAAGACTGCCTGTTATAGATTGTTAATGTCTGTAGTTTTTATCCACAGAAATACATGTGCGCACACACTAGACGGCCACAAACACTAGCAACAGTCAGAACATGTTCAATACATTAAATAGACTCATTTATACAGGGGGAGTCACGGGAAATGGATGTTTTTAATTTAAAAAAAACAACAAACTAAATGGCATTTTAAGTAGATTTAAAGACTACCTTCCTCACTCTGTATATACGTTTACCGTGACTCACCCTGTATATACTCCCATAAATATACACACCGTTTGCAACATTCTGTCGTTTTGTGTTGGTTGTACTACAGTAGGAAAGGCCGTTATCCACGTTGCACGTCTCCCATTCCACGTCTCTGGGGTATCAACAGCAAGGTTTTTACAGTTTGGTATCAAACCTGTCGCAGGAGCTAGTAGAACGAGGCGATATTTTGTTGTTGTTGTTGTTGTTGTTGTTGTTGTTGTTGTTGTCCGGAAGCCTTTCCCAATTGTAGATATTACGCAATGCAGCAAATGTTTGAAATTAGATTTTTAGGTTCCCTTAGATGGATTGCCTTTCAAGGCTGACGAGCTCCACCTACATGAAGCCATTAGTTATGGTGCTAATGGCTCGTCTTAACCCTTTTTCTTGTTAGTAGAAGCATGTCTGTCGGGATTATATCTAAACTATGCGATCAAACCAGAACAACTGTTTATTTGTACATGTCCGTGAAAAAGCAAATGCCAACATGAAATAGCACCCTAGATGTGCCAAGTTCGAATCTAGTCGGTTCCATGGAACCTCGTTATGGCTATTGGCAACCGTTACGTAATATTTCATCTTAGTATCTCATTCTAGAATTGGGAAACTAATACAAGCAACAGAATCAAATCAATCTAAAACGCTGTCCCTTTGGAATTTACACTTTTACGACTTTTTATCATGTAAGTATGCACAAGAAATAGACACGTTTGAACATAGGCCAAACTCATATAAGTGTTTATAGTGTTTGTGTGTTTGTGTTAACTACACATATTTCAACTGATGAGATAATTTTGTTGATTTTCTACATAGCGCTGCCAGGCTGTGCGGAATTAAATTATTGATACGATTGCCTTTCATACTAACACGAAAAATCAAATCAAATATGTGATGTTTTATTTGTTATCTTAATAGAAGGTGCTCGACTGAGCTTCAATCTCTGGTTCATCTTGTAAAACATTCACAACAAAACTTCGTCTAATTACAACCATTGTAAGGAATATTCGTTTCTTCCACTGTATTCTATGAGCAGAGTTTTATTCCAAACAATGTCAGTCTGTAAAGCATGGTCGTTTTCAAATGCAATAACAATATTTTGTTCAACCGTCTACTTAAGTAATCAAACTCTGCCTAGATCGAATTCATTGACAGTAAATCGTATAGTGTTAGTCTCAACCTCCTCAGCACACAAACCAAAAACCCTTGTTCTCGAGTAATGTCGATGCCGTGGAAACGGTAGCACGTTAGTAAAAAAAAAAAGTCACATCGGATCTAGTGTATTCAATGACACGTCGTTTCAAAGTTGAAAAAACTATCAACGTATAATTCCTCTCTCTCTCTCTCTCTCTCTCTCTCTCTCTCTCTCCTTCTCTATTCTACAGCTATACGTAATGTACTTGCAATAACACTTATCCCTGAGTGACTTCTGGGCCTTGATAAGTGGTGATCACTGTGTAAAAATAAAAATACGTAAAGCGCCAACTTGTGTTCAACGCATTATTCACGGAAAGCATTTTATTTTGACATTATATGACTCTAAAGTGTTTTATGTGCTGTAAAATAAAGAATCTTAATTACTCCAAAGTAAAATAAACTTTATGTTTAATAAGAGGCCCAATTTTACTTTTAAAGACGATTGATATACTTTTTAATGGTTTAAAAGGTTATAATGCAGCAATAATTACATAATCACTGAATATTTTAATGTAATTATTTACAAATCTTAAGGTTTCGAGTGAATAAATCGAAGAAACGTTACCCCCTCACACAAAAAATATAAATTTTCCTTATTTCAGAATAGGTAGCATGCTGAAATAATAAAATTAATAAACTGGAACAAAGCTTTAATATGGAGAAGGGACGGCGTTTTGTAATAACTCTAACAATTTAATAAACCGTAAAATTTGAATTAAAAGTACCGCATTTTCGATTTCGTATGTTTCATCTATTGGCAAGATGTAAAAAATTTTTGATTTGGTATGTTTCATCTATTAGCAAGATGTAAAAATTTTCAATTTGGTATGTTTCATCTATTAGCAAGATGTAAAAATTTTCGATTTGCTATGTTTCATCTATTAGCAAGATGTAAAAAATTTTTGATTTGGTATGTTTCATCTATTAGCAAGATGTAAAAAAATTTGATTTGGTATGTTTCATCTATTGGCAAGATGTAAAAATATTTGATTTGGTATGTTTCATCTATTGGCAAGATGTAAAAATATTTGAGTTGGTATGTTTCATCTATTGGCAAGATGTAAAAAATTTTGATTTGGTATGTTTCATCTATTAGCAAAATGTAAAAATTTTTGATTTGGTATGTTTCATCTATTGGCAAGATGTAAAAATATTTGATTTGGTATGTTTCATCTATTAGCAAGATGTAAAAAAATTTCGATTTCGTATGTTTCATCTATTAGCAAGATGTAAAAAATTTTGATTTGGTATGTTTCATCTATTAGCTAGATGTAAAAATATTTGATTTGGTATGTTTCATCTATTGGCAAGATGTAAAAATTTTTGATTTGGTATGTTTCATCTATTGGCAAGATTTAAAAAAATTTGATTTGGTATGTTTCATCTATTGGCAAGATGTAAAAATTTTTGATTTGGTATGTTTCATCTATTGGCAAGATGTAAAAATTTTTGATTTGGTATGTTTCATCTATTAGCAAGATGTAAAAATTTTGATTTGGTATGTTTCATCTATTGGCAAGATGTAAAAATTTTTGATTTGGTATGTTTCATCTATTGGAAAGATGTAAAAAATTTTGATTTGGTATGTTTCATCTATTAGCAAGATGTAAAAAATTTTGATTTGGTATGTTTCATCTATTGGCAAGATGTAAAAATATTTGATTTGGTATGTTTCATCTATTGGCAAGATGTAAAAATATTTGATTTGGTATGTTTCATCTATTAGCAAGATGTAAAAAATTTTGATTTGGTATGTTTCATCTATTGGCAAGATGTAAAAATATTTGATTTGGTATGTTTCATCTATAAGCAAGATGTAAAAATTTTTGATTTGGTATGTTTCATCTATTAGCAAGATGTAAAAATATTTGATTTGGTATGTTTCATCTATTAGCAAGATGTAAAATTTTTTGATTTGGTATGTTTCATCTATTAGCAAGATGTAAAAATATTTGATTTGGTATGTTTCATCTATTGGCAAGATGTAAAAAATTTTTATTTGGTATGTTTCATCTATTAGCAAGATGTAAAAATTTTTGATTTGGTATGTTTCATCTATTGGCAAGATGTAAAAATATTTGATTTGGTATGTTTCATCTATTGGCAAGATGTAAAAATTTTCGATTTGGTATGTTTCAGCCATTGGCAAGATGTAAAAAATATTTGATTTGGTATGTTTCATCTATTGGCAAGATGTAAAAATTTTCGATTTGGTATGTTTCATCTATTGGCAAGATGTAAAAATTTTTGATTTGGTATGTTTCATCTATTGGCAAGATGTAAAAATTTTGATTTGGTATGTTTCATCTATCAGCAAGATGTAAAAAATTTTGATTTGGTATGTTTCATCTATTGGCAAGATTTAAAAATTTTGATTTGGTATGTTTCATCTATAAGCAAGATGTAAAAATTTTGATTTGGTATGTTTCATCTATTAGCAAGATGTAAAAATATTTGATTTGGTATGTTTCATCTATTGGCAAGATGTAAAAATTTTTGATTTGGTATGTTTAATCTATTAGCAAGATGTAAAAGATTTTGATTTAGTATGTTTCATCTATTGGCAAGATGCAAAAATTTTTGATTTGGTATGTTTCATCTATTAGCAAGATGTAAAAAATTTTGATTTGGTATGTTTCATCTATTGGCAAGATGTAAAGATTTTTGATTTGGTATGTTTCATCTATTGGAAAGATGTAAAAATTTTTGATTTTGTATGTTTCATCTATTAGCAAGATGTAAAAATTTTTGATTTGGTATGTTTCATCTATTGGCAAGATGTAAAAATATTTGATTTGGTATGTTTCATCTATTGGCAAGATGTAAAAATATTTGATTTGGTATGTTTCATCTAATAGCAAGATGTAAAAAATTTTGATTCGGTATGTTTCATCTATTGGCAAGATGTAAAAATTTTTATTTGGTATGTTTCATCTATAAGCAAGATGTAAAAATTTTGATTTGGTATGTTTCATCTATTAGCAAGATGTAAAAATATTTGATTTGGTATGTTTCATCTATTAACAAGATGTAAAAATTTTTGATTTGGTATGTTTCATCTATTAGCAAGATGTAAAAATATTTGATTTGGTATGTTTCATCTATTGGCAAGATGTAAAAAATTTTGATTTGGTATGTTTCATCTATTAGCAAGATGTAAAAATTTTTGATTTGGTATGTTTCATCTATTGGCAAGATGTAAAAATATTTGATTTGGTATGTTTCATCTAATGGCCAGATGTAAAAATTTTCGATTTGGTATGTTTCATCTATTAGCAAGATGTAAAAAATTTTGATTTGGTATGTTTCATCTATTGGCAAGATGTAAAAATTTTAATTTGGTATGTTTCATCTATAAGCAAGATGTAAAAATTTTTGATTTGGTATGTTTCATCTATTAGCAAGATGTAAAAATATTTGATTTGGTATGTTTCATCTATTGGCAAGATGTAAAAAATTTTGATTTGGTATGTTTCATCTATTAGCAAGATGTAAAAATTTTTGATTTGGTATGTTTCATCTATTGGCAAGATGTAAAAATATTTGATTTGGTATGTTTCATCTATTGGCAAGATGTAAAAATTTTCGATTTGGTATGTTTCAGCTATTGGCAAGATGTAAAAAATTTTGATTTGGTATGTTTCATCTATTGGCAAGATGTAAAAAATTTTCGATTTGGTATGTTTCATCTATTGGCAAGATGTAAAAATTTTTGATTTGGTATGTTTCATCTATTGGCAAGATGTAAAAATTTTTGATTTGTTATGTTTCATCTATTAGCGAGATGTAAAAATTTTTGATTTGGTATGTTTAATCTATTGGCAAGATGTAAAAATTTTGATTTGGTATGCTTCATCTATTGGCAAGATGTAAAAATTTTTGATTTGGTATGTTTCATCTATTGGCAAGATGTAAAAATTTTGATTTGGTATGTTTCATCTATTGGCAAGATGTAAAAATATTGGATTTGGTATACTTCATCTATTGGCAAGATGTAAAAAATATTTGATTTGGTATGTTTCATCTATTGGCAAGATGTAAAAATTTTTGATTTTGTACGTTTCATCTATTGGCTGGCAAGATGTAAAAATATTTGATTTGGTATGTTTCATCTATTAGCAAGATGTAAAAATTTTGATTTGGTATGTTTCATCTATTAGCAAGATGTAAAAATTTTTATTTGGTATGTTTCATCTATTGGCAAGATGTAAAAATTTTGATTTGATATGTTTCATCTATTAGCAAGATGTAAAAATTTTTGATTTTGTCCGTTTCATCTATTGGCTGGCAAGATGTAAAAATATTTGATTTGGTATGCTTCATCTATTGGCAAGATGTAAAAATTTTGATTTGGTATGTTTCATCTATTAGCAAGATGTAAAAATTTTTGATTTGGTATGTTTCATCTATTGGCAAGATGTAAAAATATTTGATTTGGTATGTTTCATCTATTGGAAAGATGTAAAAATATTTGATTTGGTATGTTTCATCTATTGGCAAGATGTAAAAATTTTTGATTTGGTATGTTTCATCTATTGGCAAGATGTAAAAAATTTTGATTTGGTATGTTTCATCTATTGGTAAGATGTAAAAAATTTTGATTTGGTATGTTTCATCTATTGGCAAGATGTAAAAAATTTTTATTTGGTATGTTTCATCTATTGGCAAGATGTAAAAATTTTGATTTGGTATGTTTCATCTATTAGCAAGATGTAAAAATTTTTGATTTGGTATGTTTCATCTATTAGCAAGATGTAAAAATATTTGATTTGGTATGTTTCATCTATTGGCAAGATGTAAAAATTTTTTATTTGGTATGTTTCATCTATTAGCAAGATGTAAAAAATTTTGATTTGGTATGTTTCATCTATTAGCAAGATGTAAAAATATTTGATTTGGTATGTTTCATCTATTGGCAAGATGTAAAAAATTTTCGATTTAGTATGTTTCATCTATTGGCAAGATGTAAAAATTTTTGATTTGGTATGTTTCATCTATTGGCAAGATGTAAAAATTTTTATTTGGTATGTTTCATCTATTAGCAAGATGTAAAAAATTTTGATTTGGTATGTTTCATCTATTGGCAAGATGTAAAAATTTTGATTTGGTATGCTTCATCTATTGGCAAGATGTAAAAATTTTTGATTTGGTATGTTTCATCTATTGGTAAGATGTAAAAATTTTGATTTGGTATGTTTCATCTATTGGCAAGATGTAAAAAATTTTGATTTGGTACGTTTCATCTATTGGCTGGCAAGATGTAAAAATATTTGATTTGGTATACTTCATCTATTGGCAAGATGTAAAAAATTTTGATTTGGTATGTTTCATCTATTGGCAAGATGTAAAAATTTTTGATTTTGTACGTTTCATCTATTGGCTGGCAAGATGTAAAAATATTTGATTTGGTATGTTTCATCTATTAGCAAGATGTAAAAATTTTTGATTTGGTATGTTTCATCTATTGGCAAGATGTAAAAATATTTGATTTGGTATGTTTCATCTATTGGCAAGATGTAAAAATTTTTGATTTTGTACGTTTCATCTATTGGCTGGCAAGATGTAAAAATATTTGATTTGGTATGTTTCATCTATTAGCAAGATGTAAAAATTTTGATTTGGTATGTGTCATCTATTAGCAAGATGTAAAAATTTTGATTTGGTATGTTTCATCTATTAGCAAGATGTAAAAATTTTGATTTGGTATGTTTCATCTATTAGCAAGATGTAAAAATTTTTGATTTTGTACGTTTCATCTATTGGCTGGCAAGATGTAAAAATATTTGATTTGGTATGCTTCATCTATTGGCAAGATGTAAAAAATTTTGATTGTGTATGTTTCATCTATTAGCAAGATGTAAAACTTTTGATTTGGTATGCTTCATCTATTGGCAAGATGTAAAAATTTTGATTTGGTATGTTTCATCTATTAGCAAGATGTAAAAATTTTGATTTGGTATGTTTCATCTATTAGCAAGATGTAAACATTTTGATTTGGTATGTTTCATCTATTAGCAAGATGTAAAAATTTTGATTTGGTATGCTTCATCTATTGGCAAGATGTAAAAATTTTGGATTTGGTATGTTTCATCTATTAGCAAGATGTAAAAATTTTGATTTGGTATGTTTCATCTATGAGCAAGATGTAAAAATTTTGATTTGGTATGTTTCATCTATTGGCAAGATGTAAAAATTTTTGATTTGGTATGCTTCATCTATTGGCAAGATGTAAAAATTTTGATTTGGTATGTTTCATCTATTAGCAAGATGTAAAAATTTTTGATTTTGTACGTTTCATCTATTGGCTGGCAAGATGTAAAAATTTTTGATTTGGTATGTTTCATCTATTGGCAAGATGTAAAAATATTTGATTTGGTATGTTTCATCTATTGGCAAGATGTAAAAATTTTCGATTTGGTATGTTTCATCTCGTAGCAAGATGTAAAAAATTTTGATTTGGTATGTTTCATCTATTGGCAAGATGTAAAAATTTTGATTTGGTATGTTTCATCTATAAGCAAGATGTAAAAATTTTTGATTTGGTATGTTTCATCTATTAGCAAGATGTAAAAATATTTGATTTGGTATGTTTCATCTATTAGCAAGATGTAAAAATTTTTGATTTGGTATGTTTCATCTATTGGCAAGATGTAAAAATTTTTGATTTGGTATGTTTCATCTATTGGCAAGATGTAAAAAATTTTGATTTGGTATGTTTCATCTATTAGCAAGATGTAAAAATTTTTGATTTGGTATGTTTCATCTATTGGCAAGATGTAAAAATATTTGATTTGGTATGTTTCATCTATTGGCAAGATGTAAAAATATTTGATTTGGTATGTTTCAGCTATTGGCAAGATGTAAAAAATTTTGATTTGGTATGTTTCATCTATTGGCAAGATGTAAAAAATTTTGATTTGGTATGTTTCATCTATTGGCAAGATGTATAAATTTTTGATTTGGTATGTTTCATCTATTGGCAAGATGTAAAAATTTTTTATTTGGTATGTTTCATCTATTAGCAAGATGTAAAAATTTTTGATTTTGTATGTTTAATCTATTGGCAAGATGTAAAAATTTTGATTTGGTATGCTTCATCTATTGGCAAGATGTAAAAATATTTGATTTGGTATGTTTCATCTATTGGCAAGATGTAAAAATATTTGATTTGGTATACTTCATCTATTGGCAAGATGTAAAAAATATTTGATTTGGTATGTTTCATCTATTAGCAAGATGTAAAAATTTTTGATTTTGTACGTTTCATCTATTGGCTGGCAAGATGTAAAAATATTTGATTTGGTATGTTTAATCTATTAGCAAGATGTAAAAATTTTGATTTGGTATGTTTCATCTATTAGCAAGATGTAAAAATTTTGATTTGGTATGTTTCATCTATTGGCAAGATGTAAAAATTTTGATTTGATATGTTTCATCTATTAGCAAGATGTAAAAATTTTTGATTTTGTCCGTTTCATCTATTGGCTGGCAAGATGTAAAAATATTTGATTTGGTATGCTTCATCTATTGGCAAGATGTAAAAAATTTTGATTTGGTATGTTTCATCTATTAGCAAGATGTAAAAATTTTTGATTTGGTATGTTTCATCTATTGGCAAGATGTAAAAAATTTTGATTTGGTATGTTTCATCTATTGGTAAGATGTAAAAAATTTTGATTTGGTATGTTTCATCTATTGGCAAGATGTAAAAAATTTTGATTTGGTATGTTTCATCTATTGGCAAGATGTAAAAATTTTGATTTGGTATGTTTCATCTATTAGCAAGATGTAAAAATTTTTGGTTTGGTATGTTTCATCTATTAGCAAGATGTAAAAATATTTGATTTGGTATGTTTCATCTATTGGCAAGATGTAAAAATTTTTTATTTGGTATGTTTCATCTATTAGCAAGATGTAAAAAATTTTGATTTGGTATGTTTCATCTATTAGCAAGATGTAAAAATATTTGATTTGGTATGTTTCATCTATTGGCAAGATGTAAAAAATTTTCGATTTGGTATGTTTCATCTATTGGCAAGATGTAAAAATTTTTGATTTGGTATGTTTCATCTATTGGCAAGATGTAAAAATTTTGATTTGGTATGTTTCATCTATTAGCAAGATGTAAAAAATTTTGATTTGGTATGTTTCATCTATTGGCAAGATGTAAAAATTTTGATTTGGTATGCTTCATCTATTGGCAAGATGTAAAAAGTTTTGATTTGGTATGTTTCATCTATTGGTAAGATGTAAAAATTTTGATTTGGTATGTTTCATCTATTGGCAAGATGTAAAAAATTTTGATTTGGTACGTTTCATCTATTGGCTGGCAAGATGTAAAAATATTTGATTTGGTATACTTCATCTATTGGCAAGATGTAAAAAATTTTGATTTGGTATGTTTCATCTATTGGCAAGATGTAAAAATTTTTGATTTTGTACGTTTCATCTATTGGCTGGCAAGATGTAAAAATATTTGATTTGGTATGTTTCATCTATTAGCAAGATGTACAAATTTTGATTTGGTATGTTTCATCTATTGGCAAGATGTAAAAATTTTGATTTGGTATGTTTCATCTATTAGCAAGATGTCAAAATTTTATTTGGTATGTTTCATCTATTAGCAAGATGTAAAAATTTTTGATTTTGTACGTTTCATCTATTGGCTGGCAAGATGTAAAAATATTTGATTTGGTATGCTTCATCTATTGGCAAGATGTAAAAATATTTGATTGTGTATGTTTCATCTATTAGCAAGATGTACAAATTTTGATTTGGTATGTTTCATCTATTAGCAAGATGTAAAAATTTTGATTTGGTATGCTTCATCTATTGGCAAGATGTAAAAATTTTGGATTTGGTATGTTTCATCTATTAGCAAGATGTAAAAATTTTGATTTGGTATGTTTCATCTATTAGCAAGATGTAAAAATTTTGATTTGGTATGTTTCATCTATTGGCAAGATGTAAAAATTTTTAATTTGGTATGCTTCATCTATTGGCAAGATGTAAAAAATTTTGTATTTGGTATGTTTCATCTATTAGCAAGATGTAAAAATTTTTGATTTTGTACGTTTCATCTATTGGCTGGCAAGATGTAAAAATTTTTGATTTGGTATGTTTCATCTATTGGCAAGATGTAAAAATATTTGATTTTGTATGTTTCATCTATTAGCAAGATGTAAAAATTTCGATTTGGTATGCTTCATCTATTGGCAAGATGTAAAAATATTTGATTTGGTATGTTTCAGCTATTAGAAAGATGTAAAAATTTTTGATTTGGTATGATTCATCTATTAGCAAGATGTAAAACCTTACAAAACTATCCTTCCTTTTGTAGTAAAGACTGTTGTAGATTGTTATTGTCCACATTTGTTATACACATAAATACATGTGCGCACACACTAGACGGTCACAAACACTATCGACGATCAGAACATATTCAACACATTAAATAGACTCGTTTATACAGGGTGAGTCACGGGAAACGGATGTTTTTAATTAAATTAAAAACTAAACAGCATCTCAAGTAAATTTAAAGACTACCTTCCTCACTCCCTATCCCATACTCAAGGAGAGCAAGGAGCGTTCTAAACACATCCGTTTCCCGCGACTCACCCTGTATACACCCTCATAAATAAACCTTTGTTTACAAGATTCAGTCGCTTTTGTGTTGGTTGTACTACAGTAGGAAAGGCCATTACATACATTGCACGTCTTATTTTTAAAATAATTATTTACAAATTTTAATATGATCAAGTATTAATTTGTAGCAACAAATTTCAATGAAAGACGACTGAAATTTTATTTTCGCTAAAGAAAAAACGACGATGTCTATGAAAATGTAGGCAAATCATCTGTATATGTGCGAGGACTTTCGTCAGGTTGAAATGTCACAGTCGAACGACTTTTCTATTGTTGCAAATGCGGCATGGATGATTAGTATAGACGCCATTTTAGAATAGCCGTAAGAATTTAGTCAACTGTTCGGCAAATGAAAAAGAAATTAAAGAATAAAGGAATTACTAAAACATAAGCAAACAACCAATGAAATCGACGATTATAATAATAGTTAAAATGAAAGGGAGCGACTATTATTTTCATGTAGAATAAACTGTAAGGATAAGATAAAAGCACGAAGGCAGAAATTGAAATAATGAAGTCTTTGCTCCGCTGAATGATAGGAGCCCGAGAGGAGATAACAATTAGGGAGTTAGTTTTTTTTACTACGGCCTATAAAAGTACTTGTTTGGGAGAGCTACTCTCATCGGATAGTTTATAGAAAATAACAATATTGAAGAAAGTTGAACAATAATATGTGGAGAATATGCATCATGGGTTGTTGGCAGCTGTGTGGCCATACTGTATTTATATATAACATAGCGGCGGTGTTTTTTTTCTAGAGAGGAAAACTAAATTCTTTGTATATATATATATATATATATATATATATATATATATATATATATATATATATGAGACATTATACTTAAATGGCTTTTAAGTTTTGATATTAAAATACAGTGGTATATGTCATTTTAAAGGTTTGGAATAGTTCTCTATCGCTATGCGTAAACCTCTTTTTTACTTGCAGAAGGAGTTTATACAGGCGTTTAATCTCTTTTTCGAGAACTTTTAACCGCCCTTTTTTATTTTGCAACGCTGTGGAAATTTAGAAGATTATTTAAGTAAATGTGTTTATTTTAATCGCTCAGGCACTTCATTTTTCCTCGTGCTCTTTATTTCTGTTTATATTTATTATCGTTTAAACTGTCAGTTTCTCCCGATACGTTGAAAAAACTCGAGCATGTTTGCAGCCAATTGTTGTCAATGATATCTCTAAATTCTGTATGTCAAAACATTTATTCAAACGTTTACAGAAGTGGTGTAGTCACCACCATATTAGTGAATTAAACAATGTTATACGATTAAGAGTCAGAATAAGATCTATTTTATCTCTTTCGTTTTTTAACGTTCTTATCTTAAACTTGACGTGACTTCTTAAGCGTAATGATAAGTCAAAAGTAATTTTGGAGTGTGTTTTTTATCCGTGATGATTTTAGTAGTATGACGAAAACGCCTAAATATAATATTTGTATTCGTCATCATCTTTGGTCTGTGGGAAGGATTTCCTGTCTCTTTTTTTTTCTGCAAGTATCTACCTGTTGGCGAAGGATTTGCTCTCCCTGTTCGAAGCAGATATGGTTGTGAAACAAATAATAAAACATGAATGTATTTAATCTTTAGAATATAGTTTTGATATCGAAACCAAATTTCGTTCAAAGGGTTTTATCTCTGTATTCCTTTTTCTAATATTAATAAAGAGAAAATCATCACCTTTTGAATTTTCCTAGATATTTTTTTCTAGAATGAAATGTAGCAAGGTGTTCATTATTATCTGTGATAGGGTTTTCGTAGCTAATTTCTACTTTTTTGTTGAAATCGTACGTCGGTTAGATTCTAGTTCTGAGACATATTTTATTTTGATATATTGTCTCTTTACCGACATACGGTATGTGAGACTATCTGCATTTATCCCGACGGACTCTGTGGTGGTTGCCTGTCCTCTTCTTGTTTTTTTGTATTTCCGATACCTCCGTTCAGTCTCAAAAGACAAAGGATACCCCTTATAGGAGTAGCTGAGCATATAATCGTGTGGAAAGGGTTGCGCAATCCCTAACCACACCTCTCCTGAATCGGCACTATATGAGTCCAGTGACAAAGAGAAGTCAAGGACGACTGGAAACAATGCTAAGATAAGCGGAGAGCACATGCAGCACCTGGAAGTCTCAAATGGTCACCCATCTGATACTGACCAGACTCATCGTTGCTCAACTTCGGGAACCGGTGTGTCCAACGTGATTGTGCCATAGTTTTTCTGTATTAATTATTACTCTTTCCAGTATTAATAAAGTGAAAAACATCGCGTTTTCGAGTTTTTCTTTTGTCGAATTGAATTTACCCTAAACATTGTTTCTGAAATGAAATGAAGTTGGTGTACTTGACACACCGGTACAACTACAAACGTATCTTAAAACAATAAAACTATTAAATCAAACATATATTAATATTTTTAAGTAGACAAACGTGCAAGAGTTGTAGTAATATGTTTACCAGATCACGTTGTAAAAATATTATTTATTCTCAACGATACATACAAATTCCGCAAACTTGGTTCCGTCGACTTAGCGTATAATACTTGCAAGAACGATATCAAATTTCAAAATCGATAACTTGCGTTTATTTAAAAATAAGTTATTCTCCAAGGAAGTCTATAAGATTAGACCATTTGGGCCACTACGCCTCAAGGTATATGGTCTTATAAAAATAAATAAACAAGGTGTTCTATATTATCTTTGACAGGGTCTGCCCAACATTTTTTGTCTCAGTGGCTCTTAGAAATATTACAATTTGTGCAATAGTTACACATTAAACACTGTGTACTTAATTTTTATTTGTTAAATCCCTACGTGGGTTAGATTTCAGTTCTGACACATGTTTCATGGGTTATTTTGATGCCTCGTTTCTTTACTAATATACAATTAAGTGAGACTATACGTATGTGTGCCAATACACTATGGCGGTTGCCTGCTCTCTATTTAACTTTCAAAGGAGATATTTTTAGAAATAGTACTTTTGTGTACAAAATCGGTTCATTCACTTTCGTCCATATGTATTACCGGGTCAACGAGGTCTCAATAAGGAGCCTATTGCCCCCAGTTTTAGCTCATATCTTCGTAGGGTACTACGAATCGTTTCTTTTTAGTTCTGTAACAACACTCACAACTGTTTGATGCGTTGACGATACTTTAAAAGTAAAGCCTTAGCGTTTTTCAATATATTTAATTCCCTTCATGGGGCGGTACAATGCACTTTGGAAAGTGGGACGAGAAACATTGAATGTCCTTGTTGAATAACCAAGAAATGGACTTCTCACTACCATTTACAGGAAGCCAACTTTTTCTAGTCTGTATGCAGACTGATCTTTTTTTAATCAAAATCCAGAAAGGTCGGCTTAATTTATACCTTGGTAAATAGAGCTTTCTAATTTGTTCTCTTAGTAGAATGGATTCCGAGCTAAATAGAATCGCGGAAACATTTATGAATGATGGTTATCTGGAAGACATTATAATTGATTGTATTAAATAAAAAAGAGGAGATTTCAAATCCCCTACACATTTGACCCTTTAACATATCCTATTTATTTGAAATAACTTTACAAAAGCAAATTGTATAAAACTGAGAAAGCATATTATTGCAAGCATATTGTTGAAGCATATTTTTGGATATTGGGCGCATATTAGTGAAAACATATTGTTGGACGTATTATTGTGTATATATTGTTGGAAGCATATTGTTTGAAGCAAATTTTCGAAGCATATTGTTTGAAGCATATTGTTTGGAGCATATTACTGGAAGCATATTTTTAGAAGCATATGATTGAAAGCATATTGTTGGAAGCATATTATTCGAGGCGTATTGTTGAATGTTTATTGCTGGAAGCATATTGTTGGAAGTTTATTTTTGGAAGCATATTGTTGGAAGTTTATTTTTGGAAGCATATTTTGGAAAGCATATTATTGGAAATATATTTTTGAAAGCATATTATTAGAAATATATTGTTGAAAGCATATTATTGGAAGCATAGTGCTGGAAGCATGTTGTTGGAAACATATTTTTGGGAGCATATATTTGTAAACATATTGTGGGAAGCATATTGTTGGACGCATATTATTGGGAGCATACTTTTGGAAGCATATTATTGGAAGCATATTTTTGAAAGCACATTATTTGAAGCATATTGTTGAAAGTATATTACTAAGAGTTTAATATTGGAAGAATATTTTGGGAAGCATGTTGTTCGAAGCATATTATTCTGAGCATATTGTTCGAAGCATAGTATTGAAAGCATAATATTGAGAGCATATTGTTTCAAACATATTATTGGAAGCATATTGTTGGAAGCAAAATATTGGAAGCATATTATTGGACGCATATTGTTGGAAGCATATTGTTGGAAGCATCATTAGTTTCTTCTACTCTTTACATACGATTGGTATATGCTATAAGATCTGTCTTTCCTTTTTTTTGCAAATGCCCTATATTAATAATAATAATATTTTATATACATTAACAGTGTTTTGTTTGTTATGTAAGGCGTACTTCTTTGCATTTGAAAACCGTCAAAAACTAGCATCTTTTGTTTAAATAAAACAGGGAAGAACAAAATTCCCATGTCACCAATACTCTGCGACTTCAAGATCTGTTATTTTCCAGCACTTGGTTGAAAATCCATGCTGGACCAGTAAATATAGAATGGATTGTTTTGGGGTCCTGCATATATATATATATATATATATATATATATATATATATATAGAGAGAGAGAGAGAGAGAGAGAGAGAGAGAGAAGAGGGAGAGAGAGAAGAAGAGAGAATGGTGGGATAAACTAAATTCGTGTCTGGGCGCACAACTAGTTTAAACTTATTTAGGAGAAAAAACTGAGACAACACCAGTCTTTTTTCTGTTTATGTCAACATTCTTTCTATTTGTCTCAGATTTCGCCTGGCCACTGAACACAGACTGTCTGTTCTGAAGTAGTGCGATGAGGAATTGCGTAAAACTTGCATCACTATTGACTTACGGTCCAGGTGGTATCCAGTGTCTCTCGACAGAGGCCTTCAAAGTAAAAGTAGATCGATGCCATTAGATGTAGAGAAAGATAAATAGACGTTAATGAGATCTATTTCTTGTGTGGTTTAGATGTAAGATATAGTGCGTGCTTTGCCTATCGTTTGAACCATATTGATGACTATATAGCATTTCGTTGTGGATTATTAACCACGTTTATAGCAAAGGAAAGACTGATTTGACTTGACATGAATAGTCTATTCTTGTTTTCATTATACAAAAGAAAACGCGACTGTTGTCTGCCGAGTTTTATCATTTGAGTGGAATCAATCTCATGTCGAACGTTAATGTTGTCTTCATTCACAAAACCAGTCAATTCTTACCAATTTATTTGCAATTAAAATAGGCCGCGATTACTTTATGATCGTAGTGGAATTGATTTACCGATTGAACATTTGTAACTTTATTTATTTCGTTTAATGGTACTGGATTTCTTAGTAAAATAGTCTTAATGCTTTGTTTTCTTTTATTAGTTTGTAAAAAGGTAACTCCATTGGTTCATCCATTCAGGTACAGCCCTTTTAATTTGAATCTAATCTCAGTTTTCTTTTAGATAATAACGGGGTGGAGCCTCATAAGTACAAGATCGTGATTTGATGTTTCCCCTGATAGTAGCCCCCTACACCAAAGTGGCAATGTGCCTTGTTTGGGGTGAAAATGTAATAAAAAAAGGTGTAGAATTCTTATATAATTTAAAAATATTCATTTAAGTTAAAGTAAATTTGAAAGCATTAAGTTACGTAATAGGACAAGAGGAAGAACAGTGTAAAATACAAGTAACGTATGTCACAAAACACCGACAGGTGATTGTTCGCTGATTTAATTTATAAATCATTAACGTTAACTATTCCGCAACGCTCGTAGACATTAATTCATTACAATGCACATACTAACCACAAAGATGAAATCCAAGATGGCTGCATAATCAACGCGTGGGATTCAAAATAAATATTTTCAAATCGTATTGAGAAATGAATACTCAAGACTACAATGATAACAATATGCATATTCATTTAAGTCAATGAAAACACGGCTGAAAAAAATTCACTATCATCTATCATTAAAATAAACGTAGACATTAATTCTTTATGCAAAAAGCTGTAAGAAAGACATAGACATGTAAACTAACATTCATTCACTCACAAAAGCATACAAATAAACGCAGTACTGCGAATAAGCCTCAATTTCGTTTGTTATCACTAGGGCTGTGACAACAGAATATTCTTTTTATTGTTTTGACTCTTGAGTATATATCAGTTTATATCTTATATGATTTTATATAGACTGATGTGGTTCTCGGTTGATAAACTGTATCTGACTCTGCCGGATATATACTCGAGTGTTAAAAGATGAAAAAAATATGTTGTTGTCACAGCCTTAGTAATCACTTTACTAGTTTAACTTTTCTCTCATCGTTACACAGTTATTTTTTAATATTCAAATGGAAATGTTAAACATTTATTCATTCATTTCATATGATTTGTTGATTCTATTGTCGGCATCGATTTCCCCAATCTATTTCTAGTCAGAACCTTTCTATAAAAACATCGGTTACTTACTGAAAAAAAAAACGCATGAAGGTTTCCAACACCCCACCCCCACCCACAAGTGATTATTTTTTCGTGAAACGAACTGGGTTCTAACTTCGATATATAGATTAACAGTCCGTGTCGTTAACTACAGTTACTTCCCAGTGTCGGATATGCTCTTTATCGATAGTTATTGGTATTTGTTTGAACATCTATTAATTTAATCAAATAATGTCATCAGTTCGTGCCATTAACCATCTAACTAAAGTCATCTCCCCTAACTGCTCTTTATCGACAGTTATTGCTATTAGTTTGAACGTCTGTTGATTTCTATTTGAGATGAGCGAATTAAGAACGTCGAAAATGGGATCATCAGTTCGCTAGAAACGGTTCTGGGCGGTACAGTGTTCAATCCTTCTGGTTTCATTGTCTGATTTCATTGTTATTATTTACAATTAAGTAAACACTCTGAAATTTTAATTTAACTGTTTTGTATTTTATTATATTTTTAGATCTTAGTTAATATTACTAATCATTAGGATTGAACCTTCACCATGTAGAACACTTTTTATTATATGTTTTACTAAAATATCTTGTCTATTTCTTTTACAAATTTTAACAACTAGTACTTTTACTTTTTTAAGCTTTATCTTAACCATATTACCTTTCATGCTCGCATTTTTTGTGTAATACATTTATGCATAATGTCATCAGTTTGTTGAAGATAGGATGGGCTGTTTATGTTACAGATAATTTCTATCCTTCATGTAGTTAATGAACGATAAGTGATTAAGAAGCAAGGGTCGCATAAGGAAAATACGAAAAATATCGATATACGATACAAAATATATGTAGATTTATTTACATAAAAATATATGAGAAAGAATAAAGATATAGTAAGAGTTCATTGAGAAGAGAGTAACGTTACTTGCGGTTAGTATTAAAAAAAATATTACATTTTCACCCAAAACAAGGCACATTGCCACTTTGATGTAGGTGACTACTATCACGGACATAAGCTATATGGGTACTATGTGGAGAGTTGGGCAGCAAGACGTCGGTTCACGTTACACTTGAACTTCTGTATATTAGTACAGTTGGGGAAACAGGAACCCGGAAGGGAATTCCAAAGTCTAGCGGTTCTGGGGAAGAAACTACTAGAGTAGAAGGCTCTCTTACATCTAGGAATCTCTACTGTGAAAGGGGTGGGATTTTACTTCTTGTCGGGTTTGTCGGGGTATTTACGTCGAGGAGGTACACAGGAGAGCTGGTTGACTGGCCATGTCAACCAGAGTGCATTTCATCACATCTTGACTTGCCGAGAGTCCAGCTAAAAAGAGATAGAAATATACAGAACAGGAAGTAACGTGACTGTGTCGCTCTCTGGTTACCAGAGTTAAAGGGCGATAATCGAGTTAACCTGGGAATTTAAATTCTAACAAGTTCATGTCGTTAACCACTCAGTTATAGTTATCTCCCCACACCTGCTTTTTTATCGATCGTCATTGGTACTGAACGTCTATTAATTTCTATTTTTGATGAACGAATTAAGAACGCCGAGAATTGGACCGCTTCACCAGTTCGCTAGAAACGATTCTGGGCGGTACAGTGTTAAATCCTTCTGGTTTCGTCGTCTGGTCTTAGTGTTATTATTTACCATTAAGTAAACACTTGGAAACGATTTTAATTTAACTATTTTGTACTTTATTATATTTTTAGTTCTTAGCTATTATCGCTACTCATAAGGATTGAATTAGCATAAGCGAAAAGACTATCGCAGTTAGACTAATGATGTATGTAGATGTATGATTGATAGTTGGTATAATTTGGATTGTACTGTTCTCATTTTGTTGGTTATTCTGACAACTGTTAGAATAATCCAGATAATCCAAATTATTAATTTTCGTCGCAAAAATTCAGAAGCATTATATCAAATCGGTACAAATCCGAATTCATACAAAAATGAAAACATTCTTTCCGTTTCATAAAAACATCACACAACTTTAAATTCTAACGACTATGGTCCGTTGGCAAAAAAAGAGCAAAAACATTCTTTTTCAACATTCACTAATAACGGCCACTGTAAAGATACACCTGAAGAAATGCGATTACATCGGTCGAAACGTTATGAAAAAACAACCAAGATGAGAACAGTAGTCCAGACAATCCAAATAATAAAGATTGTATAGTCTGTTTATGTTTCACAGAAACCCCATATTAAAACGGATTCTGTATATTCAGAGATCATTTATATATTCTTTTTTTCTGTCAAACCATGCCCAATTTTAGACAACTAAACTTGGATCTTTAGTCGCGTGCAAGCGACTCTATAAGTCATTCCGTCGGTCCGTCGGTCGGTCCGTCGGTCGGTCCGTCGGTCGGTGACTCGGTCGGTCGATATGTCACTCGGTCGGTCGGTCGGTCGGTCGGTCGGTCTGTCCATAACAATTTTGTGCTTGGCCTTTTTGGTTAAGATCAAGGGTCTGTTGTTAATAGATGCTGTCCTTAGCTTTCTTAGATTTTTAAGCTTTTATTGGCTTTTTGGGCAAGATCAAAGTGTAGTATCTTTTCTTATTATGTGCTGTACTTATTGTGATATAAAGTGGGGATCACTTTTCTGTATTAATTTAATGTAAAATGATCACCCACTTTACAACCAGTCAGTCTCAAAGTCATTCAAGTAATTCTCCAGATCATTCAAGTTGTTTTTGAAGGATTCCAGTTATTTTTTTAAGCATTCAAGTCATTCTTAAGGTCATGCAATTCATCCTTAAGTTTATTAAAGTCATTCTAAGTCATTTACTTTTTATTTATTTAAGTCATTTCATCCCATTTTTCGGTCATTTTAGTTTATCTTTAAGAATTTCATGTCAATCCTACATTCACGCATTCATTCATTACACGAGAGCAAGCAACTAATGGCTATCGGCCTTGTTAAATGATGACTGACAATATTATTATTGTCATTATTCGGACCACTGTTCTCATCTTGAGTGTTATTCTCGCAACGTTTCGGCCGATGTAACCTTAGACCTTATTTAGGTGTATCTTGTCGAACTTGAGAATCTTTCTGTCAAACACGGGAATCTGTGCCGAATTTTTGAAGAGAACGCTTTTATTTAATCAACGGTGATAGCTTGCTCTCATTTCTTTAGACATGACCACGTGGAAGTCTTAAGTAGTTCTTAATTGTATTCATGGTATCAGAGGATTAACCTTCAACCCCTTCCCCATTTAGAACTGATCAATTTTCTTTCACGCTGTTGTATGGATCTCTGCGGATTCTGGAGTTCGACAAAATACATCTGGAGAAGGTCGGAGGTTGTGTGAACAATATCCAAGATGTGAACAGTAGTTCTGATTATCAAATGATATAAATAAACTGGTATTAAATCCATAACAAACACTGACAACCTAATTCAACAAGAAATATACTAATTATCCATCCATTCAACACAGGCTGCATTCATCAGTTATTGTCACCTTTTTATTCTCTAGTGATGTCTCCAATCCATAAATAGTGTAATAATGCACACCAAATTGAAATATTAAATCTCTAGACAATCTACGTCATCTCAATTAGAAAAGCAAGATGTCTTCTCATGTCTCTCGAGACATTCCACTCTTACCAATAATACAACTATGTAGTAATCCTAAGAATCCTGAGAATCTTATTATCTATGAAGATTATCTTATTGATTCATCTCTTGATATTTTTTTCTAAAAACATCGATATATACAACGGACTACAATAATCCAATCTATGTCATCGTTTCTTAATTTGTATTCGTTTTTATCAAAGATTCCAAAAATAGCGCACCAGATAACTCAGCACAGAAAAAAAGCGAGATGGTAGACGATAGGTTATTTTTTTTCAAACTATCAACGCCCCCGTAATTCATTCGGTATTTGAATGCTGTTAGTAAGTTGTGGTGTAACAAAAAATAATTATATATCATATCCACTTTAATTTATCATTTTGCTAAACAAATTATTTCTAAAGATGATCCGATTTTTTAGATATGTCTCCATGAGTGAGGATGAGGAGCCCCGAAATCCTTTCTTAAAGAATACCAAATCATTTTTAAGAAAAAAAATAAAATGGTTATAGACATTTAATTATTGATCTTTTTGCTGCAAAAAGATAGCATACAAAACTAAATGGGTAAAGAGTTTAAGAATGGTTCATGAACAAAGTAAATAAATTAACAACAAATACAACAATTTTTTATTAATCAAAAAGAAAACGATAGTTGTTAACACGAAAATATAGTAAAACCATGAACAGATTAAACTAATGACAACTTAAATCAAATATCACGCTCCCTATCCAGGCTGTAGAGGTGATAGATATCTCTTTTGGACCAACCGGAAGCAGACAGGAGTTGTCTCCCCTGAGGTCTATATAAACAGAAGCAAGCGGTTCGTGACTCTCTTCGATTCGGCAGTTTAAATGAAACGTTCTAATTCTAAACGGAGCGACAAAATTGTGTGTGGAAATTCCACAAAATAACTATAGTGGTCTTGATGAAAAGTTGTCAATTAGGCATTTTATAAAGCAGAAAATAAGAAAAAATATAATGACGAGTATTATAAGTAAAATCTACAGACCCTAACAAATAATTAATTAATGTTTACAAGGCTTGGCGAGCGCATGCTTAGGTTGAGTGATATTTATTTTTATAAAATATTAAATAAAAATAATTGTGATTGGAATTTCACATTGAAACGTTTGGTATCATTGTGATCTTAGTGAAACATTTTTTCTAGTTAATACTAGATGTAGCCATGTATCTGTTGTTTTGAGAAGTTATTCTAATATTCGATGGTGTCTTGTTTAGGGCCCTGAAATAATTACACTCTTTAAAATGGATAAGTAGCTGAAAACAAAGAAATACAAAGAGAGTCAAGACAGTACAAATAAAAAAGTGAAAGCAATGTTAATTCTGCTGAAAAAAACGCCATGTTGTTTATTGACTGTGAAAGAAAAAGCGGAGAAGTTTCTAAAAAGCAAAAACATGATGACAGTTATTTGATATTCCGATTTACTTGAACAGGCAACGAGGAAAAGTCAAATATACATTGTGCTGTGTGTGAAACCGATCGTATGAACAGCAGTATTTACCCATCTAAACTCAAAAAGACATTTAGAAACAAGACACTCACTTGTTCGAAATAAAAGTATTGATTATCTTAGAAATAAATGCCAGGAATTGAAAGCCAGTAAAACAGCAAAACAGTTTTTTTATGATCTTTTATCAGTGATGATATTAAGAGTGCACTTATTGCCGCCTATAGAATTAGTCTTAGTACAGCAAAGCAAGTTGAAGCAGAAAATCTAATAAAACCTATTGCAAAAGATTTAGTGGAGTGCATAATAAGCGATAAATATGTTCGCTGCATACAGTGTGTACCCGTTTCTAATCATACAGTTTCTTAACATAAATTGTATGGCTGAGTTTTGCTAAGATGAACTAATTAGAAGAGTAAAGCTAAGTAAGATTTTTTCACTCCAAATGGATGAATTTATTTATTTCGTATATTTGACTTTTCCTCATTGCCTGCTCAAGTAAATCCAAATATCAAATAACTGTCATCATATTTTTGCTTTTCTTCTGCACTTTTTTTTTCTTCACAGTGAATAAATAACATGAAGTAAGAATTTTTCACTCCAAATGGATGAATTCACGTACGTTGCTGGCATGGCTATATTATTAGTATTTGTTCGTTATATTCATAATTTCAGCATTGAACAGAACATGTTATTGTGCAAGCCCCTCAAGACTCATACAACATGTGAAGACATATATTTTAAGTAAATGGATCCTTTTTTGAGGAGCATGACTTTTCAAGGCAGAACTGTTCAAGTATACGCATTGATGGAGTTGCAGCTATGGGGGAACAAATATTGAGGTGTATTATCATGCATAAAAAAAACTCAGGTATTGTTCATATTCACTGTTTATTATGTCGCCGTGCCCTTGCAATAAAGCGAATGCTCCAACATTACAATGAAGTGTTGATGATGTCACACAATTGTTGACTTTGTTAAGGCCAGACACTAAATTCTCGTATCTTTAGTTCATTGTGCGAAGATATGGGAAGCGCTAACAAAGCATTGGTATTATACACTGCCGTTCGATGGCTTTCTAAAAGGAAAGTGCTGGTTAGGGTTAATGATCGTATGACGCGGTTTACGAGATTTTGTAAACATGCAGTACCATTAAACCTCCAAAGATTCGCAAATATATTTGTTTATTTATATGAAACAAATATTTTATAGCTATGATAACAAAGTTACATATTTCAAAGCTCAAAGTAAAATAACTTCTCTCCAACGGAAGCTGAAGCTCTGAAATTATTGCATTCTCGAGGGGAAATATTAATGTTTTGAACACATTTGTGAATATCTACGATAGTTGAATTAACTTGCAAATAATTAATTTCTCATACTGAAAACTTTCTCTTGATTTTTTTTTTTTTTATTCCCAAAACACACAAGAACTTTCTGTCTCTGTCTCACTCTGTCGTTCTCTCTTTCTCTCTCTCTCTCTCTCTCTCTCTCTCTCTCTCTCTCTTTCTCTCTCAAAGACAGTTTTATGTGTTTTGGGAATCAAGAAATGGATTTTGAACCCAGAGAAAGTTGTCAGTATAGGAATAAATTACTTCATCGTAGACAGATTCTGAGAGATAAAGACATTTATTTCTGTATGAAGAGAAAGCTGATTCTCAAGTAGATATTCACAAAGGTTTTCAAAATAAGAGAGATACAGAGAGAGAGAATAGTTAATAAGACATTTCAACCAAATTATGAGTTGAAAGCAAAATTTAAGGATAGTGAACTTTCAACATTTCGGATAAATCTACTTGATGACTGTCCAGAAATTGCAGCTGAAGCCCTTGAGTTTTTGATGCGCTTCGGAACAATTTATCTCTGTTAGAAAACATTCTCCTTAAATGCAGCTAATAAAATTAAATATAGAAATAGGCTGAATGCAGAAAATGATATGAAATTACAATATCTATTTCCACTGCTATTTTATTACTTCTGATAGCTTTTAATAATTTGTGCTATCATGATTTTTTTTTTATTATTTTCTACTGGCATGGTTTTTTTAATATTTTGTACTGTCATTATTTTTTGATATTTTGTACTGTCATGATTTTTGGCTACCAATTTAATAATAATGATAATAATAAAGACGATGTTGTAGTTGTGATTTTCGTCGACCTATTTATTTTCATTGACGATATCATTCGCAATTTATTGTCGTATACATCAATCATGAGCACACTTTACCTATTTTATATATATATATATATATATATATATATATATTATTGCTATTGTTGTTTTGTTGTTGTTGTTGTTCTTCTTCTTCTTACTATTATTCAACTCATCGTTTAAGCATTGCAATGCGTCTTTCAGTTTCATTTCCAACTTTAAATCTTATTACCCTCTGATTTCTCTAACCGGTATATCGAGCTTCCATTTTTTTTTTTTGATGGCTTCTAATTTAAAAACAATGCTTTCAACCTATACCTTACACAGATGTATGTATGTATGTATGTATGTATGTATGTATCCCAAAGGGCGAATGAACTCTTTTTCTGGGTCAACGGCCAACTAGCACCGTGTATATTTGTGTGTGTGTATATGTGTATTGGGGTAGAGAGGGCTCCCGTAAGCCGTGGTGAAGGCAACCTTTCTAGGAGAAGCAAATCTCTGATTTAAAAAAACCATAAAGCGGAAGACCAGTACCCGCATTAAGCTGGTCTGCAGTTTAATTTGTTGCTGGCTATCTTGCTCTTGCTTGTTGCTGGATCTCAACATTTTGAACCGAGAGAGAGACTTTGTCGTACAAAGCTAAGACTCTGTAACATTATATTTGTATAGATACTCCCTCAGACATTTGGGCTCCTGGATTTTAAATGTCTGAGGGAGTGGCACTCGTCTGACAAGACGTTGCAATCATCATGTATGTATGTATGTATTTTCGGATTTTTTGACTGATTCTATGTATATTTAGTTGTATAATAATGTGTGAAGTTCGTCATCATTGTCTGGTATCGGGACGTGAGTTTTGTGTACAAACATTTTATTTAAAAAAGAAAAAAAAAACTCCAGCCGTTTGAAACACTGTTCTGTTCATTTGGATTTTTCGTTTGATTCTATGTACATTTAGTTTGTTTTGGATTTTTTTTTTTGTCAAACTCATTGAATTGTACCCATCACCTTCATCCTAATCATTGAGGAGATATGACTTTTGGAACGCTCCTTCATGTGTGTTTTACATGTATGCGCATGTGTATGTGTGTGTATTCATATGTAAGTACATGCTTATAATGCGTGGCTCTATGCGTGTGTGTTTGCATGTGTGTGTACAAGCATATGTATGTTTGCGCGCATTCTGTGTGTATGCATGTATGTGTGCATGCATGTGTTTCTTTCCATGTGCCTGTGGGGTGGAGAGGGCTCCCGTAAGCCGTGGTGAAGACAACCCTTCTAGGAGAAGTAAATCTCTGATTTAAAAAAACATAAAGTGGGAGACCAGTACCAGAATTAAGCTGGTCTTCAGTTTAACTTGTTGCTGGCTATCTTGCTCTTGCTTGTTGCTGGACCTCAACATTTTGAACGGAGAGAGAGATTTAGCTGTCGTACAAAATTAAATCTCTGTAACATCATCTTTGTATAGATACTCCCTCAGACATTTGTCTATAAAATAGTCCTATACCAATGGAAAAGTTGTGATTCGTGTAGGCTAGAAATGCTGGAAGCATGTAATAATTGATCTGCCATCATTATATGTATCCCTGTGTGTATGTACGTATATGTCTATGTATGTTTATATATGTACTTGTGTATGTATATGTATATGTATATATATATCTATGTGTATATGTATATATGTTGTGTGTTTGTATGTATATATGTATGTATATATATGTCTGTGTATGTAGGTATATGTATGTGTATCTATGCATATGTGTATGTTTGTGTATAAATGCATAGATATGTATGTATATGTATTTAAATGTATGTGTATGTATATGTGCATATATGTGTACGTATTTGTATGTGTATATGTATGTATATGTGTGTTTGTATTTGTATATATGTGTGTATATATGCGTATGTATTTGTGTATGTATGCATGTGTGTATGTATATGTATTGTATATTGTATATGTGTGTATGTATATATGTATATATGTGCGTGTCCAAGCGTCTGTAAATCATATTAATTGGACTGTTGTTTTTCGTCGATTCGTACGTTGAGTTATTTGGAAAATTATGTGTGAATTTGTCAACATGATCATAATCATTATCATGTACTGCATATGTGTGAGTCTAAAACAAACTTTTTATTTAAAAAAAAATAAAGGAAGGAGGAAAAAGATAAGGAAGGAAAAGGGACAAAAACGGTCCAGCCGTTGATAACTTACTATGTATGACTTTTGGAATGTTCCTTCATGTGTATTTTACATGTATATATGTGTGCAAGTATGTATAGGCATATGTATGTATGTGCATATTTGTGTGCCTCTACGTGATTATGGTTGCATGTGTGTGCACATGCATGCATATGTTGGCGTACATCTGTATGTACGCATGTGTTTATTGTCATGTGTATGTGGGGTGGAGAGGGCTCCCATAAGCCGTTGTGAAGGAAACCCTTCTAGGAGAAACAAATCTTAGATTTAAAAAATAAAAAATTAAAAAAAACATAAAGCGGGAGACCAGTACCCGCATTAAGCTGGTCTACATTTTGACGTGTTGCTGCCTATCTTGCTCTTGTTTGTTGCTGGATGTCAACATTTTGAACACAGAGAGAGAGATTTAGCTGTCGTACAAAGCTAAAACTCTGTAACATCATCTTTGTATAGCTACTCCTTCAGCCATGGAAAAGTTGTGACGCGGGTAGGCCTGAAATGTGGGAAGCATGTAATAATTGATCTGCCATCATTATATGTATATATGTATGTATAGGTGTATGTATGTTCATGTACAGGTGTATGTATATGTGTGTATATCTATGTGTATATGTCTGTATATGTGTATATGTATGTATATATGTATGTGTGTATGTATATATGTATATATATTGTTTGTATGTATGTGTATATTTGTATGTGCGTGTGTATGCGCATATATGTATGTGTGTATGTGTATATATGCATGTGTGTATGTATGTATATGTATTCATATATATGTGTATGTATGTGCATGTTTGTGTATGAGTGCATATTCATGTATGTGTATGTATATGTAGGTAAGTGTATGTATATATATGCATATGTGTACATATGTGTATATGTATGCATATGTGCGTATGTATTTGTAGATGTGTGTGTGTTTATATTTATGTGCATGTGTATGTATGCGTGTGTATGTATATGTATGTATAGAATAATAAAACGGATTTCATGACAGGAAGTTGAAACTTAAATTTGGAGATCTTCCGTCCCATGTTCTATGAACTGAGATATTTATATTTCCCATAATTGGATTTTAAAAGATTAACATAATAATAGATTTGACATGGCATCATAAATGTATTACTTATGTCATATTTATTGTTTTATTTCTTACATCTATCTATCTATCTATATATCTATAAAAACAGAGATGTGTGTGCCACAGACGATTTCTGATTGGTTAATCCAATAATCACATCTCCTAAAAAACTATGGTTCGTAGGCTCTTAACTTTACCATAAAATATTACGGCTTTATTTATTGTTCATCTTGGAAGGGTTTAATTTTTTTCTAACTTTTTATTTACAAATTAAAAAAATACGAAACTTACACAATCTTACAATCCAACCTACGACATCACGGCCGCCATTCTGGTGCTAGCCGCAGACACGTACACAACACGAAAACAATGTTTTGAAAATCTAGCAAAAATTAATTTTCCTGAAATTTTTCAATATTTAAAAATAAATTATGCCGGCTGATAAAATTTTTAAACTTTTTTTTAAAGCTAGAAAGATAAAATTTAAAAACACTTATTTTTATGTAAAACGCGCGTTCACTCGTGGTCTTTTCATTTCGGGTTTGTATTACTGTACACATAGATTCGAAAAAGTTGTCAAAAAACAAATATATAACAAATAAATGTTATCAAAGGCAAGATAAGTTACTTTTCTACCAAACTGGATATATTTTTCGTGTTTTTATTCAATGTAACACATTTATTCAGCTCGAAAAACGGGTTTGTATTACTGTACACATAGATTCGAAGAAGTTGATAAGATACGAAACAATACAGCACGAAAACACGCGCACACACGCACACACACTCACGTCTACTACCGTCCTTGGCTACGTCACGTTGTTATGGCAACACGATAAATACACAGTAAATTTGATTTTCTTCATTTCTACGCAAATATTACGCAAATATAAATCATATAGAATATCTGTATGAATATAATTACACGTAATAGTTAAATAAAGATGATCATCGTATAAGAGAACCGAAAAAAAAACTAATAGGGAATTTGTATAAAGTTGTATTTTCTTTTTAAATAAATAGAAAACAGAGGTGTTAATATTTGGAAATGTACCTAGCAGATACCTCCATTTTAGGCCAAATTTCGCAATCTAGCCTTTTTTTCTCGCCATATTGAGATGCGCACAACACATCTGCAATTTTTTTACGTTTTTTTTTCTTTTTTTTTTAAATCTGCAATTTTTTTGCGTTTTTTTTTAAATAAGAATACTATTGAATATGCAAAGAAATTGAAGAATGCAAAGAATTGAAGAATTTTTATACGAGATTATTTTCGAAACATGCGCAGTTGGACACGCATGGATAACTTCGAAACTTCGTTTATTTACTTCTGTTACAAATTAAAAAAAAAAAACACCCCAAAAATGGCATCTGTCTTCGCAAAAAAAAAAACTCATATTAAAATGGAGGTATTCTGCTATGTACGGCAGTTACCTGCCCTTGGGGAATTCCTGGGCTTGCAATAACATTTCCAAAATGGCCACGTTGACGTAGCCGTGATAAATCATTGTTTTTCGCTGTAAAAAAAAACTACTTGATCAAATGAAGTGAAATTTTTTTTCGTAGAACTTCAGTCTATAACAGTTACGTACAATAAAAAATTTTTTTCAATATTTCCATTTTTTAATGTCGTCACTAAACTGTATAAGTACCAGACTATCAATACACACAAAAAAATATAGATTTATTTTTGGGTAAAGTTCCCCCGGGTTTTCCTTTCACTTCAGTAAATAATGGTCTTTTGTTATATATATGGCGTACTATTATCCTTATATATATGATGTTTATGTTTATATATATGTATAAGTGATAGTGCCTGTGTGTGTCTGTGCGTCTGTGTGCATTTCCCTACGCTAAAACTCTGTCAATTTTAAGCCTACAGATTCGAAATTTGATATACAGGGTACTGAGATTTGGGAAAATCGATGTGATAGGTTTTCGACAGAAATTTGGCGATTAAGTGGTCAATATTCAACAATTTGACCTTTGAGAACTCTTCCAAACTCCTCCTACAATTTAAGGTCTAAACACGTGATATTTTATATATAGATTCCTTGGACATGGATCTAACTTATTAACTTTACTTGATCCCTAAACAATAAATTTTAAGAGGTCATAATAGGGGTCAAAGTTTTAAAAAATTGACCTTTTTTTTTCCTCAGCATACACTTCAAAACACCTGGGCAACGCCGGGCACCGATTGCTAGTCATATTTAAAAATATATCTGTAAATTTGTATAGTGCATCAACGTATAGTCTTAAATAAATAATTTTGTTGTATTGTTGGTCCCGGAAAACGTCGGGTAATCTGATCCTGAAGAATTATTAGTACGATTGTTTCGAAGTCTAGATGTTTTGTCAGCTGAAATGAAAACTTGATAAAATGGAACATTTAGAAAAACATAAACAAATTTAAGTGAAAAAGATGGGGTGATTGTTGTTTTGTGCTACGTAGCATTAATTATTAGTCACGTGGTCAGAGATTTAAACAAAGATAGTTTTTATATACCCGTAGAGAGTTAGTCAGACTGGTTAGCGACACTATGAGAGTTAGAGAGTCAGAGGTTAGTCCAGTAAGGAGCGGACGCATAGCAAAATGTGAGACAAGGAGAGACTCCAGAAACGAAATACGTCAGGAATAAACGTTGCAAATAATAACCCGAGTGTTGATTTTCGTTCTTCATGAAATGAAGCTTTTGTAGAACCGTCAATCTAGACCAACCGAGGGAAGAAGTTTAATCTCCGGCCCCTCTTTTTGGCCTCATTATAATCCCGCAGAAAGATATTTATTCGTTTCCCGTAGAAACTGGTTGTAAGATGTTATTCGTCCCGTTTGTTGAACTGTTGTTGATGGTATCTACATCTGTTTATTAAATGTGTAATACACACTTATAAATATATTTGCACACTCTAGACGATCACAGAAACAAAATTATAAATATATATGAACACTAGCGGTGAAACGAAAGACTCGTAAATTTATATACGCACGCTATGTAGACGACTATATATGTTTCAAAGATTGCACAACCGAGGGTGGTAGTGAGGATAAGCTCCCTCTCCCTAAAATTGCCCTCATCGTGTATGCCCCAAATGACCCTGACAACCAAGTCCAGCTCTTAGTTTCCTTGTGTTATTTAGCTACTAAGCACGGCGAAGCTGTTTATACTAACTGAACAAAGGCATTAAAACCCGTCACTTCAGGAAGATGGGGATCGTCAAATTCGGGGTAGTAGCTCACCAAGCCCAGGCGATTCTGATTCAAACCATCATCAGTGGAAAAACTAAGGGAGTAACTCCCAACAGAATTCGTATTCCTGTCTGTTTGTTTGTTCACAATTGAATTAATATATACAAAAGGTCCGTTACTTTACTCTTCCATTTATTTCTATATATATATATAGTAGGATTCTTGCAAAATATAAAATTAAGAGGTTACCTCATTTGCATATTACATTAAGGAAAATTGATTTTACTAAATAGCAATATGTTAGTTAATGTTTCTAGCGAGAGAAGTGTTCTGCTTAAAAGTGTTACTTTAAAAAGTGTTACTTTAAATAACAATTATATTGATAATATATTAAATTTAATTTATTTGGAATTATTATTTCCGACATCGACTTTTTGAAAAACGGGCTAGAGTTATTCCCTCCTGGAAACATCGAGGTCTGAAAAAAGTTAAAACAAACTCTTCACTAAATAAAATAATTTAGTAATTTCAAGAAGTTTCTAGCGTGAAAAAATAATTCCGCGTAGACTGAAAAATGTTTTCCTTTTTTCTTTTTAAACTATTCAAACAAACAAAAAACATTTACGAATAAATTGAAAAGATTTCATTTGTTTTTATTATTCTTGAAACATCTATACAGATTTTTTTTACTTTTCCGGCAATTGAAACTTAAGCAAAACTTTCAAAAATAAAAAAGCGCCCCCCCCCAAAAAAAAAAGTCGAAACATTTTTTATTGACGAAAAAAAAGAGACCAGTTAAAAACGTGCCTTTACAAAAAAAAAAACTGACACACGCATGTATTAATATTTATAAACGTTATTTTTCAAGGTCATATTACCGTCAGTCATCGTAGTCCAGTGGGTATAATAAATGGCCAGATACCTTTTCAGGTTCGAGCCCATCAACGTTGCTAATTTTTATTATTTTTTTCGGTCGCTCAGGTACTGGCTATGTTTATTGAAACAAAAGTTGCTTTCATTTATTTTTTTGGGGGGGGGTTCTTTCCAGCGCACGGGCAACAAAAGTGCTATCCGGAGAAGAGTTTCTTCTCTTTGTATCCCTCCTGCCAGAATATCTGGTGGAGAGGGTATCACGTACTTCTTGGGGGGGGGTTGCATTTACATGTTTTTATCCGTTCCTTTATTTTTTAAATTGTTGTGGAGTATCGACGTTGCCCATGATGAAAAAGATTAATATCCTTAGCGTATAGAAAGTGTGTTCCAAACACAACTTCATGTCGACCAGTGCAACGTCGGGTACTAATGCTAGTAATATATAATACTAAGAATTCCCTAATATGCAACTGGGGAGGAGGGGAACGAATTAATGAATGTTAGCTGGGGAGGAGGGGAAAGAATATTTTTGCTATACTAACGATTTAATGAATGTTAGCAGGTTGTCATAAGTGTTGGTGCTGATTATTTATTGGTTGTTTCAACACCTTAGAACAGAGTTTTTCACACTTTTTTATGCTGGTGCCCCCAAGTGACTTCCAGTGAGCTCAGTCTTTAGTGTTTGGGGAAATGTATTTTTCCTTTTAAAATCACTCGATACAGCCTTGAAAAGGCGACAGCGAAATCGGTTAGCTGACCCACTCCTTTATTTTTCTTCTTCCTCCTCTTTTTTAAAGGTGTTTTACATATTTTACTTTCAACTATGATTGCAATATATATGTAATTATAGAGTGTCCCAAAATGATCTGTCGGTAAAAACAATATAAAATCTACATATCTATAAAGGTGAAATTGTCTGTGTGTGTCTGTGTGTGTACATTTCCCTACCAAACTACTCCGTCAATTTTCAGTCTACTGACGCGAGATTTGACATAAGGGGACTGAGATTTGAGGAAATATTTTTAATTGGTTTTCAGCCAGAAATTTGACTGTCAAGTTAGTTAAGTTCAACGATTTGACCTTGGAAAACTCTACCAAACTCCTTCTCCAACACTTGAACAACACTTCAAATTTTAGATGTAGGTTACTTGGACATGAGTCAATATTTTTCTTCAATTTGAGCTCAAAACAATAAATGTTAAGGGGTCAAAATTGGGGTCAAAGTTAAAAGAAGTTGACCTCTACGATCTTTACCAAATTGCTCAGCCAATTTTTGTTTAAACATTTAAGATTTTAAATAAATTGTATTCAGACATAGGGCAAGCTTTTGAATCAGTTTTTGGCCGTAAATTTGGCTGTCAAGACGTCAAAGTTCAAAAGAGTTGAACTTTGCGGTCTCTAGCAGACTATTAAGCAAACTTTGAAATTTTACATAAAGGGTATTCAGACATACAGAAAGATTTTTAATCAGTTTATGGACAAAAATTTGGCTGCCAAGAGGTCAAAGTTAAAAGACGAGAACTTTGCAGACTCTACCAAACTCCTCAGCCAATTTAGGGTCTAAACACTTGAAATTTTAGATGTAGGTTACCTTTACATAAGTTAAACTTTTTAATATATGTATATACATATGCACATTAAGTTATGAACAGTACATAGGGCCCGAGCAGAACCGGGTTGAACCGCTAGTACCAATTAAAGAAAATAAAGTATTTCTTTTTAAATGTCCGTAAAATGCAATTTTTTTTTAATTAGGTTAAAATTTATTTATATCTGTATAGATGTGTTTTTTTTTTCAAGGCAATGTTCTCGAATCATTTGATTTGTTTGTCTGGTGATGTTGGCTGGCCCGCAAGATCGCCTGATCCAAACCCCTCTCATTTTTTTTCTTGTCGGCATATTTGAAGTCAAAAGTATTCAGCCACCGCCTTCGAGCTCTTGAAGAATTAAAACGAGTTATTCGTTCTGAAATTGCTGCTATTCCACCCGAAATGATCCATCGAGTTATTGAAAACAATCGTGTATTAGCAACGATGGGAAACATTTAGCCGATTTTATATTTACGACTGTTTGAACTATAAAATGGCATTCTACGAACAGTAAGAAAAGAAAAATATTTTCTTTATTTAACCGTTATTTAATTTTTTTTTTTTTGAGAAACAAATGTTAGATCGTTTTTGGTACACCCTATATATATATATATATATATATATATATATATATATATATATATATATATATATATATATATATATATATATATATATGCATATATATGTATGTATATACAGGGTGACCCCCCAAAAAAGAGGACATTCAATTGTTTTTCTGGGCATTTTACAGTCAACGGAGAAAAAAAGCCAAAGACCCTAGTGTTTTGATGTGATGTTTTGAATATAATAAACTAGTTATGACCAAAGTTTCATTTTATTCGGACAAAACACTAAGAAACGGAGCCTAATTAGAGTTGGGGTCCCCTTTTTTTGGGGGGGGGGTCACCCTGTATATGTATGTATGTATGTATGTATATGTATGTATATATATATGCATGTATATATATATGTATGTATATATATATATGTATATATATGTATATATATTTGTGTGTATATATATATATATATATATATATATATATCGGAAATACTGACTGAAATGTAACCCTCTAGTTTAATCTCTATATGTAATTTCTGCCCTCATATTTCGTGGAAACTAGTTCGCTTACTTTTTTTTATTTTTTTATTTTTTTATTGGGGGGTCAGTACTGGAGGCTACTCTAGGATAAGGGTTAAGTGAGACAACAAGATCAGTCACAATAGAACTTAGGTTATACTGAGACAACAAGATCAGTCACAATAGAACTTAGGTAAGGCTAAATCATTTAAATTGACAACTCAATTTTGTGTCATTTCGATCTGCACTAATTCGCTCGTCCAAATTTACACTAGCTGAGGTAGCTATTCTTCGACTTACGTCTATCACAATGGAACACTCAATGTACATAAAATCTTGCCATAAACTACCTCATAAGTCATCAAAATTAGTTCAAATCATTGATTGTTCCCCATCTTTCGGTCGATAATATCTCCATCACATTACTCTCTATCCTTGAGTGGCTCTTGATCTCTATATTTGGTGATCTGATAATAAAAGAATATTTTATGTTTAACATTTTCCTTTATTAAACTGTCCAAGAATGTGTTAAAATTATTAACTCGTCCTCTGATGAGTATTCCAACACTGATCATTCATAAGCCACACAACAATGTTGTAAAAGATCACTGCAGACTGATTTTTTGCAACTGGTGTACTCTTCAGAATAATCTTATAACTTTCTCCAGGCTATCAATTCTTAAGGAATCGTTACAAATCTAACAGGCGACTGATTACTGTTAATACATCTAAAACAAGCTTTTCTCTTTTTGCAGGGTAGTTGTAAATTTTCTTCAACGGGATCGTTACATTTTAACGGACCCAGCAGGTTGTATCCGAGACAGTCGCAAATGGACATCAAAGGAAATTCGAAATACAGTGCTGTAATTCATGGTACTTTCAAAACAACGCATTGCATCTTGTTTTAAAAGCCTCTTTAGTTCGCCATGTTGTTAACAAACCTTCGCCGTGTACAAACACATGCTTTTTTCCTCCTACCTTGATATGTCAATCACTCCACTCCAATCGTCACCACGCGTTAATTTTTATAAATCTGTTTTCTTTAACCGTTTATAACCTGAATTATGATATAGATGATTTAAAAAATATTTATTGTTAATTTTAGTTAGTTTAAAAGGTAATAATACTAACTGGTAAAATTTTTAAGTTCAATAGTTAAACTACCACTAAGAATGTTTACATTTCATAAACTTGCCTTGATTATTATCCATAGTACTTGAGAAAAGTATGTTTATGACAACAAACAAAATCCTCCACGCTCTGAGACAGATAGTAGTATACTTAATGTAAGCAATGGACAGTTGCAATCTGGAGGTATATGGAATCTACCCAAATACTGAACTTATACGCACAAGGTGTGGTTAAATCAATTCCCTACTGTATTTGTGCTATTATATTTATTTATTTACGATTAAATAGATTAGTTTAATCAGGCCATAAAGGGCTGACGCATCTATGCATACAGCTTGCACCATTCACACGGTTGCCCGACCATTTTTTTTTGTCACAAGTTCCGATTGCATCTTTTTCAAAATTTTCTCTCGCACTCACACGTTCTTCCCCCACACCAAAGCGCGCTCGCAGCCCACGTGCCACACGTTAATCTAATTCCGGTACCTGTTTGCCGGTTGCTCGCACGTGATGCCTTTCTTTCTCTCCCCTGTTCTTTTCGTTCTATTCCTCCGCTGTGACATCACATCCTGTCACGCTTTGTCAGTTGCACATATGAGATGCCGTTGCTGTTGTTGTTACCGCACACGCCTCGGCGGTTCTCTTCCATTTTTACCACAAATGCTAGAGTCCTCATCTGACCCCAACTGAAATGAATGACCCTTTCCTCGGAGAAGTCATCTTCTTTGATAACTTCTACGACTGACCTTCATTTAAAAAAATGGAAAACTTAAACTAAATCATTTGCCAAGTTCGATGAATAAATCATTGGATCTTTCTACCATTACAGAAAGTGTCTCACTTCTGATGTAACCTCCTACCTGTATAAAAATCAAGCACTAACATGAAATACTGTTGCCACATCTTAGCAGATGCCGCTTAGATCAGCCTTTCCTGCCTTAACAGAGTATAAAATTGATGTCGAAATCTATTCTATTCCTATCAGCCTTGCAGAAAAGACGTTTCTAGTCCCTCTCTACTTTATAATGATTTTCATATAAGGTGCTCGACTGAACTACGGTCGACTCACCCCTCCACCGTGTAAAATCCACAAAAAGAATCTCTCTGGCGACAACTACTGTTATTAAGTTTCTTTTTTCCTTCCATATGCATAATTCTGAACGTAACTTTCACGGGAAAATGTATTTTCAGGAACTATTCGTCTGTGAAACACAATACAACGGAGATACTTCCCAGCTAACTACAACATAGTCGTTTTCAAGCAATCTTCTAAAATAATCAAATTCTGTCCCGCAATCTTCTAAAATAATCAAATTCTGTCTAGTTTCAACCATCGTTACCAATCTTTAATATATTTTTCATCGTGCATTTGAACTAATTAACTCTTATCCTCGGGTGACTTTTGGGTTTTTATAAGCGGTTACGGCAATTATTTCCCTTTCACGGCCTGAAACCAGCGCCCAAGAGAAAATGAATACAGAGGCGCCTCAAGCAATTTGCAATACACTAACCTTTTCTGAAAAGGCGAAAATGCAAAGCCTAGGAGGATGGACCTACTAGAACTGCGCAGGACCATACCTTGCATCAACAAAGAGCTAGGCAAAACAAAATGCCATACACTGCCAGTTTTATTTGGGTATTAAACCGCCACCTCGAAGAGTGGAGCGGCGACTCGTTAGTATATAAAAAGGCATTGAACTTGTCCCATTGATTCCACCGTCCGTGTGTTTAACTATAAAGCTAATGCACTTTTTTTTTAATTATTGGGTGCAGTTCATTAATTACTTGTGTTCCTTTTACTATACAACCTTTCTTGCGTGTACGCGTGTTCAATTCAGGAATGAAAAAATAAATAGACGTATGTTACATCGAAGTCGCCATTAAACCTCATGTGAATACAATGCCGTAGAAAGAGTGCAAAATCTAACAAACATAAAAGACTGTTAATTAAATCTATTCCGATTTCAACTCATTTTTCAACTGAACACAATAGAACAAATTAAAACGTTACAAGTCTACGTAAATAAAATGGCGTAGGTGGCTGTTCACTTTCTTGACTTTTATGGATTAAGAACCAAACGAATAGACTTTATACAGGCCACGAACACTTTGTTTGTGATTAAATTGTGCTAAAAGCCGTTGTGGACTCGTGAAGGGTTAGAAAAAATGACGAGATTGAACGAAACAAAGTATTAAAGAAAATAAGAATATAGCAGATAAAGAGAGCGATTGCATGTAACTCTGACGGCCAAGTATTAGATTATGATTAGCTCAACACCAAGAGGCATGTTCTAATTGTATTTATAGTAAGAGGAAGAATTTATTGAAGTCCATAAAGTAGGTACCATAACATAAGCCATGAAAGGTTCACGTGGACCAATCGTAAAGAACAAAGAAGATCACAACAAAATGAAGTAGATTATCAGACAGCAGTTGTCAGGGTTAGTATTGATAGGCATCTGAATTTCAAAATCTATGTCTAGCCACACTGATAAGACGTGAAACGACAAAAAACTGTCTGTGGAAGACTATAGTTTATATCTAACTAGTAGCTTCTAATCGATGTCAGCCGGGGGTTAAGTTAATTTTGTTTTTAATCATCAGAACTGTTATCACTCAGAGCGAGTTAAAAGTAATAAAACGTTTCACTTGGATCAATTTTAAAGGACATAAAAAGTTGCAAAAAATTTTAAGACATCAGTGTTCCCGGTTGGTAGATTTGACATCTGATGAGTTGTGAAACGACAAAACAGCTGACTGCACATGACTCTCATATTTAACGAGCTATTTCTACGCGGTGTAGCGCTTACGTTTATCTTTCACAAGAAAGTCGACGCTTATCAAGACCCGAAGCCCACTCGAGGATAAGGCTTAATGAATATGAGTGTGTAGCGTAGTAATAGTTAATGGTTAAAATTGGATTAGAATTTGATCAAGGGGCTGGTTAAACAAGAACTTGTTTACATTGAACTTGAAGACGGTCATAGTTTAGTAAGCCGAAAAGTAGGCCAGCGGAACAGTTTTTCACAGACCGACAGTTCTAGAAAAAACTATCTTTCTTCATAAAATTTCTTAGATTTAGGCACAGATAGAGCAGTACATTTTGTAAATTTCAGGAATTTTTATCATCTATATATATACTAGCTTGGGTGCCTGGCGTTGCCCGGGTTTTTAGAGGTGTGTGTTGAGCAAAAAAAAAGTAGTAGTAGTAGGAAGGCAGGCTCGAACCCGTACTATGAAGGAGAAAAAGAACGTGACAAAAAATCATGACGCCTTTGCCGTTGCGTCCATCGCCAAACCGGAAGTGGCGAAGGTTTAAATTAAGGCTAGACAATCGAAAAGAAGGAGTGACTTTCGAAAATATCGACGAAAAAAGCGACCTCTCCTTGTAGAAAAGTGACAGTTGAGAGTGAGTGAATTAATGTTTGCAGCTAATTTTTCGATATTTGACGTTCGAAGGGTGAAGCTTCCGATACCAATTTCATGGACATCCGTCGCCTCTGTGGAAAGTTTTAAGCAGTCATACAAACATACACACATACACACATTTAAACAGACATGTAAGATTTATATTATAGATATTTATATATTCACAGAAAAAAACAACGTCCTACTTGTGAAATATCGGGTAGAGTTCTAAATGGTTGGCTGATAAAATCCCTTGTTTAAGATGAAGTAAGTACATCCCATAGTCGAATTTCGCCGGGGTATTCCTTGATATGTGTTAGCTAATACATTTTCTTTTGCGTATCGCGGTTGCTCGTGGCACCTTACACGCTTTGCATACAAGAGATTCGGGTTTCGACTCCTGAGGTCGGATATGTTCAACTAATGAGCTTAAATGAAGGAAAAACTCAAGTCTTGGACTTCCATTTACTTGGCTGGCATTGCTTGTGTGAGCTGCGACGTCGTTTGACTGTAGGAATAATTATATCATCTCACATCCTGAAAATTCTAATATGCATACACACACAGAGAGACACACACACACACACATATAAGAATTTTCAAAATGTGAGATGATATAATTATTATATAATATATATATATATATATATATATATATATATATATATATATATATATATATATATATATATGCATCGCATTTTTCGAGATGTCGTGCATACACGCTTGAATGTCTTCTTATTCACTAGAAATGCGCATTTTTCCATCACAGACCTTCACGCGATCACGTATTAATATGTCATTTTTCGAGATGCACGCCTGCTCAACAGCCCTCTCAACCTTCGCGTATCTTTTCTATTTTTTATTTACTTTCCTTTTCAATATTTTTATTTTGTCTTTTTTCATCTTTTCATCTTTTCAAATTTTTTTTCTCTGTGGTTTTTGCATAAGTTTTACTCCCGCTTTCTGCTACGTATCACCAGAGTATTGATTATTCGTTTTCAAAATCAGATATGTGTACTGGTTTACATACCTCTGTACAGGGGATTCACTTCTAATGTAAACGATTATTATTAACTTTGAAAAACCGTTGCTAGGCTCGGTAGTGTGGTCTATGTTTTGTTTAATTAAACTTTTTGAAAACATACTAAAGAGCAGGATGAAACTCTTCGTTAATTGAATATTCGGATATCACCGACATTTGTGAAATTTAAATAATCTATACTCGTATAGATTTGTTTTTTATTTTGTATTTATATTCATATTAAAAACCCTTATTTTTATTTATCTATACTAGAAAGGCAAAAATCTGTTAAATGAATGCTTAAACTTTCCACAGAGGCGACGGATTTTCACGAGATCAGTATCGTTTTGAAGCGCGACCCCTCGGACGAAAAATATCGAAAGATTGGCCAAAAACATTAATTCCTTCACCCTCAACTGGGCACTTTTCTACAGGAAGGTGCAGCAAAAAAATCTTTCCTTCATGACAATTTAGCCAAACACGTATGCGTAAAAAAACGTTCCTTTTTGAATTAGTTTAAATATTAAAAAAACGACCTACCTTCGCTCACGCGACCACAGACCGACCGTTATAGTGGCAGCGTCGTTATCTTAAGATAGCACGTTGGAGCCTACATATCCGATATATTTTTTCGATTTTTAATGTTTTAATATTAAAACAGGAATATTTATGTCATTTTTACGTTCGTATTTTTTTTTATTTTTTCATCATGTTACTCTTTTTTTGTTTTTGTTTTTCAATTCTTTTAATAAGTTTTAACATTTAAACATTTAAACATTTAAACAGGGTTATTTATGCCATTTATCTTACGTCTGCTTATTCTTTATTTTTCATTTTGTTTTGATTTACCCCCACACCTCACCACACATAGGCAACGCCGGTTATCCCCGCTAGTCTATAATATAAATCTCATCCGTCTGTTTAAATGTATGTATGTATGTATCTTTATATGTCTCGCAAAAATTTTCGATAGAGGCCACGGATTTTCAAAAGAGTGGTATCATTTTTAAGCTCGATCAAACGAACGACACATATCGAAAAATTGGCCAAAAACATTAATTCCTTCATCCTCAACTAGGCACTTTTCAACAGGGAAGGGTCGTTTTTTTTTTGGGGGGGGGGTTCGCCGATATTTTCGAAAGTCATCGCCTCTTTTCGATTGTCTAATCGTAATTTAAACCTACGTCACTTCCGTTTTAGCAATAGGCGCAATAGCTAACGCGTCATGTTTTTCCCACTTTCTTTTCCTCCTTCGTTGTACGGGTTCGAGCCTGCCTGCCTTCTGCCACTTTCTTTGTGCTCGCAATTTTTCTTTTCTTTTTATTTGCTCAACCAATACCCCTTCCACACACCTCCACTTTCTTTTCCGCCTTTGCTTCATGGGTTCGAGCCTGCCTTCCTGCTACAACTTTTTTTCTCTCACCACCCACCATCGAAAGCCCAGGAAATGCCGATCACCAAGACTAGTCTATAATATAAATATCACCTGTCTATGTATATGTATGTATGTGTGTATGCCTAAAAGTTTTGACAGAGGGGACGGATATTCACGAGATCTGTATTATTTTGATGCTCGAACCTTCGGACGAAAAATATCGAAAAATCGGCCGAAAACATTAATTCCTTCACCCTAAATTGGGCACTTTCTACAGGAAGGGGTCGCTTTATTCGCCGATATTTTCGAAAAAAAAATTCCTTCTTTCGATTAACTAGCCTTAATTTGAACCTGCGTCACTTCGGGTTTGGCGAGGGACGCAACAGCAAACACGTCACGTTTTTTTTCGCTTTCTTTTCCTCCTTCGCGGTACGGGTTACAGCCTGCCTGCGTACCACCACTTTTTTTTTAACACACACCTCCAAACACCCGGGAAACGCCGGGCACCCAGGCTAGTTTTAAAATACAATACAACTTTGTTATATGTGAATCGCTGAATTGCATTCATCTGCAAAAGATGTAGTTAATTTTCATATTCTTTTAAACATTTACTTTTATTTAATTCCCTATTAGTTTTTTCGGTTTTCTTATGGAATCATCTTTAGTTAACTATTACGTGTAATTATATTCATGCAGACATTCTACATGATTTATACTTGCGTAATATTTGCCTAAAAAGGTTATAGCAAACACAAATCTCTTTCTATATATATTTATATATGCGTATATATATTTGTTAAAAAAAACTTTGCCTATCAAACTCCTCTGTCAGTTTTTTGTCTACAGACATGAAACTTAATATATAGGGTATTAGAACTCATGCGAAACTTTATATTTGGGTTTTAGATGGGGAAAATTGGTGCAAAAGATTGAAAATTAAAGAAATGGAATTTACTAGGTTATGGTCCAACGACGTAATTACGAATACGTATGCGTAACGTAATAGCTATTGGTTCATGTTTTAATTTTTAGCCTTACAGCAAACAGGTCTTCATAGCTCAGGCATTAACATCAAAGGAAAAAGTAAGTCGTAAGCTAAACGTTTTGGTTTCGATTCTGGGTGGTTGCGCACGGGTCATTTTTTTTTTTTTTTTACTTTTTAAATCATTATTACATGCAAATATAATATAATAATTGATACGAAATCTGCATTAATCAAAATATCATATTTAAGCGTATTTTACGACCCGGGCAATTCGGGTTGATTGCTAGTATGTTTATAAGACATCAAATAAAGAATATTCTCTTTTTACTTTTTTAGTATTCTAAAGGCGACATAATCACCTCCCAAATTAAAATTTTTCAGATTTTATTTTAGCTTTGATCCATTGTTAGTAGACACCAAACAACGAAGTTCCATGACTTCTTCAGACGTCTGAATTTTGTACAATTTAAACTGAAAATCATGTAATATAACTAATGAAAATAATAACTCAAGAAATAGCAATAATGCCAACGAATCTTATTTTTAATTAGCTAAAGTATAAATTACTGAACTATAAAAGCATTCGCACACAACACGTATACGCATTTAGCATGATAAGTTTCCTGTGTGAATGAAACATAGGCGTACCTTCTACTCATCGAACTATAATCCACAGATTTTTAGCACAGGGGTTATTTTTGTGTTTTTACAAGGGAGTCACCACTTACCAAGGCTCAAAGGCCACTCAAGGATAAGTGTTAATGAGTGTATGGCGGTAACTGAGACAGCAGCGTTGTGATCGTTAGTTGTGACAATTAAGTAAAATTGGATTATTTAAGAAGACGACCCCGAAAGAGTTTGTTTACATTGCACTTGAAGACGATCATGTTATAGTTAAGTCAACAGCATGCCTGCGTTCCACAATCGGGCAGTTCTATGAAAAGAATTGTTGTTGATTGAATTTGATTTAGGCACAGATAAAGAGTGGTGGATTGTTGATAGTGGTTTTAGCTAGACGAGTCGTTTTTGTGAAAGTTTTGTAAGGGGGCATAGATTGAAGTTCAGGCGAGCACTTTCCATGACGATAGAGCCAAGACATTCTCGAAACATCTCTTCTGTAGGAAAGAGGTTGTAGGAGAGAGAAAAGGGTGTCCGTACTAGGTTTCCATGCCGGTTTTGAATTCTGTCAAATCAGAAAAACTTGAAAACTATTGAAGAGGACAACCACAATCAAATCAAGTCAGCGGCAAGAAATGTTTGTATCAGAACTATTGACAGAGTAACATTCAGAACATATCATTAATCGCCAATAGAAAATAATCGTTTATCATTCATGACAGAAATCCAATGTAGTCTATTTATGCCAAATAAAATAAGAAGATTGCATAAAAGATTTGTTTCTGAAGTTTTAAATGAAGATTGATTATTCGGATTGTTCGGATTATTCGATCTATTCTTCTAATCATGAGTGCTATATTCGCAACATTTAGGTCGATGTAACCTCTGATCTTCTTCGTGTGTATATTTTCGGATTCGGCAATCTTTCTGTTGACTGAAACTAAGCGCGGGTGACACTTAAAATACAATTGCAGATTATTTAGAACTTATATCAAGTAGTGGCTGACGGAACGAGAGCGTGCTAGTCCATGGATTAAATCAAAATTTCAGTTCGAAATTCCATGAAGAAAGATTTAAAATTTCACCTGAAAAAATGTCAAAGCTTACACCGACTAAAACGCTCTGAAAATAACACTCAGGATGATAACAATAGTTCAAAAAGTCCAAGTAGTCCGAAGACTATCAATGTTATTAATCATTTGATAGGCATCATTCGGGAAAGATTGACTCTATATTTATGGAGTGAACCCCTATCAAACTTCTTACGTTTATACTATTTATTAAATAGCTAAACAGGTAATCATTGAACAAAACATTTTGATTACTTAGTTTAAGAAGAAAGAATAACTTAGATCATCTATAATTTTTTTTAATTAACCAAACACACTTTCACCATCATCTATTCCGTGCTCTAAACTCATGAGCAAAAAAAAAAAAAATGGGCCAAGAGTGAAAGAAAGAAGAAATCGATTTTTCAACATGTTTCCATGAATTTTTGTTAATTTTAACTGAAAATTTCTATTTTGCAGATCATTATTATTATAGCATATAATAATAAGTGGAAAAATTAATCCTAAAAATGGTAAAGACCGCATCTTAGCGAGGATATAAAAAACCAAATTGCAGGATTAAGGCAGTCCAAAATGACTTTTTTTTTGTTTTTTTTTTTTTTACAAGGTGGTCACCATATATCAAGGCCCGGAAGCCACTCGTGGATAAGGGTTATTGTAAGTACAGTACGTTAGTGTGGATATTTAAAGTGTCTACTTAAGGGGGCGGTTCATCAGGAATTTGTTTACATTGGACTTGAAGACATCCAAGTTGTAGTCAGAAGGGAAGCAGGCAGACGGAACAGAGTTCCACAGGCGTGCAGTTCTAAGAAAGAAGCTTTGTTCATGGAATCTACGTTTTGATTTAGGCATAGATAAAGAGTGGGGAAAGTTTTTGACAGTGGTTTCAGCTAGACGGGTGTTTTTTGTAAAAGATTGGCAAGGGGGGACCAGAGATTAGAGTTCAGACGAGCACCTGCCATGGAAATAACGATAAAACAAAGATAGGCTTGCAACGTCTCTTCTGTGGTAGAGAGGTTGCAGGAAAGAGAAAAGGGCATCCCTCACTGAGCCACGAAGTCTATTTTGTACTCTGTCAAGACAGAATAGGCTGTTTTTAGCAGCTCCTGCCCAGATATGGCAGCAGTATTCCATCCTTGGACATACTTGGCTTTTATAAAGATAGAGAATTGCATTAGTAGTGAGATATCTTCTGGAGCGGTACAAGGATCCCACCATCTTTTCAGCGACCTTGGCAACAGACTTGATGTACGTGTTCCATTTCAGATCAAGAGTGAAGGTCAAGCTCAGAAGCTTGTCAAAACATGGGTCTTCTCCTAGACGGGAGCCATCCATTTCAATTGATACCAGATGGGGATCAGAGCATTGATGATATAAAGATAGGAGTTTGGTTTTAGATGCATTAAAGGTAACCAGCCACATCTTCCCCCACTGAACCACTCGTTCGAGATCAGAGGAGAGAGAATCAGAGAAAGCTTTTTTCTTTTTTTTTTACATAGTCATCACCACATTATCAAGGCCAAGAGGCCACTCAAGGATAAGGGTTAAAGAGTGTACATTAGAAATTGGACAATATAGTAATCATTAGTAATGAAAATTTGGTAAATTTGATAACTTATATGGAACGGCTCATCAAGAACTTATTTACGTTAGACTTAAAGACAACCATATTGTAGTCAGCCGGAAAGCAGGAAAACGGAAGACAATTCCACAGGCGTGCAGTTCTAAGAAAGAAGCTCTGTTCATGGAATCTACGTTTGGGTTTAGGCACAAATAAAGAGTGAGGGGAATTATTGATAGTGTTTACAGCTAGACGAGTGTTTCTTGTGAAAGTTTGGCGAGGGGGGACCATAGATTGAAGCTCAGTCGAACACTTTCCATGAAAATAACGATACATCAGAGACAAACTCGCAACATCTCTTCTGTGAGATAGAGGTTGCAAGGAAGAGAAAAGGACATCTCCTACGAGGCTACGAAGTCTATTTTGAACTCTATCAAGGCAGGCCAAGTCCTTTCTAGCAGCTCCTGCTCAGATGTGGCAACAGTATTCCATCCTTGGACGTACCTGGCTCTTATATAGATAGAGAATAGCATCAGCAGTGAGATATCTACAGGATCGATAGAAAGATCCCACCATTTTTCCAGCAGCCTTGGCAACAGATTTGATGTACGTGTTCCATTTAAGATCAGGAGTAATGGTCAAGCCAAGAAGCTTGTCAAAACTTGAGGCCTCCTAAAGACGAGAGCCATTCATTTCAATTGATGCCAGATGTGGATCAGAATGTTGATGATGAAAAGAGAGAAGCTTGGTTTTAGATGCATTAAAAGTAACCAGCCACTCCTTACCCCATTGTACTACGTGCTCAAGATCAGAGGAGAGAGAATTGGAGAGAACTTGGTCGTTTACTGTCTTAGATGTGCTACCATAAATGGTAATGTCGTCAGCATAGATGTCTACAAATGATGTAAGGATGTGATTTGGAAGATCATTAATATAGATCAGGAAAAGAGTTGGGCCCAGGATGGATCCCTGAGGGACACCGGCATTAATACTGTGAGCTTCTGATTTTTGCCCCTCAACTACTACTCTTATGAACCTATCAGAAAGAAATGATTTAATAATTGAGAAGACATTTCCAGCAATACCATAGCTAGAGATCTTATGAAGTAAACCTTTATGCCATACCCTATCAAAGGCCTTAGATATGTCAAGAGCAATTGCCCTAGAAAGGTTGCCTCCGTCGAGAGATTTGCTAACTTACAAGCAGCCTTTTGATATTTTAAGACAAGAAATGGTAAAACATCTCTTGATGCAGTGAAACGAATTGGTCAATGGTTTGAAGTAGAATGCTCGATAAAAGGGAATATGGCTCCAATTTGAAGGACGACCACAGGTTTAAATTAACTGTTTTGAAGGAGTGAAAGAAAACTTATGTTTACTATAGCAAAGAATTCAAACAGTGCTGAAAATTATCTTTCTAGATATACAATATCTAGACGAATGAAAGAAATGTGATTTTCTTCCAAAAGATGTGCAAAGAAGCCATTTTTATCTAAGAAGAACATCAGTGATAGAAAGAAATTTTCTCGTGTTATGGCAAGAAAGATACAGACTGGTTCAGGAATGTTTTCTGGTCAGATGAATCAAGATTTTGTCTTGCTAGTAATGCTCTCGAACTGTGCATTCGAAGAACTGGATAAAGATTTTCGTCAAGTTGCATAAAAACGACAGTTAACACGGGAATGGAGAGATAATGGTATGAGGAACTTTTACTGCAGCAAGAGTTGGAGAAATTATTAGATGTGAGAAGTCAATCAATGCAAAGGAATACATTCAAATATTAGAAACAGGACTGTTACCAAGTATCCAGAAGCTGGGAATATCTCAGAACATTATTTTTCAACACAATAATTCCCCCGCACACACTGCTAAAGTCACAAAAAATTGTTTTCTGATAATTCAATTGATGTGATATTTTGGCCAGGTCAAAGCCCCGATTTAAACCCAATCGAGAATAGTTGGTCCATAATATCTCGTACATTGCCTGAAAGAAATTTTTCGAAAAATGACAAACTGTGGGAAGCTCTGCAAAGAGAATGGAATAGCATCTCCTCCTCACAGTGTTCCATTTTGGTTGAGAGTATGTCTAAAAGGATTGATCTCTTAAAGAAATCAAAAGGGAATCCGATTCCATACTAAGAATTCATTAAAGTAAATGGCTTGTTCTGTGTTATTAGTCTCGTTTAAGTTTCCTTGTTCAATTGTTCTTTGTTCAATATAGCTTTTAGTTTAATAAAATGTAGTAAATTTGTTTGGCCAATTTTTTTTTTTTTTTTTTTTTTTTTTTACTCACGAATGTACATGACTGATGCCAACTTAACCTATCAACCAGATTTCTTCTACTCTTCCGATATTCTGTCTTCCTAGACTTATTTTTAAATACCAGTTCAACCCACTTTCGGATGTTTGCCTCACACCTCTTTATTCATCTGTCTATCTTTCTTCCTCCTTCTACAGTTTCTTGCGCGATTTTTTTTCGAAACCTGATTATCATATGGCATAGCTGTGCCACGTCATTCACCTCTCATTCACAATGATCAGTAGATCTTCATATGGTTCCACAATTTGTGTTCATTTGTTCCTTGACTCACACACGTGCAGAATTGTGGAGAAGACTATGTACCGATTCAATAAAACATTGCACATATAAAATAATTTCTCTTTAAAAAAATATTCAATATATTTTTCTAATATCAGATTACCTTGAAAATTTTTTTACAACAATACGTTTCTGCACGTTAGAACGTGTCAAATTCATAACATATATATTATTGTTAACATTTTTTGTTATACCATAGTTTTAGTTATCTCTTGTAAAAAAATAGTTAAAATTATTTTACTCGTGTTGATTTTGAAGCTTTCAGATAATGGAAGATTTTAAAAGCCATTTTAGGCTCTAAATACTTTTTTATTTCCATAAAAGCAAAAATACTTAGCAACAAACAAAATGATATTGTGTTGTATATTCTATATACGGTGTTCATATATGCATAGTTTTCTTTTTTCTGTTTGACGTGTGTCTTGTATGCACGTGTTTTGTGTATTGTCTAGTGGTTATTATGTTCCTCTTTTCTTGTACATATGGCTCGTCTCTCTAGTGTTCATGTGTGCTTTGGTATTTTTATATCAATGTGCATAACAACTATTGGCAATGACAAAATACACAGACAGTCTTTACCAAAAGGAACAGATAACATTTTCGGTGGGATCACCATCAAAAGACACATACCTTCACAAAGTTTCATTCATGTTTCCTAAAAAGATGCTTTTCACTTGAAAAGGGAAACGCTAAAACGTGAATTATATTTGAATATAATCATTTATTTTCATGCCGTGTTCCTTCTCGGAGTTTGAGCACACTTCGTACAAGTCTACATTTTGCTATTTCGCCCCGTTGATTCGTCTGTCCGCTAACGCGTTAGGCATCGAACTAATTATCTATGTGTATCTCAAAACTAATCTGTTACGTCATTAACTCCATGTCACCAAAAACACAAATCGGATGATCCACCTTCGTCATGTATTTTCGTAGTTAACATTCTTTTCACCATGTTGACATTTTTGGGAAGTATTTTATCATAATTAATTTGTATCCTAAAAATACCTTTAGCCTTGATAACATTTTTTCAGTTTCTATTTTTACAAATATCAATAACGATTATAATAACAATCGTCCAGCTAACTTACGTAACAATTGGAGTGAATATGCTTACACTGTACAGAAGTGATTAGAAAAGTTTAGATGAAACACGCTCAGGTAGACTGTTCTCTGCAGATGATGACCAAATCATTGCATTACATGAAAATAACAATATATAACACAATACAAGAACAAGCAAAAAGGTTTGACGTATCAGAACCCACTATTAATGAGCATTTTATTAAACATTATATATCGAATATATTTTCTTTTACTTTTCATTTCCTTTAAAATTCGACATAGAATTTTACAGACAACCATGTATATAGCATATTTAGTACGTTCTGTTTTAAACAAAGTGGTGTGTAATGAGTTTGTTTGTTTGTTTTTGTTTGTTTGTTTTGTTTTTTTTTTACTTGGAAGGTAACCACATATCAAGACCCGAAAGTCACTCAAAGAAGAGTGTTAGCTGTTAGATGGAAAGTGGGACAAGATCGGACATGGTGAAACTAGGGTAAGACTAAATTATATAAATAGATGATTCAATAGTAATTTGTTTACATTAGACTTGAAGACAACTATGTTATAGTCACCGGGAAGCAGACAAATGGCATTGCGTACCACAGACGGATTCTGCTCATGGAATTTTCGTTTAGTTTTGGGCACAAGTAAGGAGTGAGGAGAGTTGTTGGCGTTTTTTTTTATGTTAATGAATATTTGTTGTGAACGGTTTACGGGAAGGGACCAAAGATTAAAGGTCAGTCGAACACCTGCACAAAAGTATCGATAGAGAAGAGACAAATTCGCAACATTTCTTTTGTGAGAAATAGAGAGTAAAAAGGCGAAAAGGTTATCGTCCACTAAATTCTGACAGTTTTATATTATTATTATTATTATTATTATTATTATTATTAATGCATGTAGACAATTTGGCAAATATTTCTATCCATTACTCGACGTAAAGTGAAGAAAGAATTCCCCTTTTAGGCAATAGAGAATTTATATATATATATATATATATTAGTGATGAGCCGAGTCCAATATTTTTCTCGATTACAATACAAATGCTAAATTTCTGATGCCGATACAATTACCGATTCCGATTCCGATTCTTTATAAGTCTCTAATTATTTAACTATAGAGTTATTATTTTTCCCCGATCTTCGCAAAAAGCACATGTTAAATATGCAGTTATTTTCCTAAACGTCAAAATACACTTGTAGAGAATGATTTTGGCCTTACTGATATTATAAAATCAATAAATGTTTATTATTTTATCATTAATACCAGCAATGGAAGATTTTACGTTAGACAAAATCAAATAAAAAAGACAATTAAAAGAATCGTTTTGGCATCGGAAAATAGGCAACAATTTCTTCCGATTCCGATACCGATTCTGATACCTCAAAATCTCTCGATTTTTCCGATTCCCGATTCCGATTAATCGTCCCAACACTAATATATATATATATATATATATATATATATATATGTATATATATATATATATATATATATATATGGATTGAAGAAAACTTTTTCGTTTTCTTGGCATTATTCGATTGATTGGCGAAGAACAAGACGAATTGATTATGTAGTTTATTTGGTACAGGGATGACAGAAATAGTAAAAAAAAAAAAAGAAAAAAAGAAGAAAAAATCGAACAGGCAACAAAAACGAAACGTATTCACGAAAAATCTTTTTAAATCTATTTTTACATCTACTGAAATAAGTTGTGTATTTTTCTCTCTTTTTACCCGTGGAAAAACTAACGTCGCTTATATCACAATGATTGGTTTACTAAGTTCATCTATGTTTCTGAATTTTGGAGATGAGAATTGTTTATTCGTATTATTTAGATTTTTCTAACTACGGTTCTCATTTTGAGTGTCATTATCACAACGCTTCAGTCGATGTAACCGCCATGCTTCTTCTGGTATACCTTGTCCAACTCAGTAATGTTTTTGTCGAACTCTGGAATTTCGACGGGACCCTTCATTTACTCCATGGGCGTAGCATGCTCTCACTTCGGCAACCATGACTGGATAAAGGTCCTAAATAAATCGCAATTGTATTTTTCGGTCGCCTACAATGACAATTGAACCATTCAATCTTCAAGAGAATATTACTTTTCTAATTGATTTTTCCAAGTACATTAACCACTGTAGGCACGTCTAGTACGAATATTAGAAACCTCAAATCTATTTTATTTATAGAAATATTTTATTTCTATGAATAAAAGATTCCGTTTGAAATTTCGTCCTGATTCCTGAGTTCGATAAAATACACCTGAAGTAGGTTAGAAATTACATCGTTCGAAACGTTGCGAAAAATGACACTCAAGATGAGAGCAGTAGTTCGAAAAATCCAAAATATACGAATTCTATCTAGTACTGTTTACAAGCGACAATGGGTATCTTAAAAACGGTACCTGCTTGATGCGTACTTCAAAATGAGACAACGATTGGGTAATATACATCTGCGTTTCTCTAACCCTGCACTATTTAAACGAAATGGCGGAAAGAAACCCGAGACGTTGGTAGAAATCTACTGATATAGAGAAATACTAAAATGCGAATGTTGATTATTTCACATATTTAGCAAGATGGCGATTACTAAGCCTGTTTCTATTGGTTTTCTTCTCTCTTATCTACGTTACACATCTCTCTCCAACGCAGTGGCGTTTAGTATCCGTTAATTGCGGAAGCTTTAAAATATACACAAGTTGTTTTTTCTTATCTTTAATTGAGTTTGTGCGTAATGATAAAGCAATTAACATTCACATTATTTGAATTAACATAACAAATTGACACAAAAATAAAAGTCAAAATAACACTAAGTACGAAACATTTTAGGAAGTTTTACTATTAACGGAAATGCTCTTAAGTTACCTTAGCTGGTAACAGAGTTTACGTACAAAATTATAGATGAAAATTGTTGTTTATTGGACTAATTGTCCATCAGAATGTGTATGAACATTAGATAGAAAGAAACATAAATAGCAAAGAGATATTATTACAGAATAATGCCTCGTTTTAATATAGTTTAGCTGAAACGAAATATTAAATCAAACGAGGGGTAATCATGTGTTATTTCTCTTGCCTTATTTAGTTTGTTGTATGCCTAACATTTTATTCAAATCTATATATATACAAAATATCACACACACACACATATATATACATATATATACATATATATACATATATATATATATATATATATATATATATATATATATATATGTCGATTTCTGTTAATTTCAACGATAATTAAATTTCGAACGGGTTGTTTTCCCCTGGAAGGAATAAAGACCATCTCCCTTAGTTCTGAATAATCACTTCATGTTTTTAAACGGAAACCTTACATATGTATATATATATATATATATATATATATATATATATATATATATATATATATACATATACATATATATGTATATATATGTGTGTATGTGTGTATGTATATATTGTTACAAAAAATTGTATTTTTCCATTTAAATTCGTATATCAATACAATCAATGTCAATATAAATTGATTCAATTAATTAAGCTTCATGATTATCGATTTTCATAATCGATCATGCGTTTAATATTTTTGCAAGCATCAAAACAACACAGTATGAAATACGAACATCATATGGTGCATTTCCTTGTCTTACAATTGTTTCGTTACTATTTTGACAAATTTAAACATTATATTATTTAAAAATGTTCTCTGGAAATACGGATTATTAATATATTCATATATATATGACAAACGTATTTTGGTGTCTGAGGAGTAGCTATTTTTTAACTATTCGTTAAAAATTTGGATAATTTTTATTTTTATAAAAGTAAAAATTATCCAAATGCTTACGAAACAATTGTAACATATAAGGAACTACACCATATGTATATATTGTATATAGTTAAAGCTGAAATTATTGGCACCCTTTCAATTTTTTTGTTTTTTGGGGAAAAACATTTTTTCACCAATTATTTTTATTAAAGTGTTGATGAACATTTATGTCGACCATCTACAGATCTCCTGAAACACTTTTAGTTTATTATAAAATATTCAAAATAAATATTATTAATGATCACAAAAAACTTGATAATTGAAATAATGCGATGATAGAAAGAACAGGAACTTTTGAGCAAATTTCAAACCTTACATAACAAGTGCAGTTGATGAATTTTGTTACCTCACAAGTTAAAAGTACCGACATATAAAATCAACAGTAAGTTCTTGGATATAACAGGGGTGCGTTTGAAATGAATGTTTCTGTTTAAAACACAATTGCACCATGATACTTGATTTTTTTAAACTTAAATTCAAGCCATTATCACCGCACAAGCAGAAAGGACAGGTATATTATAACAACACTAAGGTCTTTGATATTATAAAAGCGCGTTCGAAATGAATGTTTCCGTTTAAAGCAGAATTGAATCATGAGACTTGGTTTTTGTATTTTAAACTTTAATTCAAGCGATTCTATAAAAATAATTTTATAAAATCGGCAGTAGGTTCTCTACAATGCAATGTAGACTTATACTGTTTGTGAATTAAATCACTACGGGGTGGCATGGTAAACTTCATACCGATGCACCGTGATGGGTCTCCAGTTAGAGCAGGCAATCAATCGATTTGGTTGCAAAATGACAATACAAATATAGGAGTGTGAAACATTCGTTGATCATCATTCAATCCAGGGCAACGTTCGGTCTCCCTGTTAGTATTAAATAAAGCTGTCTCATATTTGTTTATTATAACTGACAAACATAGGTGTATAACGGAAGTAAATCGATATTAAAGATGATTCAGTACCAAATGACCTGGGTCGCCGTATTTTCGTTAATCTTAATCGATTAGACATCGGCTTTATTGCAATTAGTTTTTATAATGTCTAAAAAAAATGGCCTTTTCTGTTTATATTTTCGATGTTATTTCGAAAGTACAATGCCAAGAACTAAACTTCTGATGCCAATAAAATCCGGAATACACAAGAAAATTGGTAGGTGTCTAGGCATCGGATAAGTCTTTTGGCATTGGTACCATGAAAAACCGTCTTCTTCCGGTTTCTAGGCGCGAACCGAAGGCTTGGCTAACATCGTAGAAGTCATTGGCACAATCTCAAAGAGTTGGCCTGGGGGCCAAAATGAAATTCTTACATTTTCAAAAGATTTAGATTCTTGAATTATACAATCAACCAAATAGTGTGGAAGACAGAGTGATGTTATTTAAATAACTGGCGAAAATATGGTATAGTTAACAACGAAAAACGGGGAAAGAAAAAAATATACGCCGCATGACTGTTACCGAACGATAGAAACATTTAATATTCTATCGACTTGCATAGTTTAAAATTTTTGGAAACTATTTGTAATGTTTGTTAAATAAAAATTATTTGTAAATTTGTCATTTCCAAATCTGTTTCTTTACTTCCACATGACCGCTTTCGCCAATTAAAATAGTAGTAAATCTTTTTATATCGTCTCTTATTTCAGATGTAAGTTATATATATATATATATATATATATATATATATATATATATATATATATAATTATTTTTTTACTATAATAATTATTAAATACCTACAGACACTAGTGCTTCATCCTTTCGGGAATCTTCAGTACAGGGTGTCACGAGTAATACCAGTAGAACGATCCGAACCCCTCATCACAAGACATCTCTGGCTCGATTTTGCGAAGACCTAATCTATTCGGCTACCATTAACCGCGTGAAATAACGTCGAATTTAAACATTCTAATTTTAAATGCTCATTTACGTCAGTCAAATAGTGATCAAATCGTTACACGATGATCTATGCATAAGAGCTAAATTGACCGACTTTAATTCAACTGAAAGTGCTCAACGATAAGAAACAAATTTCTTAAAGGTGCTGTCATAATTATTTTTTTACTATAATAATTATTAAATATATATATATAATAATTTTTTTACTATAATAATTATTATATATATATATATATATATATATATATATATATATATATATATATATTCGATTGGCAAAATTTTAGAATAATTATAAAAAAGTGAACCATCGCGTAAATTCAATCAACTAAAAAAATGGAAACCGGGGTGAGGAAAAGAAAAAAAATATATATATATATATATATAAATTTTTCTTGTTTCGCAACGCATGATGAAGCTATGTCCTTTTTCCACTTATTAAATAATTTACACCCTTCTCTCAAATTTACGATGGAGGTGGAAAAAGATAACTCCCTTCCTTTCCTTGATGTGTTAGTTTCTAAACGTGGGCTTTCCTTTATGACATCTATTTATAGAAAACCCACTTTCACTGGTCTTTATCTTAGTTGGGATTCTTTTGCAGCCACAACCAGGAAACTTAATCTTATTAGAAACTTAACCCATCGGGCACTTGCTATTTGTTTCCCACCTTTTATTGATGTGGAAATTGAAAACATTAAAAGGATTTTTATTACTAATGGATATCCACCTCCATTAATTAACTTAGTTATTAATAAAAAAATTCAATCCTTTTCTGAGCTACCAAAATACGGTCCATTTAGATTTCCAGTATACCTTAAGTTACCCTGGATTGGACTTGAAGGCCAACTTATTTGCGATAAGATTTCCTCTCTGGTGTCTTCTAATTTTGGTGCTCTATCGCTCCGTATTGCCTTTTCCACAAAAACCGCCTTTCCCTCATTTCGTAAGGATGTCTTGCCTATCTCCCAAACAAGTAATATTATTTATAAATTTCAATGTCGGTGTGGTGCCGTCTATATAGGCAAGACGACCCAGCGTCTTCAGGTCAGAATCGCCCAACATGTTCCCCGTTTCATCCGAGATCATCAACCTACTACCAGAAAATCTCAACTGATAGAATCGTCCATCGGCCAACATTTGGTCGATAAAAAGGAGTGCTGTCTTGTTTTCTCTCCGGAGTGTTTTTCTGTTTTGTACCGAAGACGCACAAAGTTCCACCTGTCTGTCCTCGAAGCACTTGCCATCATTGCTAACCCCCCTACTTTGTGCAAGCAGAGAAACCTCCGGCTTCAGTTAGAATTATTTGGGTAGTCAGGGTTTTGTTTTTCTTAACCTCCTCTCTGCTCTTATTCCATATCACTACCAAATATTCTAAAAAATAATAATTTTCAGACTTATGACCCTTGAAAATGTTTGTCTGAACGAAAAGCGCTTTGGGTATATTTTAACGATCGTTTTTTAATCGACTTATTTATTTTATTGAATTGTACATATAACTTGCCCCATTATATATATATATTTTTTTCTTTTCCTCGCCCCGGTTTCCATTTTTTTAGTTGATTGAATTTACGCGATGGTTCACTTTTTTATAATATATATATATATATATATATATATATATATATATATATATATATATATAAAATTTTAAAAGAGACTTACGGTACCACTAACCCTATGTTCAGGCTAGGAATCTAACTGCCTAAAATAAGTTTCGAAACATTTAGAGGAATTTAAAATGTAATCTAATTGCAATCAGACAAGTTTCGTCTGTTTAATCATCATCATTATCCATCAAGCTGCACTTCTCCGAAAGAGTAAGTGTCTAGGAATTATAAAATTCATAAGCAGTTCTCAGTCACATGGATATCTCGGTTTTTTTTTTTTTGCAGTTCTTGCAAGGAGGTATCGACGTCCTTCTACATACAACACCTAGTACTTCCAAATGATCACTTATCCGGTACTGATAACTCAACGTTGCTTAACCTTGGGGATCTAACGAGAACCGGTGAGTAAGCTGCCAATGTGTTATATGGTTACTTGACAGAGTAATAACACAGTTAGCTAGAAGCGACGCTGACGTCCTGAAAATCTTAATCTTTAAATAACACCTGAAACTATCTTTGTCCTCTATATAAATAACTAGACCACCCGTAACCCGTTGGGTCAGTACGTTATATTAGCTATGGAATTCATGTATGAGCGTGACACTTGTGGCATAAAGAAAATAGTTTTTTTTTACATAACAGAAGCATTTCTATGAAAGTATATTAAAATGAAAAAAGAATATAGATAGATTTCTATGAGTCGTTCTGTTTATTATAATTGTTATTTTTTTTTAAATTACAGTCACTGAATTATAAGTGGTTGGTCATACTTATGCACTGAACAGGTATCATAATCCTTATTATAGTTAAATTCAAATTTTGATATATCATCTTTTAAATGAAATTGTTAGTTGAAAGTACAGAATAATAAAAAAAACACTCTCCACATGTTAATAATGGCTTTTTAAATAGAAAATGAAAATAAAATGTAACTTTTTTCATTTAATTTAAGCAAACATTCAGTACCCATTGTGTAAAGGAAAACACTATTTAATGTAATAGAAATGTGTGCATTTACCGATTCAGCTTTCCGTTTGGAAATGTAAGCAGACGACTTTAAAAAACATGGGAAGAAGAAAAAGAAATATTTTTGTAATAACGCCCTCTAGTAAAAAGGTCTGCATTAGTTAAGGGGGATAACTCTATCCAGTTTTACATCGGTTACCTTTTTCTCTCTCTCACACATACACGTAACTATTTCTCGCGTACGTAACGAAAACAGAGGGAGTAGGAGTGTTGAAATCTATGAGAGTGAAAGTGAGAGGTGTTTTCTTTGAAACTGCGACAGACTTCACGAAGTTGAATGTTTTTAGCCGTTAAAAAAAAAAAAAAAAACTACGGTTGATTTTATAAAATTATTTATTTATAATGACATGAATTAAAGATTTCTCGCGTACGTAACGAAAACAGAGGGAGTAGGAGTGTTGAAAAAAAACAAAAAACTATTTGATCAAATTAAATGAAATTGTTTGTATTAAAAGCGATATAAAAATTCCGGAATTGGAATAACGGATTGAAGACGTTGCTATTTACGCATGCGCAACCGGATGTTGAAAACCGGAAATCTGATTGCAAACATACAAGACCCATAGACTTTTAGTATTATATAGATGTATGGTAGAAGAAATAATATTCTAATATTATTAATATCACAACTACTATTACTATTATTACTACTACTAATGATAATAATAACGATAACAATAAACATGTTTCAGTTCCCATTTAACAAAGATTCGATACATTTAACATGGTGCATTTTTGATATGAGAAAGGCCAACTAAAATATTACTACTGCTAATAATAATAATGATACAATTACTTGCACTTCTACTAATACTACTAATACTACTACTACTGCTAATCATAATAATAATAATAATTAAGGCTTCTTTCAGTCTTGACTGACTATGGATACCCACTGTAAGGGTGCCTGCGCGGGAAATTTTGTGTGGCAAGAGTTGCGCAATCTACAACCACGCCTCTCCTGAGTCAACATTGTTGCATACCAGTGGCAAGTTGAGGTACAAGACGACTGGAAACAATGCCGAGATAAGCGGAGAGCACATACAGCGCCTAGAATTCCCAAATGGTCACCCATCTGGTATTAGCCAGGCTCAACGTTGTTTAAATTCGGTGATCTGACGAGAACCGGTGTGTCAACGTGATTAATAATAATAATAACAACATTCCATTAAGAAAAGCAATCCTAAATACAGATATGGAGGTTATCGGAAACGAATGAAAGAGCTAATGGACATGTGCAGTGACTGGCATATGACAGATCAAAGAATTGCGGACCAATCAAGACTGATACTCAAGAGAGACCAGCTCTCAAAACTGGAACTAACGGAAATACAGCGAAAAATAAATAATGAATTTGACCATGAAGCACCTCCCCCACTGGTACGACACGAGTAGAAGTCCCACAGGTAGAAATAGCACAAGTAGAGGACCTGCAAAGACTGAACGAACGAGGAAATCGAAGACAATGAAACAGAGCTAACAGAGCGTCGAGCAGAAGAAACTGAAAAAATAATACAGCTCATGAACGAGGAAAAAACAAAGCTCGCATCGTTAAGAGCAGAAAAAATTAAAAACAGAAAGAGACAAGGTTAACAAGCTGTTCCAACACATTACAATAGATACAATTACTGACCTAAACAATTTAATCTACGCAGATGTCAAGATGGTAAGTATGAAGTTCGAAACAGAAAACCACCCAGGGAATAATGGATCGACAAAACCTGGATGGAAAATGAGGCTAGGGACCCACATTAACAAACATAAAAAAGAAGCCAAAACGGTAAACAGGACGAAAGCAACATGGAGAAGATTGAAAATTGGAAATGTGTTCAGCAAGGAAAGGCTAAACAAGAAACACGAAAATCTGAAACAAAAAATAGCAGCAAAGCGAGAGAGATTGAGATGATATAGGTACAAATCTGAACAGTGCAAGCAGAACAGGACATTTGTAAACAACGAAAGCTAATGCTACCGAAACGTGAACGGAGGAAAAACAAAAAACAGAACGACCAAACCTAACAGAAAAAAACTCTATTGGACTAAGATATGGTAAGAACGACAGGGGCACAACAGAAATGACGAATGGCTGCAAGACATGAAAGAAGAGCTACAACAAATCGAAGGAAGCTGTTCTCAAAGAGCAATCTTTGATGATGACTTGTGTGATTACTCCTAATGAGTAACAACAATAATAATGAATACGTTTAGCTTCCAAGCTACTCAATTAAGTTTCACAACATATAACATGAGGCACCTTTGTCCTTAAAAGTGTCATAGGAACATCAAAATTACGAGGGTCGTTCCGTTTTCTTATTTTTAACTCATAGAAAAGTTAAAGTGCTACGAAGACGAGAGTGGTACCACTAAAACGAGCAGCTTTTTGTGTGCCAGAATTTATTTTCCGACATATGAGTTGCAACCATTCTCAATGCACTTTTACTTTCTCCGGTTAAAAATCAACGAATCCATGACCTAACTGTACTGACATCAATTGCTTAGGCTTCGTAAACGTTCCACAGTCGCCGGTGAATGTTAATCAGTTCAATTTTGTCTGAAGGGAGGATCTCAATGACACACATCTGTTTCTGACGCACGTCTATGACAGAGGTTGCTTTATTAAAATAACACGCCATCAATATCTGCAACAAAGGAAGAAAAGGTTATGAATGCATAAGTTCAGTCATCATACCAATGCCATTTTCAACTCCCTTTCTGATCCATTCAGGCAGAATAAAGAAAAATAGGGGCATTACTTTTGGAACCTCCCTTGTAGACTAAATATTGATAATCAATCAAACAATCTGAAGGTGATTGAGAAAATATTTTCTTTGATGAGTCGATCCTTACCTTGAGCAAGTCGAAGGAGAAAGACAGATACATATTGAGCAGTCTTATTTATGCAAGAAAATTAAAAACACGTTTCCATCAACTACCTACTATCAGCTCTCGTTAGGTGGGTGTTTTCATATCGATATCAGATTGGCACAGTCTTTGATATTCTTGTGTACCTTGTTCTTTGTTCTTTGTCGGTTTAAAGTATGGTTCGTTGCCGTTCAATGAAATTCACATTCCATTTGATAATGAGTTAGATTATTGCTAATCGCTTCAAACGCCTATACCCGGGAATATCGACGACATTGCAATACAATTTTTGGTCGTCCAGCGTTTCCTTTCTCTAGAGTGCAAACTTCAATTCCCACTTTCTGACATTTGAATAACATCTTCTCTAAATATCCCAACTTCATTGGTGACGTATTGTGACACGTGTTTTGTTAATTTCGTGTTCTCCGTTCACACGCGTATTGAACATACAATAGCTGTCTACAACTATACTTGAACAGTTCAGATCTACCCCTCCTCATCACATCCATAGGCAAGAAATTTAGCACTAGGATTCAATGAGTTCATGATTGTGATGTTATTACTATGGTTATTAAACTGTTACAAAATAAAAGTACTCATTTGAAAATGGAAAGTTGGACAAATCAGGAATGATTGTCAGATAAAATGTCAGAAAGTGACCTCAATAAATAAATGGAATTGATAATCGAAAGTCATTTCTATACAATAGTAGTATGATTACTTTTCGGGCAAATTGTAAGAAGGATATACGCAGAAATCGCTTCTAGTCATAAAACTTGAACAGAGGTGGGGATCGCGAACAATGCAATAACCGTCGCGAACTTTCTCTATTAACCCAGTAAATAGTTTTACATCTATTTGTCTGTTGTTTTTTCTATGTGTCTGTCTGCCTCTCTCTTAAATGTTTATAATTGTCTTATTAATGTTTTCCTCGTGCGAATAAATACTCTATCAAAATAAAGTCTTATAAAATAATAGAAGACGTAGACGAAACTGCAAGAGTATATAAAAATTCTATACGCAACAGGAACGCAGTTAGTATATAACAGTACTATCATTACTACTAATACTACCAATAATAATAATAATAATAATAATAATATACCACAAAATTGTACGAAAACTACGGCCCTAAAAGTCCGCAAAAATGTATGTTAACTACACCTCGTACCCAAAAATGGTTGTATTGTCAGCGTAGACTGGCTCCACATAAATAGCTATGAAAGGTCGAAGAGGATAAAAATTATAATCAGGCCTCCACTGCATAGATACAAAAAAGACTGAGACTTTGCGGATGGTTATTACTACCAATAACTGCCAATGTATTGTATATATTTCAGTAGAGGCCAATGGAAGTTGCCAGCGAAGAGTGAATGGTAAATGACTGTTTCGATATCTCAAATTCATTTGTAAATGTTATCGAAAGGGTTGGAAAGTGCTGGTAATTTGAGCAGACTTGTTGTCACTCAGATTTCAGGAAAACCCACCACTGATAATTGTCAGTGAATAATCTCTGACGAAGACCCATGTTAAACTCCTTAGTGGTTCTAAATAATAATAATTACTAACGGCAAGCGATAATGTTCCTTGGAGTCTGGGTGGCAACACATCTCCTCGGATTTCCAGTAGTCCCACCGTTTTTTTTTAAACCTATGCAAATAATAAAAAGGCATTAGCTTTGGCTGATAAAACACAAAATAAGCGTTAAGAGTCAAGGAATATGGAAAGAGTTAGGGGTGAGAGCGCTGACCACACATCGACTGGGAAAATGCGAGGAACACGGTGACTTTGGAGTGGTACTCCCAAAATTTCAGAGATTACCAATGGTCGTTAGCAGCAGGAAATCAGTAATAAGTGGGTGTAATAGTTAACGAAAGAAGCGGAGAGTACTTAAAATTCGAAGAGACTTGCTGTCACTCGTACTCCGGGATATATCACGTGTTATCGATGAGCAATCGCTAAGGATGGCCTGTGTGAAAACTCCTAGTTAGCAATAATAATAAATAATAATAAACTAATAGGTTCCAATCATATTCGATATAATTACATAAATTTTGTCATAAAGAACCCATGGGATGCCGTGTATAACCAATTAAAAAAATGCCAGTTATGATTCATAAATATAGTCTAAAGACACACCTAAGGATCTGGATAAGCGCGGCTTTAATAAATTTACGATCGTAAAATTAGTATGATTTAGAAATGGCTACCGTCTTTTCCCTATTGTGATATATTTTAGGTTCAAAGTCCTCGTGAAGTTTCCAACTGTAAATTCCAATTATTCTTTTGTTATTCGCAATGCTATGCTCAGTTGGTTTAACTTTATTAACGGTTGGTCGGTGATAAAGCCTCGTTTCCATAGATTTCACCATTCGTTTGTGTAATACGATAAAGATAAAAACAATAACAAACAAAAAAGAATAACAGAAAAGTAAAACAGCCAAGCAAAATTTTGAAGGTTTCTTTTTGGTAATTGATCGACCGCCAATTTTCGTTCTGAAAGCAGCGCCATTAAATATTGGAAATGTTCCAAGTAAGGAATTGGTTCGTTCAACATACAATAAATATCCTCGGAGCAGGCATTGTTCCGCATTTCTAAGACTGCTATAGCCTATAATAACAATATTCGCATAAGTATGTGGATCGAAGGGAAAGTTATGAATCTAGCATTCTTCTAACGACCATAAAGTCTTTGAATCTTCAAAAATATTACCAGCAAAAGAAGATATATATATATATATATATATATATATATATATATATATATATATATATATATATGTATATATATATATATATATATATATATATATATATTCTAGCCTAAACGTTTATAGGAGAAAGTAACATGGGATTCTTTCTATACGGTAAGCATTACTTTCTCTCGCCATTATTAGCACTACTTCGCTGAACAAATAAACAGTCCAATTGCAACGTGTGACTTTCGGAAGAGAATAAACTTCTCTGACTTGCTGAATATATACATACTAGCAAAAGTACCTGTCGTTGACTGGGTTCAAAAATGGACTCTGATTTATGAAAGTATGATAGGTTATGAAAAGGAAGGGTTGTAAAGATATAGCTTCGAATTTGGGGGTACCAAAACCAAAGCAAAATATGATGAAAGTAAAAATAAAATAGTTAAACCCTATAATTTATTATACGATACCTGTTCACACTGAAACATTTATCACAATATTCTGTGGATCTATATTAAAAAACCTTGTTAAACTTTGTGACATATTTCCATTTTATGGAGGCCAGGTGCGAACGAACACCCCATAATTTTATTATACCATATTTCTTCAAACTGAAACATAATTATCAAAGTATACTTACGCAGATAGATATGAAAAGTCTTTATTAAAGTTTGTGCCTATTTCCATTCTATAGAGGCCAGGCGCGAACGCAGACCCCACAATTTTATTATACCATCCCTATTTAAGTTAAAACATACTTATCAACGTATGATTATGTGCATCTATATAAAAAAAAACACTTGTAAACGTTTTTTTAATTTTTAAATTTTTTATTTCCTTACTTTGTGGACCAGGCGCAAACGCAGACCCCACAATTTTAATAAATCACCGTTCTGCCAGATCAAACATAGCCATTCCTATGTCTCGATACATCTTCTATCATTATAAGTAACCAGTTTTTTAAAATAGTCAACCATATAGGAGCCTATTCGTGACCACACACACACACACACACACACACACACACACATTCAGCTTTATATTATAGATATGCATATATATATATATACATGTATATATATGTTTCCAGGACAGTCTTAATAACGCACATATACATGTATATTTATACATGTATACATATGCATGTATATATGTGTATATATACATATGTATGTATGTATGTATGTATGTATGTATGTATGTGTGTATGTATAGAGAGAAAGAGAAAGAGAGATCACTAATACTAAAGTAAAATTGAGTTATTCTTTCGCTTTCCTTATATAAAGAAACGAAGGGGTTATTCCCAAATAGTTTTGGGTTCGGTTCACTATTTCTATGAAGGTAATTAAATATTACTCGTATGATGTCAGAAAGTAATTTTTTTTTTATTTTGTGTGAGCATAGGCAACAAAATTCACCAGAGAAGTGTCTCTAAATTTGCAATCTGAAATAACTGTACGCAGCATATAAAAAATAGAGCGATATCCAAATGACATGATAGGGTGCTCAGTATTATGCGCGATCTATCAAATATGATGTGTCTTATGTTACACATGAGATTGTTTGTGCTCATCATACAAAGTGCCAAAGTACTCATTGATTTCTTTTGTTCAGCAGTAAAAGCTCAATTAAAAATAAAGCTGAGGAAACGGAAAATGAGAATGAAGAAAAAAACTAGTAGTCTAATATATAAATCTCACTATGTCTGTGTGTGTCTGTCTCCGTTTTTTAAATTGTATCTCCTCCTAGACGGGTGCTCAAAAGATTGCATATAGGGTGCAGAATTTTATTAGAAGTATTTCATCGATTTTAAACAATTGCTAATGGATTCAAAAAAGGGGTTAAAACTTGAAAGAAATGACAACTTGACGAGCATGGCGGCCATGGTGTCGTTGAGCGCATGCGCACGGTCTGTAACCGAGATTTATTTATAATGTAAATTTACAAGAGTCCGAAAGCAGATGTATCTATGGTGCAGTGTGTAGCGTCATCAGTTACTAACATCAGTGTTGCAGGTTCAAGCATCACCATTTTTTTGTTACATTCCGATATTCTTGACGTTTAAATGTTACGTAATAATTATACAAGAACACTTTTATATAAAAAAATGAGAAAAATGTTTTTGTTTTTCTGTATATAACAAAAATGTCATATTTCAAATATATAGGATATATTATATGTCGGCTTATTTGTTACTTTCCAATAATCACGTAAATAGATCCAGTAATGGAATTTTGTATTGAAGTCATCCCTAAACTAATGAACCGATCATTATGAATTTTAAGAGTTTGTATGTATTGGATTCACTCCTAAACAAATTAACCGATAATTATGAATTTTAATTATGTGTATATGGTTATATATTTGTTTGTATTGAATTCACTCCTAAACTAATAAACCGACAATGATTAATTTAAAGGAAGGGTATATGTTTATATATTTGTATGTATTGGATTTACTCCTAAACTAATTAACCGATCATTATGAATTTTAATTGTGTATATTTTTATATATTTCTATGCATTGGGTTCACTCCTAAACTAATTAACCGATCATTATTAATTGTAATTATCCGTGTATGATTATATATTTTTATGTATTGAATTCACTCCTAAACTAATTAATCGATAATTATATTATTTATGTGTATATATCTGTATATTTGTATGTATTGAATTCACTCCGAAACTAATTAACCAATCATTATGAATTTTATTTATGTGTATATGTTTATATATTTCTATGTATTGGATTCAATCTTAAACTAATTAACCGATCATTATGAATTTTAATTATGTGTATGATTATATACTTCTATTATTGGATTCACTTCTAAACTAATTAACCGATCATTATTAATTATAATTATGTTCATATGATTATATAAGTATGGATATATAATATAATTATTATATATTTCTATTATTGGATACACTCCTAATTTAATTAACCGACTATTATGAATTTTAAGAGTGTGTATATGTTTACATATTTGCATGTATCGGATTCAGTCCTAAGTTTATTAACCGATCATTATGAATGTTATGAGTATATGATTATATATTTCTATGCATTGAATTAACTCCTAAACTAATTAACCAATCATTATTAATTATAATTATGTTCATATGATTATAGATTTCGATGCATTGGATTAACTCCTAAACTAATTAACCGATCATTAATAATTTTATGGATGTTTATATTATTATATATTTCTACGTATTAGATTCTCTCCTAAACTAATTAACCGATCATTATCAATTTTATGGATGTATATATGATTATATATATGTCTACGTATTAGATTCACGTCTAAACTAATTAACCGATCATTATGAATTTTTAGGATGTGTATATGTTTATATATATGTGTGTGTGTAATAGATTCACGTCTAAACTAATTAACTGATCATTATGAATTTTAATTATGTGTATATGATTATATATTTTTGTGTCTTGGATCCTTTCTAAAACGAATTAACTGATCATTATGAATTATACGTAATGTATATGTTTGTATATGATTATAGATGTCATATTCCCCAAATCACATACAATGGGCATTCACTTTGTGTATATAATGATGTATACAACGAATTTTATCCAAGTAATAAGGTATTTGTACAGTATAGTACTCATATGAAAAACATATGTAAAATCATCGAGTAGTTTCATCCTTATATTAGAAATAAGATACTTGTACAGTATCCTACCCAAGATATAAGTTACTTGTGCAGTTTAGTACTCACATGAAAAAACAAAGAGTATCTTACCTGTGGCGTACATAAGTTATTGAAACTGTAAATAGTTAAATATTTGAGTAGTATGACTTACATATGAAAAATAATGTGCTTCTTCACTATATCACTCAGATAAAAAAACAAATTCTTACCTCTGACGCACAGAAAATTTAGCACAATAGAAAATTTATTAATAGTATTAAGTTCCTTCATTTTTAAATTAGAAAAAGGTTCTTGTACAGTATCTTACACAATAAATATGGTACTTGTACAGTATAGTGCCTATATGAAAAACAAAGGAAATTTTACCTGCGACGAACATAAAAGTAATCAAAACCCAAAACCATGTAATATATTCGAGTTGTATGACATTTACATAAGAAATAAGGTGCTTCTTTACAATAGCACTCTGATGTAAAAACAAAAAATCTCACACACGGAAAATTAGCACAACAGAAAATTATTATAATTATCGAGTAATTTCATCTATATTTTAGAAATGACGTACTTGTACATTATCCTACCCAAGAAATAAGGTACTTGTGCAGTATAGTACTCATCTGAAAGAACAAAGAAAATCCTACTTGTGACGTGCATAAAAGTTATTAAAACCAAAAATCATGTAATATATTCAGGTAGTATGACTTTTAAATGAGAAATAAGGTTCTTCTTCACTATAGCACTCTGATGTAAAAACAAAAACTGTTATATACAGAAAAGTTTGCACAACAGAAAATTATGTAAATTATTTTAAATATGTGTTGTACATTACCCGCCCTATGCAAGTAAATTTTTCCATATACGTGCTGTAAATTTCCTGTCATAGGGAAAGTACAATTATTTCATACATGTAATACCCGTCCTAGGATAGGTAAAATATTCTTTTGCTCAAGATGGCAAATGATACATAGACATCAAAAATTCCTCTAGCCCAAGAATAACAGGTATGTTCAAAATTTTTCTCATTGTTTTATACGGTCCCGAGCAACGCCGGGTGGCCTTGCTTGTTCTCTATAAATCTCAAATTTATGATGCATCATTTATTCATTTATTTATGTGTTTGTTATTTTTATATCGTTTGAGATGACGCTTCATAATTTGTGCATTCATTCTTTTTAAAGAGTGTTATTCTCATCTTCATAGCTGTTGTTGCTTACACCACGTTTCCGCCAATTCATCCTCTAAGGTTCTTCACTTATCCACAGTAATTACTGCATTCCATAGTTGTTGTCTCATGAGGTTTTGACCAACTGATCCTCTGGTCTGCTTGGGTAGGATTGAGACCGCTATCTTCAGTTCGAGGTGAGCATTGTCTAGAGATAGCGGTTCCAGTCCTATCCAAGCAGGCCAGAGGATTAGTTGACCAAAACGCGATGACGCAATTAATTAAGTAATTACTGGGGATAAGTAAAAAAAAAAACTCAACACCCCTATCCGATTGCGGTTAATCACCTAAAGAGGGCGAAACGATGAATTGACCAACAACTATGAAGATAAGGATAAAAGTTTTTAAAAAAATGAATGCACAAATTATAATGCACCGTTATGAACTGTGTCCTGGATTCACAGCTTTGGAAAAAAAATATCTGGAACAAATACCAAATTCGAGACTGACTATGTTATATCGTGCAACCAGTGAGAAAATGTAAACAAATTATGCGAATTATGATAATTTCGTCGAGCTATTTTTTTTTTTTTTTCACTTAATCTTCACCTTGGGGTCGGTTGGGACAGCGAAATCTATTATGTTCCAGTTTGTTTATTTTTGTTATTTAATCGGTAGTTATTTTCACACGTTACTATCAGTGGTTTTTTATTAGACATATTTAAAAACAATAAGGCTGAAAAAAATAACTGAAAATTAGAATGAGAATACGGACCAAACTCTGGAAGTTCCCAAGCTTGCTATCACATATAAAGACCGGGTGGCCATGGTAGTATAGGATATCACTATTCTCGAGTTGTGAAGAATGTATTGTGGAAAAATGAATCTGAAATTAATTTACTAACAAATGTACAATACAGCTAGTGGGAAATTGTTAACAGAACATCGCTGCGGACAAACATCTGATGTGAGCAATTACATTGAGATGATGCTTTTCTTTATATTTAGTGTCTACTTGATTTTTACCCTGTGGTTGGCTTGTAACGTTGTCAGTGACCCAACAAGTTGTATCAGAGTACGTCGCAAGGAACAGAAGATAAGTAACAACTTAATTCTATTTTTTTTTTTACAACATTTATTTCCGAGTATTTTCTCGGATAAAACGTGATTATGAAGGTGCTCGTCTTTTCTGACGCCTGTTTTCTCGAACGTCATTCACGTCTCTAACGTGATCGTCTTCTCTTGCGTGCTCTCTCTCCTTTTTATAATCTTTTTCTTTTTCCTTACTGTGGCAGCTTGCTATTTGCATATAGCCGCCATTCGCGTTCTGAGAAATCTGCGATTTATTTACTAAATAGGTGATTTCACATGAGTCATTATCAGTGAATTCTGACTACACATGGCCCCAACTAAAGTCTGAGGTACACCAAATAGTACTTAGTTTCTGTTAGAATATTATTTTACGTTTTAAAAGATGTTTCCAATCTAGCTGAATAGTGATAATAAAGAAAGATATTTGCATACTCTGCAGATTTTAACACTTTAGAAGAACCTTGGGTAACGACTTGATCGTATATTATATTCTGCGCAAGAATCAATTCGGAGTTTCATGTAAAAATGAGTTGTAAATGTTCCAGCTCGGTAGCCAGGAGATGAAAAGGAGACATTTGCCAATTCTCATGAGCAAACGATATTTATAGGCAATCAAATCGGCCATTACACATTAATAATGGTTTTGTACACGAGTAAGACATTTCATAATAGTTTATAATAAAACTAGTTGTCGGTACCAGTTGTTATGTCGGATTTTTTGTTTTACTTTCAAATACTGTATGTTATATCAAAATATTTTTTTTCGATTTACGTTTCAGGGAAACTAGTTTAATCTGTGAGAATATCTTCAAACCACTGTCAGAAGTTGTTACAAAATTTTATGGGGCAATACTGGCGACCACCCAGTGTTAAATTATTCATGTAATTGGATTAGGACAGTTTAATAACATGGATCATGGTATTTCTTTTTCATGTAATCCTTCTTGGAATCTATACATTTGATCCATTGATTTTTCTACTCATCTATGTAATACTGTCGTCATATCCGGACTGGTGAATCTCTGTCCCATTTGAAGGTTCTTGATAAATTGCAAAAAACGTATCTGCAATTAAATAACCTTTTCTTTTTCTCTGCAATCTCAGACGTGAAGTTGTTATCTACAATTTTTCTATAAATATCATATGTGTTTGGTTTATTTCCTTTGCTCTTGCTTGTTTGGTATAGTGGTGGTATAGTGGTCTCTAACGATTCGCTTTTTTGAGACCTCTTTTCAATGCAGCTTCTTATTCTAGTGTAAGAGAAATAGGACAAGACATACCGTCTAGTAATCTTTCATTCAATTAAGAATCTTACTACTCGCCTACTTGACAAGTGGAAATGTACAGATTGTATAGTTTGGAATATTAAAGAGGAGATAATCCATATTCACATTAAGTACAATACTTTTTTTTAATGAAGAGTAGAAAATGCATTATGGATGCGTTATCGGCAGCTCACATTACTCTCGCTTCTCTTTATTTGTCCCTCAGAGTCCTCATTTTTAATTAGTGATTTTTCTGAAAAAGGGAGAAGAAAAAGCTGTTTTCTAGGTTGGCAGTATTTTGCGTGAACAGCCGCCAGGGATGTCGGAAATTTTCTGTTTCTATGTCTATCCTTGTAGCCATGTCACTAGTAAGGGTGCTGGAGGTAAACGCTTCATCTGGGCTGACATTATCTGCCTGATAGTCAGGTACCCGAACCTTGGATTAATCACTAAGGAGGCTGTCCTATCAGCAGATGCAAAGTACTGGGGCTACTGTATTGTCATTTGGTGAATGGATTCTCGACCATGCAGTAGCTTCTGGTGGGACATCTCGATGCCATACTAGTGGGTAATTGTTACGGCTTTACCTTTTCATGTGGTACAAAAAAATTATTCATTTCTATTTCTCTCTTACTTTCCCTCTCTGCCCTGCTTCAGGCATGTCTGTCGACCTAGTCCACAAATCCCAAAACACCATCATGAAAAGTCTCAATAAAAAACACACGATAAAACCCGGATCTCCAACTTCTAACGTAAACCGTCACTACCAGGTCTTCTTCTCTAACATCAGGGGTCTACGTTCTAACCTTCCAGAGGTTGAACCCCAATTACAGGAGACTAAACAAGACATATTATTTCTAAGTGAAACTGGCATTGGACAGACAATTTCCCTAGATGAGTTCATAATTAAAGGATACTCTATTTTAACTTCCAAATCTGACCCCCAAAATTGCTATGGGCATGGAATATGTGCCTATATAAAAGATGGCTTTCCATGTGGTAGGAACATCTCCAGAGAAGATCCTAACTTACCCTATATGTGCTTCCGGGTTGCACTAGCTCAAACTACTGTATTTATATTTGCTCTCTATCGCCCCTACAACAGCGGAGTTACTATCTTTAAAAGCATATCTGAGAAAATTAACCACGCCCTATCTGCTTATCCTTCAGCTAATATTCATGTCTGTGGAGACTTCAATGTTTACAATGTGAAATGGTTAACTCACTCACACAAGACCGATGATGAGGGGGAGGTCTTGTCATGATTTCTCCATTGCTTATGACCTCACTCAGATTGTTCACGAACCCACCCGTGTTCCCGATACTGACGGCCAGTATGCAAGTCTCCTAGACCCCTTTCTCACAACTTGCCCTGAACTGTGTTCAGCTTCTGTTCTGTCTCTACTTGGATCTTCCGACCACCCAGTTGTATCAGTTAAGATAAAAATGAAATTTAATAAGTCCCCAGATGTACCTCTCCATCGTACTGTATATCGATACTCTATGGCTGGCTGGGATAGTTTCCGCACATTTATATCAGATCTCCTCTGCGTTCCATGTTTAAAATGAATGTGTCCTCTATAGCATCAGACCTGACGGAATGGTTAATTATAGGTATAGACCGTTTCATACCCTCCAAAAAATTCCAGCAAAAATCTAACAGCCAGCCGTGGTTCTCTCCGGTATGTGCTGCTGCCATTGCGCATAGAAATCAATTTTTCCATTGCTTCAAAGGTAATAGATGTAATGAGACTAAAGCCGCTTTCAAGACTGCCAGCAACCACTGTAAAAAAGTAATAAAAAATGCAAGAAAGTTGTATGCTCAGTCCGTCAAGTCCAAAGTAGCTTAGCAGCGGCTTGGTTCCCACCAGTTTTGACAAATAGCAAACAGAATCCTGAACAGAAGCGTGTGCTCTATCCCAACTCTCATAAATGGACCTGAGGTAATCTCGTCAGCATCAGACAAAGCCAAACTCTTTGCCAAGAACTTTGCAGCTAATTCTACGCTTTGCGACCAAGGCTGCCAACCTCCAATATTTCCTCCTGTATCAGAAAATATGCTATATGATATACAAATATCTGTACGTGATGTTGCCAAGCTAATCAAAACCCTTGATTCCAGTAAAGCAACCGGCCCTGACGGTATTTCAATTATAGTACTCAAAAGACTTCAACCAGAACTTGTGCCTATCCTTACATAACTGTTTAAACGTTGTCTTAAGGAGAATTGCTTCCCGTCACCCTGGAAAATCTCATCAGTATGCCTTGTGTTTAAGAATTCAGGTGATCGCTCATCCCCCTCTCAGTATAGGTCAATAAGTCTCCTGTGCGTCATGAGTAAGTTGCTGGAATCTGTGTTAAATAGAGAAGTAATCAACCATCTTAGCAAAAATAACCTTCTTAGTAACACGCAATATGGGTTCCGTTCTGCTAGATCTACAGCAGATGTGCTTACAGTTATATCTCATAGGATTAGCGAATCTCTCGACGGAGGCTACTTTTCTATGGCAATTGCTCTTGACATATCAAAGGCCTTTGATAGAGTATGGCATAAAGGTTTACTTCACAAGATCTCCAGCTACGGTATAACTGGAAATGTCTTCTCAATTATTAAATCATTTTTCTCTGATAGGTTCATAAGAGTAGTGGTTGATGAGCAGAAATCACAAGCTCTCAGTATTAATGCTGAAGTCCCTCAGGGGTCAATCCTGGGCCCAACTCTCTTCCTGATCTACATTAATGATCTTCAAAATCACATCCTTACATCATTCGTAGACATTTATGCTGATGACAGTACTATCTATGGTAGCACATCTAAGATCGTAAACGACCAAGTTCTCTCTGATTCTCTCTCCTCTGGTCTTGAGCAAGTAGTCCAATGGGGAAAGAGGTGGCTGGTTACTTTTAATGCATCTAAAACCAAGCTTTTATCTTTACATCATCAACGCTCTGATCCTCATATGGCATCAATTGAAATGAATGGCTCTCGTCTTGAGGAGGCCTCATTTTTTGACAAGCTTCTGGGCTTGACCTTTACTCCTGATCTTAAATGGAACACATACATTAAATCCGTTGCCAAGGCCGCTGGAAAAATGGTGGGATCCTTCAATCGATCCATAAGATATCTCACTGCTGATGCAATTCTCTATCTATATTAGAGCCAGTCCAAGGATGGAATACTGTTGCCACATCTGGGCAGGAGCTGCTAGGATGGACTTATCCTGCCTTAATAGGGTTCAAAATAGACTTCGTAGACTTGTAGGAGATGTTCTTTTCTCTTCCCTGCAACCTCTTTCTCACACAAGAGATGTTGCGAGTTTGTCTCTGCTTTATCGTTATTTTCATGGCAGGTGCTCGGCTGAGCTCCATTCTAGGGTTCCCCCTCACCAACTTTCACAAGAAATCCCCGTCTAGCAGAAAACACTATCACTAGTTTCCCCACTCTTTATCTGTGCCTTAACCTAAGCGTAGATTCCACGAAAAAAATCTTCTTTCTTAGAATTGCACGCCTATGGAATTGTCTTCCGCTTTTCTGCTTTCTAGCTGACTACAATATAGTTATCTTCAAGTCTAACGTAAACAAGTTTTTGATGAACCGTTCCATATAAGTTAAAAAATTTACCGAATCTCCATTACTAACGGTTAATCTATTGTCCAATTTCTACTGTACATTCTTTAATCCTTATCCTCGAGTGGCCTTTTGGCCTTGATAAGTGATGATACCTATGTAAAAAAAAATTCTCCCCCACCAAATTTCTCACTGATAGGGAAGAAAGCGCTCAAATGTCTAGGTTCCCTATGAGCTTGCAGTGGCTGCCTCGTCAGTCCCTGGTTCGTGATCGGAGTACTCAAACAATTAGGCTCTTCAGTGCGAACCTGTCTGTTGGCTCTAAAAAAACCTTGCTCCGAAATGTTTACTTTTCAGAGGAGCAGGCCATTCCGCGTCAGAGTCAGTCTTTTGATGAACACGTTTTGTCTGTGCTAGTCTCTCATCTGTCAGGGATTCAGATGTTTGCCCATCCGAAGTGTCTGACAGAGCCCCAACGAAGACAGTGTCATTAGACGACGTATCAGGAGAATTTTCAGTGTCATGATCTTCCGGAGAGGCTTCAGTGTAAGAAGAAGTTGGTCTGTCCTCAGACGCTGTCCACGGTCCTGATATGTCTCCGGCAGGTGCTAGGTTTCTGAGAGAAACATTAGCTCTCTATCATCTGCATGTCGTACTAGAGCATACAGGGCATTCGCCCCTATGAGCTCTATCTCGTCCAGCAAGGGATTGTGCTTGGTGTAACGTGCATGTCGTCTCAGAAACACAGTACTGGATCGAGAGAGCCAAGATGGAAGCGAAGTTCCCGCCGAATTCTGTCGCTGAAAAGGTAAAAACCTTTCGAGTGGGATGGCATTCGTGGCGATACACAATAGAGATCGAATGACGTATAATGCGACAGGAAGTAGATTTTCCCAATTGTCAATTGAACATCCGTTATTTGATGCAGCTAATTGAATGGTCTTCCAAATAATGCCGTTATATCTTTTGTATTGGCTGTTATCCTTACGGTTGAAGGGAGTTGTCCAGCTTACAACTACTCTTCGTTCCTGTAGAAATTGTCGAAGCTGCTCTGACATGAAAGAAGCCCCTCGGTCCGAATATATATATATATATAGGCAGGGACTTCAAAGACATTGAATAGTAAGCAGAGGCATTGTATAATTGCAGTAGCCGATATGTCTGAGCAAAGGAAGGCAAAAGGAAACCGTAAATATTCGTCGACAACAGTTAATATATATCGATTCCTTGTTTTGCTTGGTAGCGATCCTTTAAAATCAAGATTGTGAGTGGCAGCGACAGCTGAGAAAATGTCAATCACCATCGACGGGTGTTGGTCTTCTGTTTTCTCTATCCCGCTTTATGTTCTATTTTATATAAACATCACCCACATTCCTGGAATGTAAATATTAAGATATTGCAGTCTTGTTTTTAATTTTGCGCTGCGCAATTCATAATCTCCCAACCAGGAATGTAAACATTTTCTTGTTCTTAGTGACAATTACAATTCTTTGATTTTTATGGGACACAAGAATGTAGATAAAATATTCATCTGGAATGTGATTGTTTGCCTACCCTAGCTTTTATCGACATCACGACGGTTTCATATCCAACACCAGTTGACCTTCACAGATGAATAAATTTGTCTAAATTTTAGATCTTATTCATCATGAGCAACACTGATATCATGCTGTAATATGTTTCTCAATTTTGTGTGTGTATGTTACTTAATGTGTGGTAATTAAATCTATGTTTTTGTTTGCTTTTCAGATCTGTTATATGAATTTGGTTTTTAATCTTGAAAGGAAAATACGTGAATTATTAGTTCTATCCCGAAAGAGTCTCTTGTAAAATCAGTCGATGCGGTCCATAGTCAACTTGAAAAGATGATGGCGATTCACAAAATATACTTTCTTCTTATACTCGTTAATTCGAGAAATTATACTTCAAAAATATATTATAATTATTTTAGAATAGAGAGTTACTCTCGTATCACCTTGTATATATTATGGTGAGATAAATTGTATTAAAAAACATCATCTTGGCATTTTGAAAGTTCTTCATATACAAACACTGGTAGAGTACTTCTATATTTTTGGAAAGAATCGATTATTACAACGGCTGCATACGAGGACAAAATTTATGTACAGAATTGCAATGTCCTTGGAAGTCGACGCTAACTTCGATATGCTTCAATGAAGAAGTCTGGTGCATTGATCTTCGTGAATCTGTTGTCCAGAATTGCCATCATCCCTCGTTAATATTGTTTCTATCGGCCTAGTGATGTCAATTTTTTCACAGAGATCAGAATCTCCTCCAATGGTTATCGATGTAAGTATTATTTTCCCGAATAATCTTTAAAGAGAAACATACTATGCTATTTTGCGGGGACGAGAAAAATGACGGAATATAAGCGAATTTAAATTTTTTAATTACCTTCCTTCAAGTCGATGCTTCCGTTTAGTCTTGAAAGACAAAGGATACCTCCTGCAGGTTCAGCTGCGCGTTTCATAAGCTCTTTCAGTCTTTGACAGACAATGGATACCAACGAAGGGGTGCCTGCGCGTGAATTTTTTTTTAGTCAGGAGGCGTGCAATTTCCAACCACACCTCTCCTTAGTTGACATTATTAAATGCCAGTGGCAAGTGAAGTGCATGTACAAGACGACTGGAGACAAATGCCGAGATAAGCAGAGAACACATACAGCGCATAGAATTCCCAAATAGTCACCCATCTGGTACTAACCAGGCTCATTGTTGCTTAACTTCGGTTATCTGACTAGAACCGGTGTGTCAACGCGATTGTATCTGCGCGTGTAATTGTGAGGCAAGGGTTGCGAAATCCCAACCACATCTCTCTTGAATCGGCGCTGCTTGAGTCCAGTGGCAAGGAGAAGTACAGGGCGACTGGAAACAATGCCGAGATAAGCAGAGAGCACATACAGCACTTGGAAGTTCGAAATGGTCACCCATTTAGTACTGATCAGGTTCAACGTTGCTTAACGTCGGTTATCCAAGGGGAACCGGTGTGCTAACGTGATTATACCTTCCTTTTAGTAATACATACTTATTAGTTATTACAAGACAGTGTATGCAAAAATAGCATCATATATTTACATTTCTTCAAATTTGTTGAAGTTCTGCACATATTGGAGTATTTTACCTGAGAAATGTGTTACAGATGCGATCAATGACGATAAGAAGAAGCAGAGAAAATATATATTCTCAAGCTATTGAAACGCATTATTAAACATTATATGAGAACGACTATTAATTTTTCCATTCTTGGTTCCTATTTTGTTTTGTTGTATTTCCTCCATTATTAATCAAAGTAATTTTTCCTATTTCATAAACTTTTCGAGGTCTTCTACGCTAATACAAGCACTAATATAGTTCGTCACTTAGCTTAGCGGATACAAGCTTTCTTCAGACTGATTAACTGTTTAGCGTCATCTTCAACAATTTAAAAGTTTTCTGAAAGTGAAAATTTGTCGTTCGTCTAGAGGCAATGAGCTAATTAGATTTTTCAAGCTTAAGAACCGTTCTAAGTCGTTGTTGATGACGATGCGGCTTCATTTGAAAGAAAGCTTACTTGCGTGTTTTTCTTTACCTTATGCCACAAGGAGCTTTGAATGGAACCTCCTATTTGGGCTTGTGAATTTGTGTCCGATTTGAAGATTCTTGAGGAACTGCAGAAACGTATTTGGTTCCTCACTGCAATCTCGCTCACAGACATGATGTCGCTAGTCTCAATCTTTCTGTAAGTACTATTATGGAATTTGGTCCTCAAAATTGTCTGATCTGTTCCTTACTTACATTGTTCTGGCTCGTTTGACTCGATGAACTAGAAGTCTCCATCAATCTGCTGTTTTGATACCTCATTGTAATACAGCTTCCTGTTCCAGTCGGGTTAGTAGTTTCTTTTCATGGACTCCAAGGTTAGGGAACTCTCTTCCTGATAACTGTTTTCCTACTACATACATCCTTAATCTTTTCCAGACTAAGGCTAATGGGCATCTCTTGTTTTTACAATTATCATTTTTGTTCTTGCTAACCTATTATATCAAATGAATTTATGTCTTGAGCGATTTCCATTTGAAAATAATATAAAAAAAAACTTGATTAGAAGTCTTCATAGTTTTTCTTTTTCGCGGGTTAATTTTATATTTGTGAATGTTGTAAACCATCTTCTGGACGTCCTCTCATTCATGTGTCAGCCAAGTGACCATTTCGTATCGCCCTGGCTGCTGAGTTACTTTTTTAAAACTAGTGAAGAATGATATGGCTCAGATATGCGTGGATGCTATCTTGTTATCAGACTTCCAGACATTAAATTATAATAATTTTTTTCATGTAATTAAAAAGTTTAACAAAGTTAAATGTGTCCAAAATACATCGCATATAACAACTGGCAGAGAGACACGACATTGGCCGGGATTGAATGATGATCAACGAATGTTTCACTCTTTCATAATGTATTGTCAACGAAATCGCCTATTTCTCAATTAAATCGTTTTATTGCCTGCTCTAGTTGGGGACCCATCGTGGTGCACCAAGAGGAAACTCCACATACCTCCCCGCAGTGACTTTGTCTGCAATACCTTGTAGTCGACATTGACATGTAGAAAACTTACTGCTGGTTTTACCAATTTATTTTTATATATAATGGTTTAAAGTTTAAAATTCAAAAGTCAAGTATAATGCTTCAATTGTGCTCTAAACAGAAGCATTCATTTCAAACATTCCCTGTAATATCAAAGAACTTACTATTGATTTTATATGTCTAACCTTTATACTTGTGCGGTGATAATGGCTTGAATTTAAGTTTAAAATAAAAATGTCAAGTACCATGGTTCGATTGCGCTTTAAACAGCAACATTCGTTCCGAATGCACCCCTGCCATATAAAAGGACTTACGGTTGATTAAAATCAACATTTTTTGCTTGTGTGGTAATAAAACTTCTAATGTTAGGTAGTATAAGGTGTTAACTTTGATCAAAATCGTTTGTTTCTTCTTTCATCGGATTTTTTCGATTATTAATACTTACCGAAGACATTCAGATACAAAACTATCGAAACGCTGTCAGATACATGAAGTGAATTTGTGTGAAATTTCATAAAAATTTGCCCAGCCGTTTCGGAGTACGTACGAAACCAACTCAAACGCAGTCAAAGTTCATTTATATAATATAATATAATATAATGGATGGACGGATGGATAGATAGACAGACAGATAGATAGATAGATAGATAGATAGATAGATAGGTTGATAGATAGATATGTATTAGATTCTTGTAACGATGTCTTCATTCATTAAAAAACAGATCTTAAACGAACTTTAATACCTTAATACAAACTTTAATAAAAACTACTAGGTAACATATTCTGGATGTATTATGGGCGAAGGTATGTCCAAAAATCATACCCAAAAACATCGATGAAATAAAAACAAAAGGTAAATGCGAAAACTCATATTATTAAACTATTGATATGTGTAGATTAGATTAAAACCATACGTATACATTAAGGATTCATCAAGCATGGAATTCTGTTTTTATATATCTCCGTGGTACTGTGTTTGCTAGTCAGCTAAGCAGCTTCTTAGTTATATCCTTACCTATTTATTGTAGCCAATGAGCATGCGCGTATCTGTTTCTTTGTTGTTTTAGAAGAGATTTTTTCCTCTTCTTTGCGATCAGAGACGGCCTAGTTATAATTTGGATGTTTCTTTATATTCATGTTATACTAGGTGTGTGAATACCTAAGAATATGATTGGACGACTAGCACATCCAGTACCACGAGATATATAAAAACATGAAACAACATGAATTCTGTGCAACAGCAGAAGGAATCCTCTCACGGATGAAACGCGGAAATGTCTGTGTAACTTAATTAGCATATATATATATATATATATATATATATATATATATATTTATATATATATGTATGTTCCAAACTTACATAGCTCCAATACGTATCGAGCACTGCTGAATTAAATGCTTATAATCTTTACATAAAATTTGTATGTATATATATATATATGAACAAATGATTAATAAAACATGTTAAAAAACATCTTGAAAAAGAGTTAAAAACATATTTAATTTAAAAAGGAAGCACAAGATAAGTGGATAGTCCTTAATCCGCGGAGTTTCGAAGTTTCCTTCTCATCAGACGGCAAGAATTAGCAAAATGCGGGATCGGATTTTGCATGTGAAACCACAAGTAAGTCACAGATTAAAAAAAGGTTAAAAAAGGGTGAGGTAAGGGGAATAGGAGGGAAAAGAAAAAATGATAAAAAGATTTCACATGAATGGATAGTCCGGTGAAGGATAAAAAATCCAAGAATGTTAAAATCCAAACACGGTCGAATTAAAACTTCCAATCCAACAGGTAAGTTCCAAATAGTCCAAAATGATCCAAAAGGCAGAATTCCTTGGAAAAAAATCACAAATGGAATGAGTTCAAAATCATTAAAAGAAAAGTTCAAATGTGCACAGAAAAAGCACTAGAGAGAATATTTAAAACACGTCTGCCAAGGCCGGAAGAATCAAGTAAATTAAGGTTTAAAAAAAAATTTAAAAAAAAAAACGGTGAAAGTTTAAATTTGAAAAGCAAGGTCAAAATGACCCAGACAAAAAGCGCGAATGTTAGCGTTAATAATTAGGTCAACTTAAATACGCACGTGAAAGTCACAGAATGAAATTAAGAAACACAAGTCAGAGAAACAAGTAAATGGCTAAGTCTATGAAATGGAGCGTCTATTATATTAAGAAGAGTAAAAAAGTGAATAAGTAAATAAAAAAATTTAGAACAATAAAAAAAAATATATATATATATGTATATATATATGTATATATATATATATATATATATATATATATATATATATATAAGAACAAGTAGTTAATAAAGCGTGTTAAAAAACACTTTGAAAAAGAGTTTAAAACATATTTAATTTTATAAAGGAAACACTAAATAAATGGATAATCCTTAATCCGCGGAGTTTCGAAGAAATACTTTCCTTCTCATCAGAGGGTAGGACTTAGCAAAATGCGGGATCGGATTTTGCTTGCAAAACTATTTAATGAAACTATAAGTAAGTCATAGATCTTACTTAATAACAAAAAGTGAAGCAGAGAGAATATGGTGAAGAAAAAGTGATTTCACGTGAATAGATAGTCTGGTGAATGGTAAAGTATCCAATGACGGTAAAATCCAAAAATACAGAATCCAAGAAAATTGGTTAAATTTCCATTCGCACAAGTAAAATCCAAGGGAATCTCGTAATTGGAAGATTATCCAAAGTAATCCAAAAGGCAGAAATTCGTGGAATAATTCACAAATAGGTACAAGGAAAAGGAATGAATTCCAATGATATTATTAAAAAGAAAGATAAAAAATGGAAGAAAATTTAAACTCGACTGTCGAGGCAAGGCTAAATTAAGAATATATATATATATGTATATATATATATAGCGGTAGAATGATATATATATATATATATATATATATATATATATATATATATATATATATATATATATATATATATATATATATATCATTCTACCGCTTACGGACCGTGCTTGTTTCTAGATAGGATTTTAAATATAAATTCAAGTTTTACGGTATCGTTTTGTAAATTCTTAGGTGAATTTTTTGCATTCTGACCTCTGTTAACAAAACCTCCTCATGTTAAAATGTTTTTGTTTTTTTTTAATAATAACGCTGTTATTTCAGCGGAAGTATCACATATTTTCGTTCTTTTCAACATTTCCGTTCACTATTAATCGTTAAAAAAATTTAAAAAAAGGTAAAAATTATGGGATGACCCGATATATACTTTTTACATATAACTATAATCCTTCGGTCACGTCGACCGTTTCAATCTTTTATATCTCTACGGTGATCTTTTGTTCCTCTTCTTTGTTCTCTCATTCACTACGTGAGTGTCGAGCTTATATGGAGAGAGAAAGGGTACTAGAAATAAAGAGGAGGAGAAGATTGACTGGTTTTAATGTGATTATGACATCTTAAAGATGCTGACCGGTGGGAATATCACACGTGAAAAGAAACGGATAAAACCGTGTTTCAGTGTTTGTCGAGGTCAGAGGGGGCGATTTTTCATGCTAGTGCGTAGGTTTTATGTTATCTATCAACACTGAAGTGATCCGTCTCTTCTCAACAATTGAGCCAGAATCGAAAAATAAAACCCCGATTCAAAACTATAAAAACAATCACCAAACACAAAAGAGTGAAATATCATCCAGTCAAAAGATTGTTAAATCGGAAATGATTGAATCCAGGTGTAACCTTTGCTATGGAAACTCCGAATATATGATAACAAGCTGACGAAAGATTATACAGAATGAAGGGGGCAAGGTAGCAGGATTTGATAGCTTACATTGACGCATTATTACGACAACAAAGCTGAATCACTGGCTGAGTTAGTGCCGCAATATTGACATTCTGGCCTCTGTTAGTTGATTATAATTATTGATAAACTCTGTCGACCAGCAGAGAAGCGAGCTCTGACTCCCTGTAGCTTAATTAAACATATAAATGGTGGACACAGAATACCAATCGATGGGTTAGCGTCTATGTGATCGTGAGATACGACTTCCGATTCGATAATAAAATACAGATTTAATTAAAATCTACAAAATTAAAAAATTAAAAACTTAAAATTTAAATTAAAAACTACATAAAAAAGTTTTATAAAAATACCATTATGCAAAATATTGGTAACAAGAGTATTTATACCGAATATAAGCTTCACACACACACACACACACACACACACACACACATATATATATATATATATATATATATATATATATATATATATATATACTAGCATTTCGGCCCGGCGTTGCCCGGGTGTTTGGATGTGTCTGTTGAACCAAAAAAAAAATGTGGAAGTAGGAAGGCAGGCTCGAAGCCGTACCGCAAAGGAGGAAAAGAACGGGGTAAAAACCTAAGGTCTATGCTGTTACGACCATCGCCAAACTGGAAATGACATTTTTTAAAATTAAAGCTAGACAATCTAAAGGATAGGATAACTTTAAAAAATATCGGCGAAAAAAGTGACTCCCCCCTGTAGAAAAGTGCCTAGTTGAAGGAGAAGATATTAATGTTTTTAGCCAATTTTTCGATATTTGTCGTATGAAAGGTCGAACTTCAAAACGATACTGATCTTAGTAAAATCCGTCGCCTCTATTGAAAATTTTAGGCAGACATGCAAACATACATACATAAATACATACATAAATGCATACACATATGTATATATTGGTAACTAAAATATTTTGACCCAAAATGATGAAAAAGCTTGGCCTATCTCTAAATACCCTTTATGTAAAATTTCAAATATTTAGACCAGAAATTGTCTGATAAATTTGGAAGAGACCGCAGGGGTCAATTTTTTTTTAACTTTGACCCCTTTTTTGACCCCGTATCACTTCCAGCTTTTAAAAACTTGAAGTGAATGTTGTCGATGCCAGGGCCTTTGCTAATGAATATCTTGTTCATGGCTTTTACGATTTCTTCTTTTGTTATATATGGAATATATGTAAAATATGTAATATGTATATATGGAATATATGTAAAATATGTAATATGTATATATGGAATATATGTAAAATATGTAATATATATATATATATATATATATATATATATATGGAATATATGTAAAATATGTAATATGTATATATGGAATAAGTAATTCTCATGAAGTTGGGATTGTATCACAAGTATTAGGGTCGTCTTATAAATCTTCGTAAAATGAAGTCGATCTCTCAAAAACAAAATTTCCGTGAAAGTTAAGAGTTTTCTGTGTTTATTTTTGATATGCAAGCTAATATTACGTTTGTGAGATTTTAGTTTTTTCATAGCGAGGAAAATTGTTTATCTGGGGGTAAATTTTTAATTTCATCGAGGTCACTATTTCAGTTGGTTAGTTCTATCGCTTTTGACTAGTTTTTTCGTTTCTGTTTTTGCTAAATTGTATTGAGTTGAATTGTCTCCATACGTTATACAAAAGCTTTTCTTAGTTATCAATTGCTCTTGGTATCGAGTTGAATCCATTGTGGAACTAGTTGCTTAATACGTGGGTGGCCTTTTCAGCAGTTTCAATGATTTCATGTTCACTACATCTGAAAATTATTCAACGTCAATAGGGGGGGGAGAGCATTTATTTAAGGTTTAAATCGGTTAGTAAGCTCTAGTTGGAAAAAATCACTAGTTTCAATGTTTTTCAAGACTTCAACATTATATTTCAAGTGTAATGTGAACCAACATCTTGCTACTCATGTCCCCTCATAATGCACCGGCAAATTATATCCTCGATAGTAGCCCCCTACTTCAAAGTGGCACTGTGCCTTGTTTGGGGGTGAAAATTGAATTTTTTAAAATTTCATCATTTGAGCTTGAGGTTTTCTTCCAAATGCACTTTACATTAACGTCAACACAACGAAATAAGTGGTGTGATATGCTTGGGATATTTAGGACCGACGCATTTGTGACGTTTTGATGAAACCTGTTACGAGGAATAATAAAATCGATTTAGCCTTTACTATTAGCGTTGGGATGATTCCAAGTATGAAGCTTACGGTTCTGAAAGAAATTATTAATTAGATAAAGGTTATTAGCAGAACATAAACTAGCCAACCGTTCACCTCTAATGTTATTGGAGTGGATGGTGTGTTTATCAACACAATTCTTATATGTAGAATGTAAACCACCGACACGGGCATTAAACTCGCCCATAATAAAAGGAAAGTCACGCAGTTGGACGCTTTTTATTAATTTCTGAATTTAATCGTACAGTTGTCCAACGTCTTTATTAGGATAACTAGTAGTAGGAAAATAAACTTGGATGAAAACTATCTTATTATCCAGTCCATAAAGAGAAAGTATTACCAGTCTATCAGAAAAAAAAACTTGGTAGTCAGAAATAAATGGAGAAATAGAATTATAAACAAGGAAACACGCCATTTGAGTGAGAAGTCTTATTCCTGGAGTTGAAAATGCAATGGCCAGAAAGGAGTGTTTTAATGAACGAGTCCTTAATTTGAGTTGCGGTAAAGCCAATAATGTCCCATTTCATGCATTCAATCTCAGCAAGCATAACATTAAGATCTTGGTTGAGGTCGCTTATAGATTCGGTGTTGTAGGTGCAAATAAGAAGTTGTTTGTGTTGACTTTTTCCCTAGTCGCATTCCAGACATGTGTTCGGGACTGCCCATGCTGGTCCTTGGTCCTGACATTTATTATCGACATAAGTCAACTGTATAATTATTTTCTGATGTTCTATTGTTTCTTTGTTTTTTGTATACAATGTGGTCATCACTTATCAAGGTGCAAAGGCCACTCGAGGATAAGGGTTAATGAGTGCACGGTCACAAATCAAAGTTAAGAATCCAATAACGAAATGAACGAAATCAAAACAAACTTTGCTTTTTTACTTTCCATTATTGTTGTTGTTATATATTTGAAAATAGCAATGCTTGCGATTGCTAACCGGCGATCCGCAAAGTTAAGTATCGAACACCAAAATGAACAAATTATAAACAAAACAAAGATATAGTATAACCTTCTACAAAAGAGGAGGTAATGCCTGAGTGTGATCTATCGTGACAAATGAAAATGTATCAAACTATTCCCAAAGAAAGAGGTAAACCCTAGCATAATTCCTTTTCCCCCAAAGGAGATAGCAAACCTCTGGATATGGTAAATGATGACCAAACGAACATACTCAAACCTGGCCTTATAGGACGTGATTAATGACTGATAAAATCTTATCAAAACAAAATTGATACTACACTAGCCGCATCATAAAAGAGGAGATAACATTTAGAAGTATTACTTATAAATAAGAAGTAAAATCTTGAAAGATGCATCCTCTAAAACAAGGAAATAGTATTGCCTGGAGATATGCTATTACGATGAACGAACGAACGTGTTCTATATTACACTCCCAAAAGAGAGGGTAAAGTATGGTAGGATGTTATAAAAATACAAGCAAATTCTAAGAAAATTTTTAAACGCAGATCGTCTACAAGTATTATCTCATGACAATAGAATACGTAGGAGAAGATAGTCTCTGAAAATATGATATTATGATAACAGATTAGATCATATATTAGCTTTTCTGCCATGTGCTGTATGTGCTCTCCGCTTATTCTCCAGTCGGCATTATTTCCAGTCTTACTGGACTTCTTGCTACGGGACTCAAGCAGTGCCGGTTCAGAAGAGGTGTTATTGGGGATTTCGCAACTCTTGCCTCACAATTTTACGCGCAGCTACCCTTACAAGGTGTATCCATTATCTTTCGAGACTGAACGGAGGCATCGCAATCGCAATAGGAGTGTATAATACATGGAGAGATTTCTTCCACGCATTTAAAAAGAGAATGGCAATTTCTGTTAGAAATGTATTATTGTAATAGAACAAGTACTGCAATACATACTACTATTTTCTAATAACATTATTTTTGTATTCATTTTAAATCCATAGTCTCAATAGGTTTCTTTGCATTTATACTAAGATTAAAGCGAAGTATATATTCTCGGCACCTGGCAATATCAGGGTTTTTTACTAATACCGGAAGTGTCATGTCAATTGAAAAGTTAATTCTATTTTTTTCAAACAGTATTTATATTGAAACGCTTTAATTCGCTTTATTTATATTAAATATTACCATCAAGGAATTGTTGTACACAACAAGACCACTTGGCCAAATAATTAGAAATGTACATGATGGAATATTAATGTATTAAACACTTTTTTGTTCCCCAACAAAAGGATGGTGGACCTGTAAATTCACCCTTATCCGTTCGTCCGTTCGTTCGTTCGTCTGTTCGTACTTTTCCCAATAACTACGCCTTGGAATTTTTTGAAATTTTGCACAAACATTAAAAATGATATGAGTAAAAAAGTAACAGAACGGATTTTCTGGGAAAACTCCACCCCCCCCACCTATTGGTGTCTTTCTGATTAAAATGACTAAAATTGACACTTTTGTGCTTATTAAAAAAAGTTGATGCCTTGGATTTTTATTAAACTTTCTGAAAAGTTGTAACTAACTGATTTCTATATAATAATAACTCTTGGGTTGCTCTAGGAGCTCTTTTAGGGCTAATAAAACACTCCATTTTTGGGACTATTTTACTTTATTGGATTAACATTTTCTGTGTATGTCTATTTAGCAGTTTTGCATGGTGTTGAACTCAAATTAAATATGTTAAGGCCTTGGGTACACATGAAGCTAAATGGAGAGGGGGGAATAATGGACTTGGTCATTTTGCATGCTGCAAATGTTGGGGCCTAAAACTGCACCGTTTGTTTATTTTCACCAAGTTTTTACGTCTCCTGACGACTTTTGGGGCTAAATGAGAAGGGGACAAATGCTGAACTTAGTCATTTTTAATGCCTCGTTCACTGTGCACTCACGGGGCACCATGCATGCTTCACTTGTTATCGCATTAATATGTAACTGAAGGATATCTAAACTTATGAGGGTGCTTGAAGATTTTTATAAATACGAAAAGAGTTTTTTTTTAATTTTTCCGGAAGAATCAAAAAAAAAATAATAATATAAGTTCCATAGGCGTCACGAACGTTTTCGATTCTACGTTGAATCACCATCTGGTGAGTACAGCAAATGAACAAGAAGTCTCTGGAAAATAAAAGGAAGGCGGGAGAAAAAGAACTATAGCAAAAAGAAATATAGCAGTTGCGAAGCCGTTTCAATTTAGACAGACGCCACGGTGTTCGTGTGTTCCGATGTGGGTCACTGGATAAAAGTAGTAGTGTTGTATAGTGGGATTTGAGTGCGTGTACATATCATGTAACTATTGTCTATAGTCGGCTCTTCACTGTTTGAATCCTAAATTATCTTTGTGACTTATTTGAGTTCGTTCCGTGATCATTTGAGTGTTCTTATGTGGGGGTGTATGTGTTATACATGTATTGGACATATCTTTTCAACTACGTCATTTGTCTTGTGGTCCATCTGGAATTTGATCTGTTCTTGAAGGGAAGCTGGAACTTGTTTGAACGAATGCATTTCACTCCAAGACGATAGTTTGTTTTCAAGACGATGGTTTGTTTTATATATAGTTTTTATTCACTTTCCAGCTGTCTAACGCAGAAGAATGGAAAGTGAGTATCTTTGCTTGGGTGGTTAATTCTAGTCTCCAATTTTGAGACACGTAGCCCCCTTCCAAGGGGGGGCAACCATATACCCATCCGCTCTTCTCAACGTCCAAATTTCAACTAGACTCTATGTTCAGCAAATCTGAACACATGACAACAAACACGTACTTCCGGTCAGCTATTTTAGAGCTGCCGGTACAACTTGTCCATTTTACACCTCAATATGTTTTAACAACTTTTATCAAAATATAGCTTCACATCTCATCTCTTATTTACCTTGCCAGTTAGATAGCTAGATCAAGATAGATAGATAGCTAGATTGAGATAGGTGTACATAGATATATAGATAGATCGACATACAGGTAGATAACAGATAATTTCTCGTGTTTCACAACTATATAACTGTATTACGCTAATCCTTTTTTAGTATTATTACTATTTTGATTGAAATATTATAAATTTTTTTAATGTTGGGTTTTTATGTAGATAGCTTAAAGTAGTTTAAACTTTTTAAAATTTATTTTCGAATGCATTGCTTTTTGTGTTACTAACAATGAGTTGCCTTAAATCTAAGTTATGTTTTTTGAAGATATTGATAAATTAAGCCAGAATTTAAGAGAGGCATGGTGAGGCGGCGATATAGTGTAGTCGCCGTAAACCAATGTAGCTATTAGCTTCAATATTATTATAAGAGGTACACTCCCCCAAATGGAATTAAACGTGGAGACAACATTGGTTCTTTCTAATGTTTTTAGAGTCTAAGAATCTATAATGAGTCTAACATTATTAATATTATCAATTAGGGAAATGTACCTTTGTACAATATTTTTTTATGTTTTTATCCTAATTTAAAGTTTAGTTGCTTTTTATTGCAGTTGCATATGTTTATAAAGTTGGAAATGTCATGTTGGGTAATATTTTTTGTTTAGTATTTCTTAAGATTTGAAATATTAGTTTTATTTGTTCCTCTTTCTTAGAACTACACGTCTGTGGAACTGTCTTCCGTTTGCCTGCTTTCCAGCTGATTACAATATGGTTGTCTTCAAGTCCAACGTAAACAAGTTAAGTAATCTAATTTACCAAATGTCCCCTACTTACGATTACTACGATGTTGTTCAATATGCTACTGTACACTCATTAACTCTTATCCTCGGTTGGCCTCCGGGCCTTGATAAGTGGTGACTCCATTTGTAAAAAATATATAAACCTTTTTTAATTTTAATTCTGAACAATATAAATAGAAGTTTTTCTAATTTTGAACAATATAAACTTTTTTTTGTTTCAAAATAAATATTTTTTAATAATTTTAAACAATACAAACAGAATTATTTAAACAAATATTGTTCATGAATGCTCTTTATTATACGAGGAAAGATTTCTCTTAAGCCATGTACGTTTTTAATGTGTCAATTTTTGAACGATTACTTTGATTGTATTGTCATTGCAAGTTGGAATCGTTTTTAAACAAAAAGCAAAACAATTTTTTTCTAATAAAACAAAACAAAACAATTTTTTCTAATTAAAACAAAACAAAACAAAAAACACTTTAAAAAATTTATAGATTTAAAAAAAACAAAGCAAAACAATTTTTTTCTAATTAAAACAAAACAAAAAAACACTTTGAATAAAAATATTTGGTATTTTTTACGACCTAACCCAGCATAGTTTACCTCCTAAAAATATCAAAGCCTACTTTTTTGGCTAATACGTTTCACCGGCCTTTAGAGATAATATGAAATAAGAATTTTTAAAAATTAATTAAAATTTAACATTTTAGAGAGGGAGATCACTTTCCTATATAAATTTAAATTTAACATAATATGAGCACCCACGTAATAGTAAAGAGACATGTATATGTTAGCATCTTTTCAACTTTAGTGACGGGTGTGATTGGAGGGGCATACGTCTCAAACATTTTTAAAAAACGTAGAAAAAATTCCAAAGGTGTGTCGGGGACGCCTTTTTTAAGATTTGCTTTGAAAAGATTTAACAATTAAATATTACTTAATTAATTATTCCCGATATTTTAAGGCTGTTAACATACACAAAATCAGTAGGGTGGACCTGTACAATGCACACTCCCTCCTTGTGCTCTTTCAATGTTTTTCAACGGATTACACCCCTTTTATGTAGAGGATTTTTCATTTAATCTTAGGGCAATAATGTTAAGACCTTTACTATCCAATGTATTTCGTATTGTTTTCATTGGTCACCATGTTTTTTTTCGCGCGCGTGTGCATTCAATTTTTGTGCGTTTATACATTAATTCTATGTATTAACTTACATTTTTATACATTAATTCTCTATGCTGACTATTGCATAGCTAGCAATAAAATGTACTGACCTAACGTGTCTAGTCTAGTACACAGACACACACACACACACACACACACACATATATATATATATATATATATATATATATATATATATATATATATATATATATGTGTGTGTGTGTGTGTGTGTGTGTGTGTGTGTGTAAGATAACGTTTGCGCATGTCCGTCCGCTTACAGAAAGACAGACCAGAAAATTTATTTTAATATATAAAAGATTATACACGTGCAGTATCGTTTTAATTCATGTCTCTATAACTGCGATATCACGGGGCCTGGACACCCTTTTTAAACTTGTATCAATCGACACTATCCAACGTAGTATTTAAAGTAAATCAGAATATATAGGTTAGCGCTTAATGTCATATTAACAAGATTAATGTTTTTGGTCAAGTAAAAGTTTCGTTCTTATAATGTTGTTTTCAGGTTACCTCACATTCTATGTCTGAAAAGACCCAGATAATCTCTGCTTGTATATATATATATATATATATATATATATATATATATATATATATATATATATAAGCATGAGCAAAAAAAATGGGCCAAGATTGAAAGAAGGAAGAAATCGATTTTTAATATTTTTCCATGAAGTTTTGTTAATTTTGACTGAAAATTTCTATTTTGTAGATCATTATCATTATAGCATACAATAATAAGTGGAAAAATTAATCCTATAAATGGTAAGATCGCATCTCGGCAAGGTTATGAAAAAATCGAATTGCAGGATTAAGGCAGTCCAAAATGACTTACAAGCAGATTTTTGATATTTTAAGGAAAGAAAATGTGAACACATCTCTTTCTGTAATGCTGCGAATCGGTCAAAGGTTTTAAGTCGAACGCTAAGTAAAAGGGAGATCTGGTCGCTCTGGAGCATCCACTTTGAAGGACGACCACAGTTTTGAAGGATCGAAAGAAAACTTATGTTGACCATAGCAAAGAATTAAAACAGGGGGTGGAAATTCTCTTTCTTGATATACAATATCTAGACGAATATAAGAAATGGGATTTCCCCCTAAAAGGTGTGCAAAGAAGCCATTTTTTATAAGAAGAACATTGATGATAAAAAGAGATTTTTCTCGTGTTATGGCAAGAAAGCTACAGACTGGTTCAGGAATGTTTTCCGATTAGATAGAATCAAGATTTTTTCATTTTAGTGATGCTCCCGATGCTCCTGAACGGTGCAATCGAAGAACTGGAGCATGATTTTCGCCAAGTTGCATAAAAACGACAGTTACTCACAGGAATAGAGGGATAAGGCATGAGGAACTTTTACTGCAGCAGAAATTGGGGAATTTATTAGATGTGAGAACTCAATCAATGCAAAGGACTACATTCGAATGTTAGAAACAGGACTGTTACTAAGTATCCAGAAGCTCAGAATATCCCAGAACATTATTTTTCAACATGATAATGCCCCCGCACATACTGCTAAAATCACAAAAGAATGGTTTTCAGATAATTCAATTGATGTGATATTTTGGTCAGGTCAAAGCCCCGATTTAAACCCAATCCAGAATATTTGGTCCATAATATCTCGTGAATTGTCCGAAATAATTGTTGAGAACAATGACAACTGGAGGAAGCTGTGCTAAGAGAATGGAATAGCATCTCTTCTTCACAGTATTCCACTTTGGTTGAGAGCATGTCTAAAAGAATTGATCTTATAAAGAAATAAAAAGGGAATCTAATCCCATCCTATTCCATCCTAAGCATTTATTAAAGCAAATGTCTTGTTCTGTGTTATTAGTCTCCTTTAAGTTTCCCTGTTCAATTATTCTTTGTTTAATATAGCTGTTAGTGTAATAAAATGTATGAAATTTGTTTGGCCCATTTTTTTGCTCACGAGTGTATGTATGCATACATAGTATATATATATATATATATATATATATATATATATATATATATATATATATATTTCGTATGTATACATATATATATATTTACTGTATACATACATATATATATATATATATGTATGTATATGTACATAGATATATACATATAAAGATAGTAGGGATTTTTAGGAAGCTATTCAAATTAAAAGAGTCGTATATCTGTTATATGATAATTAAAACCAATTTTCTGTAAATTGAGTGGAATTAAGAGCAAGTAAGATATGTAATTAAATATTGATAATAAAAAGAAAAGGATGTGGAAACCTTATTTCACTTGAATTTTGAATGTCTTTTCTTTGCTTTCAATTCTGACGAAACCACAAACCGAGCTGGAATGTCGGAAACAATTCGCAGTTGGGTAATCTTGTTTTCTTTAATTTCACAATTCGATTTATTTTTAAATCTATTATTCTAAATTGATTTATTTGTGCGTACCTCATACCTTCACTTCTCAGCAGGGATTCTAATTCCTACACACACACAAATATATATATATATACATATATATATGCGTATTTTTATATATGTTTCTATGTACTTATATGTGTGTGCATTCATATCTATTACAGAAAATCAGAACATCTTCTGCAGCATATATATGACGAAACATTAGGCTCTTCTTAAGATTTTCTTTAAATTCGAGTATTACGCTAGATTTTCCTTCCACTAGTCATATATATATATATATATATATATATATATATATATATATATATATATATATATACTTATACTTATTTATATATTAGAGAGAGAGAGGGAGAGAGAGACTAAGTTATCAAATTATATTACAATTAAACTACACAGAATCTGCTGCATTGAAAACCACACCATTCTCTCTCTCTCTCTCTCTCTCTCTCTCTCTCTCTATATATATATATATATATATATATATATATATATATATATATATATATATATATATATATATATAGTAAGTTATTTTATATATATTCTATACTAGAAGTTCAGCACGGCTTTGCTCGGGCCCTATGTACTGTTCAAACTTTCAAAGAAAAATTAAAAGTTTTACCCATGTTCAAGTAGCCTACATCTAAAATTTCAAGTGTTTAGATCCAAAAGGTCAAATCGTTGAACTTTGACTACTTAACAGTCAAATTTCTGACCGAAAACTGAGTAAAAAGATTTTCCCAAATCTCGAGTCTCTAGACTGAAAATTGTCAGAGTAGTTTGGTAAAGAAATGGACACAGACACTGACACACACAGATATTTTCACTTTTATAGATATATAGATATATAGTAAGTTTTATTCTCGCCTGACGAATTCTCACGAGAATGAAACGCGGAATATTCTGTGGAACTTAATTACCATATATATTTTCATAACTTACTACATAGCTCTACATTGTATTGAGCACTGTTGAAGTAAATACTTAAAATTTACGCATGAAATTATATATTCGTATATTAATTTATGTGATTAAATGAAATGATATATATATATATATGTATATAACTACTTCATTTACTCACATAAATTTAATATACGAAAGTATAGATTTATGCGTAAACTTTAAGTATTTACTTCAAAAGTGCTAAAAACGTAGGTAGAGCTAGTTAGTAATTTATAAAATATATGGCGATTAAGCTACACTGAATATTTGGCGTTTCATCCACTCTAGGATTCGTCAGGCTTATGCGCGAATTCTGTGGTTGTTTCTCGTTTTTATATGGTCCTCATCTGTTGAGGATTTTAGTTAGCCAATCAGCTTTCTAGTATCCACCGCGCCCCTTCCTATCAGCCAATGGGCATGCATTTTATCGAACAAAGGATCTGTTTTAGAACTAGGTTAGTGGTTTAAGGCAGACCTTTTCTTTTTTTTCTTTTTTTATATATAAATATACATATGTGTACTTACATATATGCACATATATATACATATATATACATACATATATGTGTGATCGTTTATGTATATTCATGTTTATTTCATTTATTTGTTTATTTTCTATTGTTTTTGTTAGTTTTAAAGCTATTTTGTATCGCTATCCTAGAGTAAGTTTTATTTTTGTTTTGGCTGATAGAAACAACCACAGAATTCGCGCATAAGCCTGACGAATCCTAGAGTGGATGAAACGCGGAATATTCAGTGTAGCTTAATCGCCATATATATTATATATATATATATATATATATATATATGGTGATTGTCATTTCCTGACAGAAGAAGGCCATCTTTCCCTTGCTTTATTGTTGATTATTTATTCATTTTCATGTACTTTTGAAATATTGTTATTTTTTTGTATTTTTTTAATTTAATTTTGTTTATTTGTTTATATATATATATATATATATATATATATACATTTATACACACATACATATACACATGTGGAGGTGTGATCAAGATGCATCAATTTCTATCTACTGTGGGAACGAAGGTGACTCTTCAGACCATCCCTGCTCTTACACAGTCTGTTGCAAAGGTCACACTTAAGCTGAGATTGAGGGATGCCAACTGGTGTTGCTCTACTGTGGACATTCATATGACGCTTCAAGCCTCCACTCGATTTGCAGACCACAGAGCAAACAGAACATCTTTGTCCCGCAGTGTTTACCCCATCAAAGAAAAATTGATCTCCATGTGAACGCTTGTGGCTAGCCAGGCCAGCTAAGGATAAAGTCATTTTACCGCATAAATCACTGATGTGGTTCTGCACGAAAGCCTCCGACAGACCTGATATATCTGACAGATTTTTCTTCCGGATATCACGCTTATTTTTGCATGCTCATATTTTTTCTTCTCAAAGCTATCACAGTCATGAAAGACCAAGGAGCGCCATTTTTTACGATCATTGGAAGCACTTTCCCAACTGAACACGCCAATACCAAAAGCTTTAAGATTATCTTTGATGTTATCCCTAAAGCGTTTTCTAGGTTTATGCTGTGGACGCTTTCCTTGTGTAATTTCACCATAGAACAGGGGCTTTGGCAATCTCTCGTCGTCCATCCTTGTCAGATGTCCAGCTCACCTCATCTGGTTGCGTATAATCAATTTCTCGATACAAGGTACGTCAGCTCGCATGAGAACATCCATATCAGGTATAAAAGCTCCAGAATGTGTCTCAGGAATTTCTGGTGCACTCTCTCCATGACTTTTATGTGTCTACCCTAAGTTGTCACGGCCTCAGAAGCATAAAGCAGGGATGGTAAAATAAAAGATTGATAGACACTGATCCTTGTATGAAGAGTTATAGCCCTGTCAAACCACACTCGCTTCTCTAAGCCATCAAAAGCCTTAGTGTCACGCTGTATCCTATAATTGACCTCAGCATACAGGGTTCCGTTTCTGACAAGAGTACTACCCAAATACACAAATGTGTCAACCACGGCAAGTCTCTGGTTGTTAACAAAAATATTTGGTTCCACATACAAACTAGCAGGTGTGAACATGACCTTAGTCTTCTTAAGACTAATAGTAAGCCCAAAAGACGCACATGCCCCTGAAAACAGATCCAGGATACCCTGCATATCCTATGGGCTACGAGATCGGCGTCATCCGCATAAACCAATTCACGAACCAGGTGCTGAAAGGTCCTTGTAGAAGCATGAAAACGACGGAGATCAAAGACCTTACCTGTGGTTCTGAAACGCAAATAAACACCCAGAAAATAGTCCCTAAATGCATAGGAAAGCATAGTTGCAAAATAAATAGAAAAAAGTGTAGGTGCTGGGATATCACCCTGCTTCACATCATTGTCAACTGAGATGGGTTCTGATAGGCATCCGTTGAAGTTCAGACGAGCCTTCATATTAGTGTGGAGCTCCATGAGTAATCGTAGAAATTGAGGTGGGCATCCCAACTTCCCCAGAATTATCCATATCAAAAGCCTTGGTCAAATGAACAAAAACCTGATACAGCGGAACATGGTGTTCAGTACATTTCTCCTGCAACTGCCGAGTAGAGAAGATCATGTCTGTGATTCCTCTGCCCGGACGAAAGCCACTTTGGCTTTCTGGAATGACGGATGGACAAATACACTTTAACTATTTATTGATTAGAACTCTGAAAAATTCTTTGGCAACTGCTTCCAACAAAATTATCCTACGATAACTTCCACAGTCGTTTCTGGGCCCTTTTCCCTTGTACAGTGATATAAGAATTGCATAAACCCAATCCTGATGGACGGGAACACCCTTCCAGACATCAGTGATAAGATGAAGAATTTCATGAACAATCCTATAACCCCCATGTAAGAGGACTTCCACAGGAATGCCATCAAGCCCTGGAGCCCTCCCAACGTTCACTTCCTTGATTGCATCTCTAATTTCATTCTCAGATGGGAACTCAGACATTTCATGGATAAGCTTCTGTTGTGATAAAAATTCATTGATTATGTCCTCATCAACATTAAAGGGGTAAAAGAGATCAGAATAATGCTCATCCAACGAAGGAGAATCTTGTTAGGATCCTTTATAAGGGCAATTCCATCACTTGAGAGTAGGGGAGATGTAGATAGTGTTTGAGGACCAAAAGCTTTTTTAAGCAAATGGTACATGCGTTTGAAGTCTTTACGATCAAAAGCCATCTGGATTTGGTTGGCGAGTTTAGCCCACCACTGATTCTTCATTTGGCGGAGTCGCTTTTGGAGAATACCCTTGTTTGCTTTAAGTGACTGTCGGAGAGACTCTCGGCCTCCATGAGAGGCAGACAACATTTTATGATGCAACTCATTTTTAGCACTCAAGAGTTGAGTAATTTCAGAATCATTATCATCAAACCAATCCTGGTGTTTAGATTTGTGGAAGCCAAGAACATCTACACTTATTTTATAAAGTGTATTTTTAAAATGCATCCTCGACCAATCTAAATCAGTAGAATTAACTACGGATCGAAGCTTTTCACGTACACTTGAATCATCCAGCTTGGACACATCAGCCCGCCTGTGAATCCCAACACCACCCAACCTACACTTCCTCCTTATACAGATTTTCAACTTCCCGCGTACCAAAAAGTGATCTGTGCCGCATTCAGCTCCACGGATAACACGCGCACTACAGACGTCCTGCAAATCTGCCTTCCTGGAAATAATGTAATCAATCAAGTGGCCTTGTTTTGAATGAGGATGGGTCCAAGTAAAATTATGGACCTCCTTGTGGCTGTGTAACAGATAGCAAGGTAAAACTGAGTATATAGATGGATAAGATGCAGACCATTACTGTTGACCTTATCTACACCAAACCAGCCGAGTGAGTCCCAGGTGTGATGATCCTTGCCAACCCTAGCATTTAAATCACCCATGAGTAAGATCTTCTCAAAGGAATAGAGGAAATGGTACGACTGAGATCTCGGTAAAACGCTGTGATGGTGTCTTCATCATGACCTATGGTAGGGGCATACACAGATAAAATCGTCATATACCTGTGTGCAAGAGGGAAGCGCATCATCATAATTCTGTCACTTACACAGATTGCCTATTCAATCCTCTTCACCAAATCAGGACGCTATGCAAAGCCAATCCCACATTCTCTTCTTATCCCCGATGATTTTCCTTTCCAAAAAAAGGTGTATCCCGAGCCCACTTCCACCAATTGATCTTCAGCACTCAATCGTGTTTCAGACAATGCCGCAATGTCTATGCTGTACCTAGCGAGCTCTCTTGCAACAGTAGCTGTCCTACGCTTAGGTATTTCACTATATATGACATCTAGCAAAGTTCTCACATTCCACGTAGCAACAGTTAGGTTATTTCTCTCCTGATAAAATTGCGATTTTCCTTGTTTATTATTTTTCTTCAACTTTATCTTGTTTCTCCTGCAAATATAGAGCAACCGCCGACCACAGGAAGTCGACCAGCTAATAAAATGGTAGACAACTTATAGGTCACCTTTTCTAGACCCTTCCCAAATTCATGGGTGAGCAGTGTATCCTTAGAAAAGGCTGCTCAGCCGCCAGATCATCCACCAAAGTTGCTTCCACCCTGTAAGCGATTTAGTCGACGATGTTAGATAAATCACTGACAGCCTATATGCAGATTTGCAGTTATGCACTTCCAGCCCGCTAAGCCTGTTCACTTCGCCACTCACCTATCGCCATAGGACTCATGACGATCGCGACACAACATGCTTGTGCTACACATATTGTACCCTCTCGCACCCTACCACTGATTGCACAGTGACAAACTGAAATAGTGAGATGACTGAGCAGTGGCAGAGTGTGCATGTATTATCACGGAGTTTTAACCTCTCCGACATCTGGACATATACACACACATACACATAAGCAAACAAATATGCATATGTATATATATATATATATATATATATATATATATATATATATCCCTAGTTCTCACACTATAGTAACCCTCCAGAAGTTGAGAGGGACGCTTACAGGTACTGCACCTTGCCCAAGGGAGACCTGGAATTATGCAAGGCAGAGGCGTTCATCTCCCTGAGGTAGTCGATATACCCGCATACTATATATATATATATATATATATATATATATATATATATATATATATATATATATATATATACCATAATACCATATATATATATATTACATAATGTTTGATTAGACGAAAGGTACTCAATATTCGTATATGTTTCGTCGTTGTTATTTAGTGTTCTTGTTTAGTTGACGAATTATATATGTGTTGTTGTTCATGTTGTGTGCTGTGAGAGATGGCATGTTGGTGACATTAACAGGTACATGTAAAGAGAGAGACAGTTGTACATTTTTATAAACACAAAGTTCATATTAATACAATTTCACTTTACCTTTGTTTTGGTGATGATGATTTTCACATAGTTCTTATAACATAAATGGACAATACCTTTTCTGTTGAATAACAACACGAAGACGCAGATACAAAAGATGAAGATGTTCTTTTTATTATTCCATATGACCGGTCAATGGCTTTGCATCCAGGAATTCAAGTCTTACATGATTTCTTCTTCTAACCTCGCTTCCAAGGTTCCATGTCAGCTCTCTCTCTCTCTCTCTCTCTCTCTCTCTCTCTCTCTCTCTCTCTCTCTCTCTCTGTTCTCCCCGACTCTGACCCTCGTCTAACTCTCGTCTCACTCTGCCTAACTAACTTCGAACTCTTTCCTATATTGAGAAATCACATGTATGTCTGGTCAACGTGACTATAATTCACGTTTTATCAACATGTGCGATTTTCACGTTTTTGAAACCATTTCTGATGACCAGGAAATTTCCCATTTTCCTTGTTGTTTTACAATGGAATTTAACCTACTTATCTAATTCTGTAACCCATATTTTAGTATGCATTCTTTCTAAGAATGTCAATAGTTCCCAGCCAAATTTGTATTTATTAAATATTTTAATATATTTCAACAATTTACTGGACATTCCATTTAAAACCTATTGTTCTTTAAAACTTATCTACAGGGTTCAATTCCCGTTTTATCTGATATTATTTTCATTTAACTAATTCTCTTTATTTTTACTTACATGAAAAGAGGACATACATACAATATATATATACATACATACAATATATGTATATATATGTATATATGTACACACACACACACACACACACACACATATATATATATATATATATATATATATATATATATATATATATATATATATATATATATATATATATATATTAGCTTTTTAGGGAATTAGACCAGGATTTTAAAGAGCAGACTTTATTTTAATGTATTAGTGTATGTATTAATACTATTAAAAGAGAACAACGCACATTGTACTGTAGATATATAAGCTCAACACCCGACTAAAATTCTATATTAAAATAAAAATGAACATCGCTTCTGAAACGATCGTGCAATCTAGTGGATTTTGTTTGTTTTCCTTTTGAAAAGGATTTTTAATCCGGATATGAATCGTTTTACTCAATATATATATATATATATATATATATATATATATATATATATATATATATATATATACATATATATATATATTTATATATATATATATATATTAGGTTATTGCAAAAAGAATATCGTTTTCTTATATATGTCATTTTATATATGATTTATGAATTAATTCATTGAGATATAGAGTCATGTTATATATCATTTTGAAGCGCGTTTTCGCTCTATCGAATCGTTTTATTCGTTACCGTTCTCAGTCTCATAATTCCTTTTTTGCAGGCTTTTCGACAGCATGGAAAAAGTTCAAATCCACAAGATTTTCTTGTTCCAGTTCAAACTAGGCTGAAAACCTGCCGAGACAATTCGTGATATCAATGATGCGTTTGGCCTAGGAACCACTAACAAACGTATGGCACAACAGTGGTTCAAGAAATTTTGCAATGGTGACGAGAGCTTCGAAGATGAAGACGGTCACAGCTTGCCGACTGCAGTTGATAGCGAACATTTGAAAGCATTAATTGAAGACGATCCTCGCAAAACTACACGAGAAGTTGCTGTTTGATTAGAGGTCGACCACTCAATAGTCGTTCGCCATTTAAAGCAAATAAGGAAGTCAAAACAGTTAGATAAATGGGTGCCGCATGAATTGAACGATAAAAAAAATCGTCGTTTTAAGGTGTCTTCTACGCTCCTTCTGCACAAAAAACGGCGCATTTCTCGAGCGGATTGTGACGTGTGATAAGAAGTGGATCCTCTACAACGGGCGACGTTCGGCAAAGTGGTTGGATGCTGGAGAATCTCCAAAACACTTTCCGAAGTCGACATTACACCAAAAAAGGTTATGGTGACTGTTTGGTGGTCTGCAGCCGGCTTCATCCATCACAGCTTCTTGAATCCGGGTGAAACGATTACGGCGGAGAAGTACTGCCGACAAATTGACGAAATGCACCAGAAACTAAAACGTATGTTCCCGAGATCGATCAATATGAAGGGACCAATTCTCGTCCATAAAAACTTTTTCGCATGTTGCCTAACTGACCCCGCAGAAGCTGATCGAATTGGGGTACGAGACTCTGTCTCATCCGTTATATTCAACGGATCTCTTGCCCACCGATTATCACTTTATCAAGTATCTCGATAACTTCCTGCGCGAAAAATGCTTCAAAAGCTGTGATTATGCCAAATCGCCATTCAATGACTTCATCGCTTCGATAACTTTGGATTCAACGCTAATGGGATGAATAAACTTGTTTCTCGTTGGCAAAAATGTGTCGATTTTAATGGTTCTTATTTCGATTAATAAAGTTTATTATGAAAGGAGTTATGATCGTCTGAAGTTGAACGTCAAAAATCGACATTATTTTTACACCAACCTAATATGGAAATAGAGAGATAGTTAACTTTAAAGTATATTTTTCTGAGAAAAACCTAACCTCTGTTGTAAGATGAAGCTCTACCTGAACAAAAGGAGCAAGGTATAAATAAAAATAAGTAGATAAGAATTAAAGTTGCATTTGTACTTTATTACATTATCTTGCAATTATTGTTATGTCAATAAGGTTAAGGACACCTTATTGACATGATATAATTTAGTTTTAATATAACTTAATCTTTATCTACTTATCTTTTCTAATACATGTATAGATATATATATATATATGTGTGTGTGTGTGTGTGTGTGTGTGTGTGTGTGTGTGTATACTACCCACAGTAATTCAAATAAGTTTCATCAACCTCATTTTTATTTAATGGTTACTCAAGGATTACTGAATTTCTAATTTATTGTGATAACAAGCATATTTTTCCCCTATTATAATGCGCTGACAAGACATTTTGTGGGAAATTGTTTGACAAATTAGGGGGAGTCGGTTTATAAAACTATTTCACAACTGCTACAAAATTGTAATTAAAGATTACAGGGTGGAACGATAAAATTGTCGCCTTAGAAAAAGACGACGATTCCATTTTCGTTTTATGAAACCCGGTTTTATTTTTTTGTTGTTCAGACCATCTACTAGTTGGCCACTTGTGTACAAATACCAAAAGCAACAGGAGTCTTTTATCACATCTGAAAGTGACACAACGTTCAACGAGCGAGATCGGAGATATGATAACAATACCATTGCAATCACTCTTAGAATGCATACATGGATTGACACAAGAAAACAGGGCTAAGGTTATGAAAAAAACGTTTCCATCCACGATCATGGTCTTTGGTGTAGTTTCAAGTGAAGGCCACATCATGCCACCTCACATCTTCGAAGTCGATACCAAAGTGTACCTGGATCTGCTCAAGAGTGTGATGATTCCCTGGTGCAAACATGAACTCGTATCGATACGGTAAATAAGGCTAAAGGTGGCTTCATTGTATAGCTTTCAAGTGTAAAATGTTTTTGACTCCTAATGGGCGTAGATATTTATTTGCTGTGCACTGTAGCAAAATGCGAACTCCCCTAAAGAAGGGGCACTCTCGCCTCAAAAAGAAAAATTGCCTGGGCACCCCCGTCGGCATTTCCCGGTAGGGGCGCCTCAGGCGACAAGCAATTAACTTGCCCCCACCGGAAAGCCCGGCGGCAAGGCCTGGGAGAGTGGACCTCCTAGGTAGTACCCAAGCGGTGTACCTCAGTCCGACAGGTGCTGGGCCGAATCTCGGCCCCTCACCTGTCGAGTTGAGTTTCAAGAACGAATCCTTGATGAGTACTCTACCCTGTCTCCCTGCAGCCGAAGCAGCTAGAAGACCATCCCCATCAGACGAACTAATGGGGGTAAATATTTATATTATTGAAAATAAAAATTTACAATAAAAATATGGCACAAGGCCTAAAAATGAGGGTGGAGTTGCGTTAATGTTGACATAACTAACATAACGTTAACTTAACTAGACTTTTTCACCAAAATACCAAAATCACTCTGTGGACATCCTAATTAAAACCCGAAAATACAAATGTATACATGATGTGGAGGACTGGGACTAAAAATCTTATTTACAATAAAGAATGAAAAAAATTACAATGAAAAAATGTTGGTTAGTAAAAAGAACCCCCTCACTAATAATTGTGGCAAGTAGAAAGTTGTGTCAGTTGAAAACTGACTTTATTGAATAAACATCACAAAATAGGCCTACATCACTGACAAAACAGCCTATCCGTCACCTAATGGGGCCGGGAGTGGGTATTAACGAACCAAATAGGTGGGAAAAACGGGGGCGATGGGACAGGGACAAACTAAAAAGGGATTTGGACGATGACAACATGCATATTCTGGCTAAGTTAAAAATCAAACAGAAATGCCTAACTAGTCCTAAGTGGTCCGATGCATGTCTATGTTTGTTCAGGTCACCTAATATTCTTAAATCCTAAGCAAGCTCAAAAAAAGAACTCAAGATTAGCTCCATTCAATCTACACACTCGTGAAACTTTCACCGACCTGTCGTTGAAATTTGCCAGGGTGAGTTTCGCCTTCTCCAGCCTAATTCGCATTTTCAGTCGAAATTTGAAAATGAGAACAAGCTGGGGAGCAGTGACGGTCTCATCTGCGTAAACCTCCTTCTGTCGCGTGGTCCAAATCACTCCTCTCATAACTGCTAGCAAACACAGAAAAACGTAGCGTTCTTCTTTCTTCGTGGTCAGTGCCCAGTTACAGCACGGGGAAACCGAATCCAGCACAAAAAATTGCCCGTTCAGCATGCGAACTCACACAACGGTAGAACGAGACAATAGCTGGGTGTCAGAGGCATTCCTTCACTTGTAGAAGGAATCTCAAGACCTGCTGACACTCGCGATAGAAAGGGCACTCGTTTCAGGGTAACTTGTGTGCCTTCCCCTCAGCCAAATGCACACTCTCCAAAGCCTGAAACCATTTCCATCCAGAAGACACCGTTTCCCTGACTAGGTGTACACATTCGATCTAGGTATATCAGCCTAAGAGTCTACGAATTTCCACACTAAGCATACTTAAACCGCCTTCAGACGGCTGCAGGTAAGACATCCCGGGTAACCATGGCTTGCTTTCCGCGCCATAAGAAGGCGAAAAGAGCACGCACCAGATCAACTAGTGAGGCCTCCAGGAGTGGGAGTACTGATAGACGGTAGAGGATTAGAGGGTAGATATGAGAATTGCATACATCCGCCCGACCTTTCAATGACAGGTTTCTCAAGACCCACAAATGAGATGTGACCTTGACCGCTTCCAATACTTCCGACCAATTTTTCTCCAGCTGGAGGTCGGGGGCCAAACCAGACGCCGAGTAGCTTGAATGGCCCATCAGTCCAACCAAAGGGTCCCTGAAGGGGCATACCCCACCAGGCATCGATACGTAAGCCAATAGACTTAGCATGAAGGGCTTCCACCTCACCCCATTCACTTCTACCATAGCACCACGGTTGGCATACAAGAAGCGAATCCAAGAGCGAAACTGGGGACCAAACCCAGCCGAGCGAAGAACAGCCTCTAGGCATCGATGGTCTACTCTGTCGAATGCTTTGGACTGATCTAAATTGATCAACGCGGCTTCTGTATCGACTTTTTCTATGATCAAGCGTATCGTGGGCAAATTATCTTGAATCGTCCGACCCTTAACAGAACAAGCCTGTTCGTGACTTATTAGATGGTGTGAGACAATCTGAAGACGATTTGCTAAGATCTTGGCCAAAATCTTTAACTCTGTGTTTTACATCGTTAAGAACCGGAAATTACCTATCCCATCCCCTCCATTTTTATCTTTGCGCAGCAATTTAATGATCCCCCTGGTAAAGTTCTGAGGTATACACTCGTTCCTAAACCAGGAGTTAAAAAGTACGGCCAGCAAAGGGATAAAAATGCGCGACAACCTCAAATACAACTCGTAGGGCAAACCATCAATCTCAGGGGTCCTGTCTAGCCCAGCCTGTTTCAAGGCCTAAAAGGCTTCTTCCTCTTTTATGCTACTTTCACACCTAGCCGTTTCGGTCGCCTCAAGGCAAGAAAAGTAAGCTAAATAGGTGTCAAACTGTTCAATATTCAGACCGGGCTCCGTGGTAAAAAGCGCCTGAAAATGAGTCCGAAAACCCTCCAATATTCCGTCATTCGAAGTTACGGTTCGTCCGTCCGGCAATGTGACACTGGCGATGTGTCGATCAGCGAACGTCGAAACTCCTCCGCACGCAGTGACGCGGCCTATTATCCAACTAGCACTATCCTCCTCCTCCACCGCCCTTTCTAATCTATTTTCTAATGTCGCTGTCACTGCTCTAGAACTAAGGATGAGCCGGCGACTAAAATCAACAGCGAAGGACCTAATGACTTTTTTAAGGTTACCCCATCACTTATTCCCGATAATAGCTCCCGTCAATTCCCTCTGTATGGTTAGTAGAAGCTGTTCCCGGAAGTCCTTCACGTCGAACAACGACATGTTGAACTTCCAGTAACTAACCATCCTCTGTTTAATACTAAGTTTACTCGAACCTGGACAAGCCTATGGTCCGAATAAACTATATTATGAAAACTTGGACAGTCTAAAAGCCCTAGGTTGACTCTTCTAACTAAGAATCGATCGATGTAACTCGAAAGTTGCATCGGATCGGAGCCGCGTCTACCTGTCCAAGTTCATGCTTAAACACCGGGTTTTTCGTTTCGAAATTTATCGACAAGATCAAACTTGTCGATAAAGTCTCGAAACACCTTAGAATCCCTGTTCTGGTTAGTAACCCTTGTGGTATTAACCCCGCAATCTAAATAGGGATCCAGGACCGCGTTCCAGTCTCCCGCTAAAACTAACCGACGAGACGAATTCATGAAAGGCTCGATTCGCCGAAAAAAGGAAACTAGCTCAGTACTGTTATTGGGCGCATAAACTCCAATAAAGCGAAATGCCACATCCTTTACGGTAACATTCAGCACGTGCAATCTTCCTTCCGGGTCTTCATATACAGGGTCACATGACGTATCAAGAGTGCGTTTAACTAGCCAGGTAACCCCCCTTGCGTGGATATCAAAATGTGTTGAGTAGAGCTGAAAATCTCTAAGGAGCACACCCTGATAATCACTTGGAATAAAGTGAGTTTCCTGTAAACAACAAATATCCACACCAAGGCGTTGAAGGTCGCGTGCAAGTTTACGAAAGGCGTCCCCCAACCCTCGGACATTCAAACTAGCTAATCTTAAGGCCATCTTGGTTTACTTAAGCTTGGGAGTCCTTACCAAGCATAGACTGTGTCAAAACACCGACAGCTGTCCTCATGGACCCAGTGGTCCTCTCAGTGGTGAATGACCCGTCAGGGGACAGATTACCGATGTCTAGAGGGAAGGTTAGTTTCATGGCTCTATATAATGATAGGGACCCGTCCAATACATAACTTTTTGAACTCGGAAATCTCTTTATCATTAAAAAAGGCTAAAGGAGGGAACAAATCGCACGCACTATTTGCTCCATCATTTTCCATAACCCATTTGCTTGCCCCTAGGCCTAACGACCGTAAAGATTCGTTTTGCTTTAGGAAAAAAGTCTGGGTTGCTGATGTTTTTGTCATTTAGATGTCTAAAGGAAAGGATATTTTTATATGATTTATTTTATGAGTCTTCATAATAGCTTCCCTTTCCTGTGTGATTGTGCAGACAGATTTGCCAGTAAAAAAGGGGGGGATTATTTTTTCCTTTGTTCATTTTCACTAGAGGGGCTTCTATGCCTTTTTTGTCAGAGGGTGTGGGAGGGGGCATGTCAGTTTTCATAGGAGAAGGGGGTGGAGTGTTTTGTGGCGTGTTGGCTGGGGTACAGAAAGGTGATGGTTTGGGGCTCTTTTTTTTTAAGAAAGGGGAACTAGGGAGGTCAGCTCTTGCGGGGATCGAGGAATTAACAGGGGCTGGTAAATTTTGGGGGGAAGCATTTTTCTTTTGATGTTGTGTCGGATTTTTCGGGAAACAGGGACTCATGAAAGGGGACTGATTTTGTTTTTTCTCTTTTTTCGTCCAGAGTTTCTTTAAGCTAAAGTAATTTCTTGAACTTATTTCCACCTGGATCATTACTAGTTTTAATATTTAATTTTTCCTCTTTTTGTTAAGGATTGAGCGTAAGATTTACGCGGAGATTTTTTTAGAGGAACAAGTTTCCATTATTCTTTTTGGGGGGGAGGATGCAATTTCAAAATTGCAAGCGGTCTCAAATTCATCCAGTGTTACTTCTTTTGTTTCGGTTCATTGGAAGGTTTGTCGGATTTATGTTCTTCTTGGGCCTCTGGCTCTATGTGACCGAGGACTCTATTTTTAGGGTTGTTCCTTGTGACTGGTTGTTTTTTTTGGGGGGGGGCAAGTGTAAGTTAGATGACCGACTTCCCCGCAGATCCAGCACGCCGGTCGTCTTCCTGCGGCGACGATGGAAAGTTTCTGTTTCAGCCTCTACGTAATAAGGGATCCTTAAAAAGGCCTCTTTATTTAGCAGGATGTCGAAAGACAAGACGCCATTATGGTGGTCTACTGTAACCCCCATGATGTCGCCAAATTGGAGGAGGTAAGCCGCTAAATATTCTCCTGGAACAGCGTCTGTGACCTCAAAAATTGATAATGTGGTCCTCCTTCTTCCTAGATACCCCATCCTTAATATATAATCTGGCCTTATAATTTCATTTCTGGAGAGATTAAGACAGTCGTCTTCGGTTTTGAATAGGGCTGACCATGTGCTATAACCACGAGTTTTGGTAATCCGTTCGGCTCTCATGCCAACTGTTGCTATCAGCTTGGTAACCGTTTCCTTGGTCGATCTTATGAGTTTCTTTGTTTGTTTGTTTCTTTTTATCAATGACAAAAAGAGAAATTGTTTTTTTGGCAAATTCTCGAACCCTTGCTTGTTCAAGAGTGATGCCATTCTCAGTGACAAATTCAGTGCATTTCTTTGTTTCTTCGAGGAAAGTTTCCACGTTAATCTTGACTGTTGGAGGCTTCTTCCAGCCTGTCGTTTCTCCATTCTCCGTTGCAGAAACCGTCGGCACATAGCCGGCGGTGAAACGTGAGGAAATAAAGGAAAATCAATAATAAATAGCGACGGGGAAAAGGAAGGAAAGAAATAATAAATTTAACAACAAGTATAACAATAACAATAATAAATAACAATAAAGCGCAATAAAGAACGTATACCGACAAAAATTCTAATGGGGGTAGTTATTTAAATGCTGCCCACCTCAGCATTATATGGCACAAGGCCTGGAAAGTGCGAGCCCCGCAGGCTCCCCTAAAGGAGGGGCACTCCTGCAATTTTAAAAATTGCCTGAGTAACCTCGTCGGCATTCCCCGGTCGGGGCGCCTCAGGCAGCAAGCAATAAACTTGCCCCACCGGAAAGTCCGGTGGCAAGGCCTGGGAGGGTAGACCTCCTAGGTATTACCCAGGCGGTGTACCTCAGTCCAACAGGTGCTGGGCCGGTTCCCGGCCCCTCACCTGTTGGGCTTAGTGTCAAGTGACGAATCCTTGACTGGTACTACCCTGTCTCCATGCAGCCGAAGCCGCTAGGAGACACATCCCATCACAACAGAGTTCTAATTGGGGTAGATATTTATTTGCTGCCCACCTCAGCAAAATGTGGCACAAGGCCGGAAAGTGGGAACCCCGCAGGCTCCCCTGAAGGAGGGGTACTCCTGCAATTTTAAAAATTGCCTGAGTAACCCCGTCGGCATTCCCCGGTCGGGGCGCCTCAGGCAGCAAGCAATAAACTTGCCCTACCGGAAAGCCCGGCGGCATGGCCTGGGAGGGTGGACCTCCTAGGTATTACCCAGGCGGTGTACCTCAGTCCAACAGGTGCTGGGCCGGTTCCCGGCCCCTCACCTGTTGGGCTTAGTGTCAAGTGACGAATCCTTGACTTGTACTACCCTGTCTCCATGCAGCGGAAGCCGCTAGGAGACACATACCATCACAACAGAGTTCTAATTGGGGTATTAGACGAATGAATTCGCCAATCATTTTTATAACCACTGGCTATGCTAAACAACCAATGAAAGACTTCCAAAGTTACTATAAAAATTGTCGAATTTTGGATTCAATAAGTTAGCTGTTAACTACGTCACGGACCGCATTTAATTCTTGGCCGTTATCTTGGTTACTGCCAAATACACTCAGGATCTGATCTGAACTACGCCGCCATCTTTGTTCAACATAATGTCTCAACACTTAACAGATTATGGGCCCAGCCTCGTCTTTTCTTTGACGGATTGGAATCTAAATTCGAATTGGGGCAGGTAAAATTTCTGGGATATCTAAGGATTTTAAAACTACACAAAGTGATACAATCTCCAACAGAGAATCCTAACGACCCCGAATTTTTCGAAAAGAACGCGACTGTTTTGCAGAACTGATTCAATGCTTAGACGATAGACGCCTCGGATGATGGACAGAAAGCATTGAACATATTAAGAGAACAATATTTATCGAAAGAGAAACCTAAAATTATATCACTATATACAGAACTTACGTCTCTGAAGCGTAACGAGGATGAAACTATTACCGACTACGTTATAAGGGCAGAAACAACCGCCAATGCCTTAAAACTCTAAGGTGAAATAATAAGCGATAGCTGGTTGATATCAAGTACCCTCAAAGGACTTCCAGCCTATTTAAAACCATTCACAACTGTTATAACGCAAAAAGACAAACCCATAAATTTCAGTGAATTAAAAGTGGCATTGTGCAGTTACGAAGAGACGAATCGGATGATAGTGGACAATAATAACTCTAGCAATATTATGAAGTTCAAAAATGTTTCTCGATAGCAGACACCACCAAATTACGCACCTCACCGCAACGTGTTCCCCCATATTAATTTTCCCAAGAAAAAGAATAAAATTATCTGCTATAATTGTGGACAACCCAACCATAAAAGTTTCCAATACCGATATAAACGCTTTAAAATGGACTCCGTAAAAAACATTGAGAACTTTGAGGAAGAACATGCATTTCTATTCACATGTAACTTTGACAATACCACAAATGGTAAAAATCTCCTTGTAGACTGTCGTGCTACAGCACACGTTATCACCAAGGAATCTGATTTTATTAATTTTGATTCAAATTTTAATCCACAAAGTCACTTTGTCGAACTTGCCGACGTTAGTCAAATAAATGATATAGTCTTGAAAAGAGGCGATGCTAAAATATCCCTAAGAAATAATAAAGGCGACATCTGTAACTGTATTCTAAAAAATACTCTTTTCATACCTACATTTAAGCAAGACATATTTTCCGTGCAGGCTGCAATTAAACAAGGCGCGAATATAAAGTTTGGCCAAAACAAGTCAAAATTGATATACCCCAATGGAACTTTATTTGACATAAAAGAAAATGGCCGACTATATTATTTAAAAAGTGTGGTTCCCTCAAAAACTGCTTGTCCCGACTTGGAAACCTGGCATAAAATTCTAGGACACTGCAATACAGCTGATATTAAAAAATTACCAAATGTAGTCGAAGGCATGAAAATACTTTCAGACGATCTCCCAAATTGTGATGTGTGTGCACTGGGGAAAATAACAAAAGACATAAGCCGAACGCCAGACAAAAAAGCTACGGAAATTCTCTCACTTGTGCATTGTGACTTAGCAGGTCCGATCAGCCTGATGGGGCGAAATAATCTAAAGTACCTTTTGAACTTTATTGATGATTTTTCCGGTTTAATTATAGTTATAAGAAATATTTAGCGGATATTGCCCCGTGCGGCTCAGTAAAATGTATTCGCTCAGACAATGGGACTGAATTTACTAGTAAACACTTTGAACTTCTATTAATTAACCACCGTATTAAACTCGCGAAATCTGCGCCGTATTCCCCCTTCCAAAATGGCACCGCTGAAAGGGCATGGCGAACCTTTTTTGAGATGGCAAGATGCCTACTTATCGAATCGAAATTAACTCATAGTTTATGGACGTACGCTTTGATGGCAGGAGCATATATCAGAAATAGATCGTTCAATACAAGATTAGGAAAAACGCCGTATGAAGCGTTTTGCGGTGTAAAACCTAAAATGAACAGTATGCATCTATTTGGTTCTGATTGTTTTGCATTTATAGAAAACACCAGTAAACTAAATACTAAAAGCGAAAAAGGTATTTTCGTAGGTTACGATAAAAATAGTCCAGCATATTTAATCTACTTTCCAACCCAAAATGCCATAAAAAGGGTTAGATGTGTAAAATTCAATGATACATTAAATTTAAGAAATGGCGATCCAGTGGATGAAAAACGTGAAATATTACCTAGCATCTTATTCGATCACAATGAAAATATTAATAGCGACGACAATTACAGTAGAACTTCTGACGAAAATATTAACCAGACATGTCGATACCCAATGAGGGAGCGAAAAAAGCCAGACTTCTTACAAATTGAAAAAAAAAAAAAAAATATATATATATATATATATATATATATTTGAAAAGTGCTTATTTTATGTATAAAAATGGCTTCTTTTTGCACACATTATACCAATATATAAATAATTATTTTTGAACAATGAGAATAAAAGACGAATCAACACAATTATTTTATTGGTTTGTTTTTATTTGTTATTTTTTTTGTTTATTTGTTTATTTATTTTTCTTTCCTTTTCTCAAGTCAAACCGAAATTGAATCCGAAAGGATTTTTCCATTATATCAAAAAAGAGTGTGTGTAAAATGTTTGTGACTCCTAATGGGGGTAGTTATTTATTTGGTGTCCACCACACCAAAATGTGGCACAAGGCCGGAAGGTGGAAATAGGCAAGCTCCCCTAAAGGAGGGGCACTCTTGCCATCAAAAATTGCCTGGGCATCTCCGTCGGAATTCCCCGGTAGGGGCGCCTCATGCGACAAGCAATTAACTTGCCTCACCAGAAAGCCAGGTGGCAAGGCCTGGGAGGGTGGACCTCCTAGGTAGTACCCAAGCGGTGTACCTCAGTCCGACAGGTGCTGGGCTGAATCCTGGCCCCTCACCTGTCAGGCTGAGTGTCAAGTAACGAATCCTTGACGAGTACTTCTACCCTGTCTCCCTGCAGCCGAAGCCGCTAGGAGACACATCCCCATCAGACAAACTAATGGGGGTAGATATTTATTTGCTGCCCACCGCAGCAATATGTGGCACAAGGCCGGAAGATGGGGATCCAGCAGGCTCCCCTTAAGGAGGGACACTCCTGCAATCGTAAAAATTGCCTGAGTAACCTCGTCGGCATTACCCGGTCGGGGCGCCTCAGGCATTAAGTCATAAACTTACTCCACCGGAAAGCCCAGTGGCAAGGCCTGAGAGGGTGGACATCCTAGGTATTACCCAGGCGGCGTACCTCAGTCCGACAGGTGTTGGGCTGGTTCCTGGCCCCTCACCTGTCGGGCTGAGTGTCAAGAATGGATCCTTTACGTGTTATACTACCCTGTCTCCCTGCAGCCAAATCCGCTAGGAGACACATCCCCATCAGACGAACTAATGGGTATATGAGACGAATGTATTCACCAATCATTTTTATAACCACCGGCAATGAAAACCTTCCAAGGTTACTACAAAAATTATCGAATTTTTTATTCAATCAGTTAGCTGTTAACTACGTCACGGACCGTATTTAATTCTTGGCCGCCATCTTGGTTACTGCCAAACACACTCAGGATCTGATCTGGACTACGCCGCCATCTTTGTTCAACATAATGTCTCAACACTTAACATCAAGTTACTGGAATCGATTTCTTCAATAGAAGTTTTAAAATAAAGCTATAGTATTGTTTTTTTTTTGTTTTTTGTTTTTTGGGTTTTTTTTTAATTTATTTATTTAAATGTAGTTGAAGTCCGCACTATGTTGGGCGAAAATTAGATTTTCGTTTGAAATAGCATGTGCCTTCAAAGACTCGTTATGCAAATTTTTCACCCTCGGATGTTCTGGGTAATACGTATGGTTCTGCGATTTGCGACCATCTTATAAATAACCATGCGTGGGCAACGAATTTCAGTGCTGACATGTTTACGATCCTTAGTAAGTCGCACTCTCCCTATCATTTGAAAATTTTAGAGACTTTTTTTATTAAGTCTTTGAGACCTTCTCTTTGCAAGCAAAAAGAAAATCTTCTTGGACTTAATTTAGTCTCTATGCAATTTTCCCCCGTTTATTTCTTTTTTTTTCCTATTCCCCGCCATTTTCATGACTTTTTTTGCTTGTTTTAAATCGTATTTTCCTCGATTTAGCTTTGATAAGTGAGAAACGAAACCTGGTTAGCTAACCTTTATTTTCATTTTTTATTTGTTAAATTCATTATGCTTTTTGGTCTGTATTTAACCGTTATAAAATTCTGTACCCCCCAGAAAATTTTCATATATATATATATATATATATATATATATATATATATATATATATATATATATATATATATATATATATACTAAAAGGGAGACCTGGCGTTGGCCGGGATTGAATGATGATCAACGAATGTTTGATACTCCTATATTTTCATTCATATATGTCACCGAAATCCGTAAAATCGCCCGGGAGAAAGCTTCACTTGTCTCCATGCAGTAACTTAGTCAAAAATATGTGTTATTGTACATTGCACTCTAGAGACTCTACTGTTTCTTTTATAAAATTATTTCATATAAACTTCTTTCCAGTTAACGAAAAATAAAACATTAAGAAATTAACGTGCGGGATTTGAACCTACAGGTCACGTCATGCAAGGAAAACAGAAAAAAAAACACGTAAATTTTCAAGTGTTATAAAATTCTTTGCAGTTAATAAAAAAAAAATAGAAATTTCCGTGCAAAGTTTGAACCTACAGATCACGTCATGCAAGAAAACAAAACAAAACAAAAAACACGCTATTAACTTACCCACAGTAGAATTTTGTTATATCATTGTCGCTAAGCACCGACATGAAAACAATGGATTTACCGATGATAGTAAATTAAAATAACGGTTTCGATTACCGATTATCGGTAATAATCGGAGGTATTCTGAGACAAAACGGAACTAAAATCATTCCCAGATTCATACACTAAAGTTCTGTAATGTTTTTAAATATCTGTTCAGCCGTTTCGAAGTCTATAGGAAACGAACTCACACACGCAAAGTTGCATTTATATATATATATATATATAATGTATATACAAGGGGTGTATAAAACGTTATAAGCATCGTGTATCGGAAGTTTCGATGGATGATGAAAAATACCTTTAAAAGATAAGCCTTTTGTAAGTATTGCAACCAAATTGTAGTGTTCTAATCGGCTTTCTTTAGGTTCTGTATATATTTTTAATAAGCCAGGGTAAGGAATTCAAGGAAAATGAAGAAAACAAAAATTTCTGTAATCATAAAATACCTGCATTTGATTGCTTTAAAAATTCATGATGATCTGTTGGGATTATTTAGATTTCAGGGGAAGTATGTAAAAGAAATACTTATTAGTTTTTCTGATGCTTAAAACTTTTCAAACACTTCTTGTAGGTCCTCATCCCACCCACCCCCTTCTCCCTTTCCTCTTCTTAGTTAATTCTTGCCCCCTCTATATCTCTTTGCTACCCTTTCCCTTTTTATCACTCTCTCTCTCATTCTCCCCCAAGACTATCCTTTCAAACCCCTTTCTTTAATTGAATTTTGATTTTTGTAATTAAATAGTATATTTTCTCTCCTCTAAAATTTAAAATAGTCTAGAACCTTTTTAATTTTTTATTTTCTTGCCGCATGACATCTATTATGATTCAAAATCAAAACAGTCTGCACATCGTACCAAAATATGACTGTATTCACGTAAAGAATAATAAAAACTATACTCTATGTAATTGAGCACTATCAACGACCCTTGTTGGAATTAAATACTTCTTAATTTTTGGATATCTTTCTACTTGGAATATATATATATATATATATATATATATATATATATATATATATATATATATATATATATATACTATAATAGTTAAATACCTACAGACACTAGTGTTTCATCCTTTCGGGAATCTTCAGAAAAGGGTGTCATGATTAACACCAGTCGATAGATTCGAACTCGGCAACACTAGCCACCCCCGGCTTGATTAGGAAGACCGTATCCACTCGGCTACCATTAACCGCGTGAAATAACGTTGAATTTAAATATTTTATTTTTAAGTGTTTTTTACTTCAGTCAGAGTGATCTAGTCATTATACCAGGACACGACAGGGAAAGGCGTGTCCTAAACATGGCCGGGCAAAGACACGTGTTAAGCAAATTGGGGTATGAGAAGGCGTTTGAACAACAGACGAAGTGTTATCCTGGAAAAACCTGTGAATAAATGACCGTTGTTTCAAGTGATAAAAGTGAGTTGAATTATTTTCTTGTTTATGTTTCCTTACGAGTGTCTGCATACAACGTGTTGGTCCCGAGTTTTGAAATGTAACACCCACGTTACAATAATATAAATAATCAAAATGATTATTTATAATAGACGTAGTAAAAAAATATAAGCATGAGCATAAACTGATATATAACAAGCAGGACTTGTAGAAATTCCACAGGGGATTCATTCATATATAATATATTGATGTTGGCATTCTGTAGATGTTCACTGTAAATGGAGAAACTTTGATATTATTGTAGCTTTTCTTGTTAAAACTGCAAGAAAATATTTATCTAAGCTAGCACGACCGCCCGGCAAAACCCGGTCGTAAAATACGTTTAAATATGATATTTTAATTCTTGCAGATTTCGTATATATTATTATAGAGTTAATATTCTATCGATTTTATATATTATAAAGTTGCGATTTTAAAAATAAAAAAAAATATGTCCATATGCCTTGGGTGCATTAGCGTGTATCGTAACTGAAATAAAAACTTATGAAACACACACACACACACACACACACACACACACATATATATATATATATATATATATATATATATATATATATATATATATATATATATATGAACTTGAAATCCTTCAGCCATAATCGAAACCGAAACCAAAACTTAGGAAGCATTCTTGCATTTTTGATAAAATTATTCATAACAAAACATGGATGAATTAAGTTCCAGATGCTATAATCGAAACCAAAACCAAAATTTATGAAGAATTCTTGGTAAAATTATTTATGACAAGAAATGGAAGTACATAACAATTAAACGACCCGGATGTAAGCGTGACACGGAAAAAATACATACGCAATCTTATTAATATATAGATTATTGCTCCAAACTTTTAGAGACTTACGATAGTAATAATCAGATTTTATTTCTAAAAATTAAAACGCCACTCGCTGATATCAAAAGTACAAGATTTAATTTTATCAAATATAAACAGCAATTAGTTTTCATGACATTTATCGATTTGTGTATGTTTCCTACCTATTCGATTTTACCAGTGATCTATTAAGTTGGATCGATAAATAAGTAGAAGTAAATCGATTAATGCAAACTTAATTGATTATTAAGCGACTATGTACAAAGATGTACGCATTGCGTAACTTTAAGGTGAGACTTATTTTGTATTGGTATGTTTTGATATATTTTGTATTGGTATGTTTTGATATATTTTGTATTGGTATGTTTTGATATATTTTGTATTTGTATGTTTTGATATATTTTTTGTATGTATGTTTGTGTATGTTTGTTTTGGTATGTTTGTTTTGGTATGTTTGTTTATGTTTGTTTTGGTATGTTTGTGTATGTTTGTTTTGGTATGTTTGTGTATGTATGTTTTGGTATGTTTGTGTATGTATGTTTGTTTTGGTATGTTTGTGTATGTTTGTTTTGGTATGTCTGTGTATGTATGTTTGTTTTGGTATGTTTGTTTTGGTATGTTTGTGTATGTATGTTTGTTTTGGTATGTTTGTGTATGTTTATTTTGGTATGTTTGTGTATGTTTGTGTATGTATGTTTGTGTACGGCTTATCAACTCTTCCGGGGTTATTTAATAGCATAGTAGAATTTCTATCGTAAAAATTAATTTAATGTGGAAGGTGTTGGTAGCTAAAGAGGTAAGCATGCCGACTAACTTGGTTATTCCAAAATCGAATTCAATTGGTTCTACAGAAATATTTTCATTTAAGATATTGGAAATCCGATCCTTCCTGTAAGTGGCTGATGTCGTTCTATAAATCATTCCAACTGGAAAGATATCGGGGAAACCAATGCCAACAATAGAAACATCTGATTAGTATGAAATGTTGGAATGAATGAAATTCGTTTAACAAAAGTTTCTATTTTATCTCCGATGTGGATTGTGCAGCTGATATAATGTTAATTTTGGTCATCTCAAACTTTTATCTTTTCTTATCAATGTGTTACCGCTTATAAAGGTCCAAAGACCACTCAAGGATAATACTTAATGAGATTATCAGGTGGACGCTGAGAGAATTGGAGATGATGAGAAGTACATAATAAGAATTTGTTCAGATTAGACTTGAAAATAACCATACTTTAGTCATCTGTGAAGTAGCCCCGTGACATTGGCCTCCACAAACGGGTAGTTCTTAAAAAGAAATACTGTCCATGGAAATTCCGTTTAGCTTCAGATAAACAGATGAATTATTTACAGTTGTTGTAGCTAGAGGAGTGTTCGGTGTGAATTTTATATAATAATATGTTAAGAATTCATCAGAATACTGTTCTCATCTTGAGTGTGATTTTCAAAACGTTTCGATGGATGTAACCTCCGACTTTCTTCAGGTGCATCTTGTCAAACTCGGTAATGTTTCTGTCGAATTTCGAGCGGAACCCTTTATTTACTTCACGGGGGTAGCATGCTCTTGTTCCCTCAGTCATAAGTAATTCGCAATTGTATTTTTCGGTCACCAACACTGAGAATTGAACCTTCAACCTTCAGGAGAATGTCACTTTTTACAAGTGATTTTTCCAAGTCCTCTAACCACGAGTCATTGCGGACAAATTTAGTACGAATTTTAGGAGCCTTAACCCTATATTTATTTCTAGTTGCAAATATCACTATTTATTACTAATTCCAAATTCTCGAATTCGATAGAAATATTCCCGAGCTCGACAAGATATACCTGAAGAACGTTGGAGGTTACATCGACCGAAACGTTGGAAAAAAAGGACACTACAGATGAGAAAAGTAGTCCGAAGAATCCAAATAATACGAATAATCAATCCTCATCTCAAAAGTTAAGAAACGTAATACGCTAAGAAATTTCACACTTTTTTAAATCGATGGAGAGACTTCGTATAGATAGAAATAAATGCTGCAAAAGGTAACAATGTTCAGTTTTTTAACGTCATCCATTTCCATTCATTCATTTCAATTAAAAAATACATCCTATAATTTCCGGCTCCTCGCAAAAACACAGCCCTATCCAGTAGTTGTATATATTTTTCTTCTTTATGAAGATTTGATTTACTTCAAGATTTCAAAGAGCATTATACCACTGATGCTATCCAGGTTGATAATTGAACATATTCAAATAACTGCTCACCTGGAAGCATCTACCTGAATACTAAAAAGAAACATTATTTCCTTCACCAGTTTAATAACCCCTTGTGAGAACGTATATTTCTATAAAATATAATTATCTACGCAATTTGCGTTTATATTTAATATTTATTTCTCTTTCACGACGAAAGGATATGATGCAAGGCTGGAATGTGGGGTGTGAAGAGCTAGCGCTCGAAAGAACGAGCACTCTGGTCTACAAACGTGTATGGGAAGCCTCGTGAACATTCCCTGGTAGACGCACTTCAGGCGATTAGCAATGAACTAACTTCTTTCTAAAGGAAAAGGTAAAACCTAGAAGTATTGATCTTCTATAACTACACAGGACAAAGTCGTACATCTATCAACAAGGAAAATTCATTTAAGCAATAATCTATACTCTGTTGACTTTGGTACCTAAGGAAATCTCACCAGCTGTTATCTACATCTCATTGGCGATGATGAAACTAGATCGATTCGAAACCGGATTGCCAGCGACTTAAAACGCACAAAATCAATCTCTATTATACTAGCAGGCTGCCTGGCGCTACCCACTCGTAGAATACGCTTAAATACGATCTTTTAATTTATGCAGATTTCTTATTTATTATTACAAAGCCAATTCTCTCTTGATTATTATATTGTACCCAATATACGGTAATGATATCAAAAGTTGAAAATAATATGATTATAAGGATATTTGTGCAGGCGTAGAAATAACACGTTTAGTCGAGTTACGCTTAACAAGTTCAATTTTTTCAATTTGGATTCATTTAACCAGCTGGTTTTACTGGCTAAAAGCCAAGTCAAATCTAGTCTACAGGTCTGAATCCCTCATATATCAAGTTTTAAGTCTGTAGGCCAAAAATTGACAAAGTAGTTTGGTAGAGATTGTTTAGCACACACAAAGACTATATATATATACATATATATATATATATATATATATATATATATATATAATAGAAGGCCGCTCGGTGTTAGCCTTTCGTAAAAGACGCTTAAATAAGATATTTTAATTTATGCATATTTGCTTATTGTTGATATTATTATGATTATAAAACCAATTTTCTATTGATTATTATACGATACGCAATCATATATATATATATATATATATATATATATATATATATATATATACATATATATATATATATATATATATATAGAATAAATGGCAAAAAGTTATATCCCAAAATTTATGATGTTGACCATCTTATAATTTATTCCCTTAATTCAGTTGACTTATACAATTCTTGAAAGTATCTGTTTCGTAGCACAAAATCAATCACTTAATTATTATATCAATCATTGAATCTATTATGCCCTTAACTCATCAGAAGAAATAGCAACAATCAATCCATCAAAAGGAATTGAAGTGTGATTTGACATGATTAAAATCCGAAAATTGGAAGAGAATCTGCAAATACATTTTTATTTTTCCATTATGCCATATTGAATTTTTATCAAGCTAAGTCATTAAACTCAACTATTCGTACTAACAATTTTAATTAATTTATGAATCTTCTACCAAAATGTTCTATTTAATAATTAGTAAATTTATTAATACTAATTTATGTATGCATACTTATGAGAATAATATCAACAAATTATAAACTATTATACATGTTTGTATATACGAAACTAAACTAAGCTAAAACAAACGATTGGTCATTTCGGTCGGTTATCATAACTAATCAATTGATTTTAATTGAAAACCATACATAATTCAAATCTGCTGGCTATTATAATCAAGCTTATTAATCATTACAATTATAATTTTTAAAATCATACAATTCAAAAACTACTTCCGTTTTGTTAAGTTTTAAAATAATCTAAAAACTCCTTTATATCGTAATTGTAAAGTGAGACAGAGCAACCTCCCTTGGAAGAAATCTAATGAACTATTAACTTTATTATATTTATTTATTTTCATAACGCATACAAATCCCTATTCAACTAATAAGTAATTTTAATATAGTTTTAATGTCATTCACTTAAAATTATTTTTAAAAAATTTAAATCGATTTATATTATAAATTAATTCACTAATTTTTCAATATAATATGTTAGTATTAAAAATTAATTCCATCGATAGTCATAAGTTATTAAGTTATACTTCATATCTACTAATGTTGAATTGTAAATTAATTATTTACTTACATTTACTTTAATTATTTATTTATTTATATATTAATTCATATTATTATCAATATCAGCCCCATCATTATTGAAGGTAATATTTTTAATTTTTACATTTCACAAACTTTACTCAACTCTACATACGACGTTATAGTATTAATAAACATTTTTCGAACTTGTTCCTTATTTAAGTATAATTTTTTTTGTTTTTTTTTTGTATAAATCCTAATTCTCTAATAAGTATGTTTCAGAGTGCCTTACTCTGATAACATGTTATTTTAATTATAATTAAATAAATATATATTCAAGTTAAAACTAATTCTAATTTTAATTCAAGTTAATAAGATTTATAAATATTGTTTAGACCTAAAAATTATAGACCATATCCAACTAAGGTTTTCCTTATACTTTAAACCCCCTAATCTATGTACTTTAATTATTTTTATTTATTTATTTATTTATTTTATTAAATTTAATTAATAAATCCGAAATAAATTTATAGACGTAAATTTATTGAGTATATATATTAAAAAATATATAGTTTATCTTAATCGATTTTCGATAGATATATATTATTATAACTATAACATTGATTTTAACATTCATTCTAACAATTAAACTATTTGCTTCATACATTTGAAACCACTTATCAATCAATTAATAATAACTTGTTGCATCATATAGAATTTAGTTTTAGATCAACATTTGGAGTCTGATTACTATAACTATATTTTTAATATTATGATTATTACCATTTAGTTTTACTAATCCATAAATTACCTTACTTAATAAACTCCACTTTACCATCTATAAACATTACTATCAAACTAAGTAATAGTATCATGATCTATTTCTATTCCCTAATTTAATACTTAATTCTTCCTCCACTCCTAATTGCATACGCTCTTTTTATCACTCCACAGTAAATAATATATTATGTGTAATATATCCAAATACTTACCTTCATTGTTCATATTAAATATTAATTTAGATATATTTTGCCATCCTATATACTATCATTATCTAAATTCATTAGGCCTATATAACAAGATTATAGAGTTTTATTTATTTTCTTTATTTTCATTAACTAATAATATGTATATAAAATATTATTATATTTATATAAAATATCTTCATGTGGAAAATACTTAAAATTATGCTATTAAGGTGGTTGCATACATATATATATTATTTTTTTTCTAATCTATTTTCCGAATCATGTTTTATTTAAGTCCATTGGGTAATATTACATTATATTAAACCGCTTATAAATTACTATTATAGAATTTAATACTATTTATATTATATCCTAACTAAATAATTTAAACTCATACTAAATAGTACAACATAAACATTTATATTCTTTCCTTTTTATTTACTGTTTAAATTATCCTTAAAATCATAATTATATTTAATTTATATTTAATTGTTTACCTAACCTTTATTATGACTTTAAATTTATTATTTCCATATTTATTCTCATTCTTATGCTTATTGCGCTACGAAACAGATACTGTCAAGAATTGTATGAGTCAACTGAATTAAAGGAATAAATTATAAGATGTTAAGCATCATCAGTTTTGGAATATAACCTTTTGTCGTGTATTCTTTACATTGCTGTGTAATTACATTGAGCTTTTTAAATAAGGATTGATATATATTATAAAAAAATATATTTCTATAGAAATATATATATATATATATATATATATATATATATATATATATATATATATATATCTTTATTCGATTGGCAAAATTTTAGAATAATTATAAAGAAGTGAACCATCGCGTAAATTCAATCAACTAAAATAAGATGGAAAACGGGGTGAGGAAAAGAAAAAAGAAAAAAATAATGGGGCAAGTTATATGTACAATTCAATAAAATAAATAAGTCGATTAAAAACAAGATCGTTAAAATACACCCGAAGCGCTTTTCGTTCAGACTAACATTTTCAAGGGGAGTGCGGTCTTGTTTTCTCTCCGGAGTGTTTTTCTGTTTTGTACCGAGGACGCACAAAGTTCCACCTGTCTGTCCTCGAAGCACTTGCCATCATTGCTAACCCCCCTTCTTTTTGCAAGCAGAGAAACCTCCGGCTTCAATTAGAATTATTTGGGTAGTCAGGGACTTGTTTTTTTTTAACCTCCTCTCCGCTCTTACTCCATACCACTACCAAATATATTAAAAAATAATAATTTTTAGACTTATGACCCTTGAAAATGTTAGTCTGACCGTTATATATATATATATATATATATATATATATATATATATATATATATATATATATATATATATATATAAGTGAAAGTGTCTGTCTGTGTGTGTGTGTCTGTGTGTGTACATTTCTGGTCACAATAACTCTGTCAATTTTCAGCCTACAGACTCGAAATTTAATATACCGGATACTGATATGTGGGAAAATCTTTGTAATCCGTTTTCGGCCAGAAATTTGGCTGTTAAGGGGTCTAAGTTTAACGATTTAACCTTTAAGAACTCTACCAAACTCCTCAGCCAATTTTGGGTATAAAAAATTGAAAATTTATATATAGGTTCTTTGGACATGGATCTAACTTAATAACTGAATTTGAGCCCAAAACAATCAATGTTAAGGGGGCATAATAGGGGTCAAATTTAAAAAAAAAAAGTACCTGTGAGATCTCTACCAAATTACTCAGACAATTTCTGGTTTAAACATTTGAAATTTTAAATAAAGGGTATTCAGAGATAGGGCAAGCTTTTTAATCGGTTTGGGTGGAAAATTTGAGCTACCAATACATAAATGTATGTATGTATGTATGTTTGCATGTCTACCTAAGACTTTCGATAGAGGCGACAGATTTTCAGAAGATCGGTATAGTTTTGAAGTTCGACTGTTCAAACGACAAATAGCGAAATATTGGCTAAAAGCATTTATTTCTTCACCCTCAACTGGGCACTTTTCTACAGGGAGGGTCGCTTTTTTTACCGATATTTTGAAAAGTCATCCCCTCTTTTTGATTGTCTATCTTTAATTTTAACCTACGTCACTTCCGGTTTGGCGGTGGTCGTAACAGCAAAGACGTCCATTAGTTTCCTCTTTCGCGGTACGGGTTCGAGCCTGCCTTCCTACTACCACTTTTTTTTTTTTTGCTCAACACACACCTCTAAACACTCGGGCAGCACCGGACACCAATACTAATATATATATATATATATATATATATATATATATATATATATATATATATATATATATATATTAGTGGTCTTCAGTGTGGCATAATTGCAAAATACTCTTAAACATGATATCGTGATTCATGCAGATATTGTATTTATCATTATAGGGGCAATATGATATTAATTATTATATTGAACCGTTAGCATGAATCTGAATCAAAACATATAGGTCTCTAGCTTTATTTGTTACCGTTTAACTTTAACCATTACGCATACAAGAACTTTAAAAACTAACCTTTTTAAAGTTATAGATGTATATTTGTACATATTATGCAAAAATTACACGTTTAATCGACTTACGTTTCTCAAATTCCATTTTATTTTTCAATTTTGACTCCATTTCACAGCTATTTTACTGGGTAAAACCAAATCGAATGTGTTCCACTGGTTCAAATAAAGTTCATTGTCATAGACCAAAAATTGACAGAGAATAGTCGCAGAGGCCGTTTCTCGCAGCGAAAGACAAGAACAAGGTCATATATATATATATATATATATATATATATATATATATATATATATATATATACAATATTTATTTCAACACTATATATACATGTTTCAAAGGCGTACCATTGGAGTTTTCAAAGTCGCTGATGAATTTGCGCTGACTCTTTCCAACCTCTTATGGTTGATTCAAAACAATAAAACCAATGGTATGCCTTTGAAATATGTATATATAGTGTTAAATTAAATACTGTATCTTCAGCTCTTACATCCACGATCGAGCATTTTATTGGATTTTTTTTCATCGCTTTCTGACACGCTATATATATATATATATATATATATATATATATATATATATATATATATATATATATATACAGAAAGAGAGAGAGGGGGGAAAGCGATTATTCTTATTTTTTCTGTCTGTCCGTTCTATTATCCGATCTCGCTTAAATTTTTATGAACCTTTGGTATAAGATGCAGAGAATTTAAACGTTCGATTCACAGTTAAGAGTTAAAAGGATTAATATTTAATGCGAATAGGAGCGCAAATTTTACCATATCGAATCATTAACTTAAAATGAAGTTCTCATTCTAAGTCAGCGTGCAAAATGTCTAGTACGTATCTTTTATGCATATGGTTAAATTCCTCATTGTTTCTTGTAAACAGGTTGCCCATTGCCAGCATAGGATTGACTACTTCGATTGAAATTTGTGAAGGGGGGGTGTATTTCGACGTCGGGGGAATTGGCAAATTCCGCAAAGCAGTCAACAATTCGAATTTGTGACGAGAGAGACGATATGTTCTCTACAGATTCAGCAAGGATTGGCCCTGAGCCATGCGTTATCGGCTTCGTCTAATCGAAGCACTCCGTTGCGTATCGGCCGGATCGTCTGCAACAGAGTGGTCTTAGCTATTCGCCGAAAGCTGCACATTTCCTTTGAATTAGAACTGCGTGGGCGTCTTCGGAAATGGCTTATCAGTAATGCAGGCTTATGTGTTCCGTCATGGTATCAACATTGTGGCGTCAACTCTTCCAGATAGCGCAACTCTTGAAGATTTGGAATAATCGATGCTAATATAATATAGGATGAATGAACTGAAACCAAATACGCAGAATGGATAGAGTTGGAAACATAGACTTCATTATTTTTCCATATATTTCCGATTTCAGAAAATGAATAATTGTTCTTTTTGTGCATTAATTAACTACAAAAAACAAATTTCTCTCTTTTTTGTTAGACTTTAAAGTTTCTATTTAATTAATATTGGCATAAACTTTTATGTATCATATAAAAGAGCAGTTGTCTGTAGGGAGGGAGAGAGAAGAGAAAGGGATTAGGGAGTAAGGAAAAAGGGAGAACCGATGGGATAGGGAGAGAAGTAAAAGGTAGAAGTAAGAGGAGAGATTTTGAAGGAGAGAGTTGAGGAAATAAGGGAAACTAGAAATGAAGAGAGGGGAAAAAGGCGAAGACGAGAGAGATGGCAGTGTAAAGAAAATAGAAAGCGGAAGAGAGTGAAGGGGAGAGCGTTGAAGAGGCGAAAGAAATGGTGGGAATGTCTGAGAAAGTTGGGGTGAAGAGAGATCAGAGAGAGTGACGGCGTGAGAAAGAAAGGAAAGGGAAAGGTAGAGGTGGGAGGATGAGAAATGTAGATACAAGTAGGGGAATAAAGTGTTAAGAGAGAGGAAGAAAATCCAGTATATAGCTAGACAGAGAGAATGCTTTAGTTGTTACACAACTTCATTTACTCTGTTGTTCATGTTCCTGTGTACGTTTATTTAGTGCTTTTAGTAGTGCTCTGGAGTCCTCCTGGTGTAATCCTTTTACAGCATCCTTATAAATTTTTCCTCTTCTTCTTTCCTGTATACCAAATTTGAATTGGTTTTTAGCCGGTAAAATATATGTTAAAAGGGTTCAAAATGTAAAAAGATGGAAATTGTTAGAAACTAGTATTTAATAGTGCCCTGGAGGCCTCCATTAATTATATTTGTGCTTTCAATAGCGTTTCGGAAGTCTCTTGTCTATTATTTTTTCACTGCTCACTTATGAAATTGGTTTTGTTTTATTCATTATATCTTTCTTGTAAGTGGTAGATAAACAGACGAAAATATTATTGCAATTTTATGTGCTATGTCGAAATTAGTATACATTTCAAAGATTACCGAAAATGATCCAATAGCAAAATAATGACAAGAATAAAATAGGCTGCTGTGTTGTAGATTAACGATTATTTAAACCAACGCATTTCAGGTGAAAACATTATGCACATACGTGTTAAAGTCAATATAAATTACTTTTCTACTTACATGAAAATGTTTTACATTTTTACTTATTTTAACGTGTTTTTTCTTACAAATAAAAAACAGTGTACAATACATTATTGCTACCAAAGGAAAAATAAATCACTCTTAAATTTTAAAAAATACAGTATTTGTACAGAATTCTTCTTATACGAAAAAAGAACTATGAAAAATCTTAGCAGTGTCGGAAATAAACGCTCGTACAACAAAAAAAAATCACGTAAAATCATTGAATAGATTAATGTTCAAATAAGAAGAAAGGTACGCGTACAGAATTCTATCCATATGAAAAACAAACAAAATCTTCCCAGTGACGAGAAATAATAGAAACAATCACGTAAAATCATTGATTAGTTTTATTATAAACAAGCAGGCAACCCGGCGTTGCCCGGTCGTAAAATACGCATGAATATTATACTTTAATTTATACAGAAACTGACATGTGCATGCGAGTATTATGTTTTTTTTTCGAAACTGTTCATTTCTTGTGAGTAAGAAGAAGGAAAAATACTCGAACTTAGATCGAAATCAAAGCTTAAAGTCAATGAGTCAAGAACGATAACCATTAGATCAGCGTGATACGATCTTTAAAAGGTGTTTTCAAATTACTTATTTTTAACATAAGTAATCTGTCATGTGAACTCTTCACGCATGCGCATTCGTGAAACATTTAGCAAACAGATAAAAAAAAATGAGATCCCTTCCGCGTATCAAGTTTTCAATTTTAACACCACAGTAGACTCTTTTTAAGGGAAACGGATTAAAAAGTTTTCCACGCGTCTGAATATCCTATATAATGAATTTCGATACTGTAGATAAAAAATTCGTTAACCAAGTTTAGAAGTGTCATCACACACATACACACACACATTCTCACTTTTATAGATATGTAGGCAAGGAATAAGGTACGTGCACAAAAGTCTGTCTACATAAAAAAATCTTAATCGTGACGGAAAGAAAATCACGTAAATCATTGAGTTTTATTTTTATATTAGAAATAATTACGTGAACAGAATTCTACCTATCTGAAAAATCAAGCAAAGTCTTATCCACGATGTAAAGAAATGATCGCACAGCAAAAATCACGTAAAATTGCTGAGTAGTTTTATTTTTAAATAACAAAAAAATGCATTAGAATAATTTTAGTAAGGCAATGAAGACCTTTTTAATTTTAGCTTTTAATAGCGCTCTGGAGGCCTCCTGAGTTTTTTAAGTGCTTACTCAAAAATAATAAATTATCTATGGGTGTAAAACCTTTTTTAATAGTGCTCTGGAATTGTCCTTAATTCATTTACTATTATTTACAATTATTTACTGCTTGTGTCAAATAAAGCTCTGGAGGCTTCGTGGTTTTATTTTTTACTGTTCACTTAAAAAAATTTCTCTTCGATCGTTCAGATAAAAATTGGTGTTATTAGTGCTCTAGAGGGCTCCTTCTTTTTATTTAGTGTTTTTAGTAGCGCCATGAAAAACTGAATTTATTTTTATTTTTACTGCTCGCTTAAAAATATGTTCTCTCCAAGAGAAGGCGCTTAAAACTAGCTTTTCATAGTCCTTTGCAGGTCTCCTTAATTTTATTTAATAATTTCACTAGCACTCGGGGGGGGTCTGGATTTAAGTCACTGCTCACTTATGAAATTGTTTTTGTTTTATTGATTATATTTTGCTTGAAAGTAGCCGATAAAACGTCTTCAGGGATAATGGGAAATAAAGAAATAAGTTTTAAAAGAATATGTTAAACACACTTGATTAAACTTGTTATTTATGGCCTCGATCAAACAAACTCTAAGATAATAAATTATTAATATTACAGTAGAATACTTGTTAAATAGTCTCTGCTACATAAAATAGAGCTCAATTCTCTAGATGTAACAGGTGTGTACAATAATGTTGTAAACCAGTTGGAACGTTGTAGGTGCTGAATCCAAATGTACTTAATACTCTAAATACAGCTGGTATGTGTTATGATATAATTTTACTTTTATTTAATGTGATATTGAATCGAATAATAATCTCTACTCCAGATAGAATATATATGAAAGCTGAGATAATAGTGAAATAAGGATATGAAATAGAAATAAAAGTAAAAAAGAAAAGGTGAAAGTACAAGAGAAGATTTAATTTTATGTTTAATTTTTGTTTTAAATATTTTAATCGGTTTTTATTACAAGTAGAATAATCAAACAAAACATAATTTCAACTTGTTACGTGAATATAAAAGCGTTTTTTTTTTTTTGTTTTTTTACATGAAAGTCACCAATTATCAAGGACCGCAAGCCACTCAGGGATAAGGGTTATTGCGTGTACAGTAATCAATGGGATAGTATCGTAGTAATAGTTAGTATTGGGGATTTGATAAAGTGTCTTACTTAAGGAAGCGGTCATCCGGAATTTGTTTATATTGGACTTGAAGACATCCAAGTTGTAGTCAGGTGGGAAACAGGAAAACGGAAGAGTGTTCCACAGGCGTGAACTTCTAAGAAAGAAGCTTTGTTCATGGAATCTACGTTTTGATTAAGGCACAGATAAAAAGTGGGGAAGATTATTGACAGTAGTTTCAGCTAGACGGGTGTTTATCGTGAAAGATTGGCGAGGAGGAACCAGAGTTTGGAGCTCAGACGAATACCTGCCATGGAAATAACGATAAAACAAAGACAGGCTCGCAACGTCTCTTCTGTGGGAGAGAGGTTGTAGGGAGGAGAAAAGGGCATCCCCCACTAAGCCACGAAGTCTATTTTGTACTCTGTCAAGGCAGGGTAGGCTGTTTTTAGCAGCTCCTGTCCAGATGTGGCAGCAGTACTCCATCCTTGGACGTAATTGGCTTTTATATAGATAAAGAATTGCATCAGTAGTGAGATATCTTCTGGAGCAGTAAGAGGATCCCAGCATTTTCCCAGCGACCTTGGCAACAGACTTAATATGCGTGTTCTATTTCAGATCAGGAGTAAAGGTCAACCCCAGAAGTTTGTCAAAACATGGAAACTCCCTAAGAGGAGAGCCATTCATTTCAATTGATGTCAGTTGGGGATCAGAGCGTTGATGATGTAAAGATAGGAGCTTGGTTTTATATGCATTAAGAGTAACCAGCCACCTCTTCCCCCACTGCGCCACGCGCTCAGGATCAGAGGAGAGAGAATCAGAGAAAACATTGTCATTTACTGCCTTTGCTGTATTGTCATAGATGGTCGTGTCATCAGCATAGATGTCAACGAATGATTTATGTATGTGTTTTGGGAGATCATTGATGTAGATCAGGAAGAGAGTTGGGCCCAGGATGGACTCCTGAGGGACTCCAGCATTAATACTATGGGCCTTTGATTTCTACCCATCAACCACTACTCTTATGAGCCTATCAGAGAGAAATGATTTAATGATTGAGAAAACATTTCCAGCTATACCGTAGCTGGAAATCTTGTGAAGTAGGTCTTTATGCCATACCTCATAGAAGGCCTTTGATATGTCAAGAGCAATTGCCCTAGAAAGGAAGCCTTTGTCGAGAGATTCGCTAATCCAATGAGATATAACGTTAGCACATCTGCTATAGATCTAGCAGAACGGAAACCATATTGCATGTCACTAAGAAGGTTATTTTGCTGAGGTGGCATTTTTTAAATTTGAATCAAAAATTCAGGTAAAATATAATCTTAAACAGTGAGACACAAATTAGAAAGCATGTCAGTGTTTTATCAGCTTAAAAAAATAATGTGCAATATTTAATTTGAAATTTATCAATTTTCAAAATGCACTTTTATAAACTTGACAAAGTAAGGTATAAAACTGTAATAAAATTTCAACCTAAAAATTACAATGGATTTATTTTTATGTTATGTACATTTTGTTGCACTTTTAAAAAAGTTTTGGTTGAAAATTATATTTCTGTATCATTAATTACTTTTCTTTTTAAAAATGTTGTTATCTGCATTGCAATCATCCTTCATGAATAATCATATACTTATTAACACCATTGTTTTCAGCTAACTATAATTCGCTTTTATAAATTACTCGCAAGCCGCCTGGCGTTGCCTAGTCGTAAAATACACTTAAATATATTTTAATTTATGAAGATTTGGCATTTATTATTATCGAGTAAATACCCTATTACTTAATATATTATACCCAAAATGTAAAGTGGTGATTTCAAAAGTTTAAAAAATGAATTGGGTACTATTAGCTATAATCGAAATTAAAACTTTCAGCGCTTTAACTTTCGTCGTTAGGGTTTGATCTATCGTTAGATGGATGAGAAAACATTAAAATTTTTACCGACTTTAACGTATAAATGTATATTTGCGCATATGTATAAGAGCACTTAAAATGCAAAGTTCACGTTTTTTTTTATTTTGACCTTTTTGTTGCCACATTTACCGATTAACAACGAAATCGAATTTGTTCCATAGATGTAAATACCCTTTTCATCAGGTTCCAGTCTGTAGACAGAAAATTCACAGAGGAGTTTGGTAAGGATCGTTTTGTAGACGCACAAGCAACCTCACCTTTATATATATATATATATATATATATATATGTTGTGTGTGTGCGCGCACGCGCGTGTGCATGTGCGTGTGCTAGAATATTTTGATTCTAAATGCTACCGAATTATGCACAATGTAGAAAATATGCAGAAATAGAATTTACCATAATAGTTAAATGAAACAGATAATCCAATAAGGCACCATAAAAATGAATAATTGATCAATTAAGAAAAGTGCGTTCTTTAACAAATATGTAAATTAGTTAACCATTATGAAGTCGCTCGCATCTCCATGACTGAGTATATTAATTATGCATAAACAGAATTCAGCATAATAGAAAATGCAACCAATCATCTAATAAATAATTAAAGCTTGTTTCTCAAAGAAACATGCAAATTAATATATCTTCATGTAGTCGCTTGCATATTTATAATTGAGTATATTAAGAAGTTCGTCTTTATAATAATTAAATAGAAAATGTAGGCCTTTAATATCAATAACAGTGCAACAAAAAATGATTTGCATATGTGTAAAAAGATATAAATGAAAAATGACTCAGATTGTTCGCGAGCCCACCCGTGTGCCCAATACTACCGGTCAGTACGCAAACCTTCTAGACATTTTTCTCTCAACTTCCCCTGAGTTATGCTCATGTGCCATTCTATCTCCTCTGGGATCCTCCGACCACCCCGCTGTATCAGTTAAGATAAAAATGAAATATAATAAGTCTACATACTTACCTCTCCACCGTACTGTATACCGATACTCTATGGCTGACTGGGATAGCTTCTGTACATTCATATCTGATCTACCTCTCCATTCCATGTTTAAAAAGAATGTGTTCTCTATAGTATCAGACTTAACCGAATGGTAAATTGTATGCATAGACCAATTCCTACCATCAAAATATTCCAACAAAAACCTAACAGCCATACATGGTTCTCCCCAGAATGTGCTTTTTTCCGTAGCTACCAACGTAATAGATGCACTGTGAACAGCGGCTTGGTTCCCACCAGTTCTGGCAAATAGCAAATAGGATCCTGAATAGAAGCGTGCGTTCTATCCCAACCATTATCAATGGACCAGTGGTCATCTCGTCAGCATCCGACAAGGCCAAACTATTTGCAAAGAACTTTTCAGCAAATTCTACCCTATGCGACGAAGGCCATAAACTCACCGTATTTCCTCCTATAACACACAACACGCTAGGTAACATACAAATACCTGTGCGTGAGGTCGCCAAGCTAACAAGAACCTTGATTCCAGTAAAGCAACTGGCCCTGACGGTATTCCAATTATAGTGTTAAAAAAGCTACAATCAGAATTTTCTCTCATACTTACAAAACTGTTTAAGTGTTGCCTTAAGAAGTGCTTTCCAACACTATGGAAAACCTCATCAGTATGCCCTGTATTTTAGAATTCAGGTGATAAGTCATCTCCCTCTCAATACAGACCAATAAGTCTCCTGTTTGTCATGACTAAGTTGCTGGAATCCATATTAAATAGAGAAGTAGTCAACCACCGCAGCAGACGAGAGAACAATAAATTAAAAAATATATAGATAAAAATTCCCCAGACAGATAAAGCTGGCACAAAGTATAATTATTTGAAAATAAGGAAATAAGTAAGTTCTTGAAGGTAATCATTTCAAAGTTGGGGAAGAGGATGAGGATTAATTTTTTAAAGAATAAATTAAACTTTAATCTTAAACTAGGAATATTCTAAGCTAAAGCCGGAAATAATTTAAGCTGAAACCGGAAACGGGACAAGATTAGATAACGCTTGCCTTCATCTTAGTTTAAAACAAAATATCGAATTTTATTGATCCGAATCCTTACTTGTCTTTTAGCTGTAATGAAGTTATATCAATTCGACATCAAATACGTTTATATATATATATATATATATATATATATATATATATATATATATATGAACTGAAATGAAATGAAATTGCCACACTAAACCTAATGTAGATTTAACCGACTTTCTCTAAAAGAGAAAATTTCATGGGTGTATGAAATTAACAAGCGGTCCCCAGTCGCATTTTTATCCCTGTTAGGGAGATGACGACGTTAGGTTTTTACAACTCTTGTATGGAGGTGTCGACGTCCCTCTACATACAGGGCCTAGTTTTCTCAAATTGTTCACTCATACTGCATAATAACGTTGACACACCGGTTCTTGCTAGATCGTCGAAGTTAAGCAACGTTGAGTCTAGTTAGCATCCGATGAGTAACCAATTTGGGATCACTAGATGGTTACGTAGCCGAATTTTTTCAACCTCTGAAAGGTATGTTTAGCGACGTGCTGTCGGGCATTGTCGTGGGGGAGAATTAGTCCTTTTCTGTTTACTAATGCTGGTTGCTGTCGACTTTTCTAATGCATTTCATCCATTTGTTGACAGTATTTCTCCGCTGTAATGGTTTCGCCTGCATTGAAAAAACTATAATTGATCGCATACCACCAAATAGTTAGCATGACCTTCTTTTGGTGCAATTCGAGAAGTGTCGTGGAGATTAATTGGCGTCAAACCATTGAGCTGAGCGTCTATTGTCGTAGATAACCTACTTTTTCATCATAAGTCACAATCCGATCGAGAAACAGGTTGTTTTTGTTGCGTAAACGACGATGACAATTGATAAAGAGGTTTTTGTCTTTCCAGTCTCTTTCAAGTAGTTGGAAATCGTTATATACATTACGTCTAATTCAGAAGCAAGTTTTCGAATAGTTTGCGTTGATCGGCTTCGACTAAGGCGCTTAATTGATCGTTGTCAACATCCGATGGCCGACATGCAACCATGTCAAATCCTCAAAGTAAGAGGTAACCCTGGGAAGGATAAACACCAAAGGTCATGGATGTAAAGATGGCGGTTAGAGCAAACCTAAACGAGCCCACCAAAGAAATAAATCGGCCAAGAAAACTCGGAAAAATGGAGAGACCCGAAGAAATAAAATCTCCAACCAGGGATCCGGAATGGAGTGTGTAGTTAAAATAAGGGGTAAACATATAGAGGCACTGATCGACACTGGATCGAAAGTCTTGCTCCTCAAAACATCAGTTTTTGAGGAGTAAAAACGCATAATGGGGAGTTAGGGGATTCTAGCCTAACAGCCACTCTCGCAAACGGATAAAGGATAGCACTATAAAGCATGGCCCAGTTTGCTTATTAAAATGAAGAAGGCAAAAACTTCGTCAAGGTTTTATATCATCGTAAACTTAGATCGAGAGTTGATCTTAGATGCAGACTGGTTTCAAAGGAACCGAGCTCAAATAACCTTTCACCCTAATCAACTAACGGTTAGAGGGGTTATAATACCAGTGGTAGAGTTGCGTTAGTGCCATGCACCGCATCCATGCATAGTGTTAGAGTAGTTTCTAATAAACAAAAAAAGAATCCACCCCGTAAGCATCGGACCTCACTCCAAGAAAGGAAACCTTTAATAGAAGCAATTAAAGTATGCGCCCAGCTATCCGCCCAGCTATCCACACCACAGGTACCTGTAAACCGTAAAAGCGTCAGAAAAATTGTCAGCTTTCCACAGGACTTTTCCTTTTGGAAAAAAGAAAGGACTTTCAATGACTAATCCCTTCACACAAAAACCCAAGCACTCTCCAACTCGTAGAGAATTCTCGATTTATCCCTGTCCAACATTATGAGTAGTAATCAACTACAAAGCAAATTGTGACACTTACGTCACCCGCGCGTCGTCCAGTGGTGGAATGACCCCGGTTGTCGGTTCTGATGTTTCCTCAGCGATGATGTCAACGGCCGGTTTCATGAAACAGACTTGTCATGCAAAACAATTGAAGGGACCAAGTCAATAAGCGTTTCTTTTTGTTTAAACTTCTTTGTATTCAATCAGGGTACAATCGCAGCTAGCTGTTTAGTTAGGGACTGGCCACTTGTTAACTGCGAGGTTTTCTCTTCTCTCTCCGACAGACAACTCAATTATCTACATGACAGGGTCAATCGATGGGGGAATCTTCGCTCGTCGGACCCAAGGAAGCAAAGCTCTCTCTCTCTCTAACTCTCTGACTGTCAATCTCTCAAGGCTCGCTGCTTATATTGTGGGGGCGTGGACTGGGTCTCTTCCCGTTTCAGGTCGTTGGCCAATCAGAACTAAGGGATCACTGTCCGTCAAATCTTCGCCAGGATGCCTATACCCAAAAAAGGAGCTGTCTTTCTTTCTCTGTTGGCATTCGGGTGTTCTCTAATGGAACTTGACAGGTCGTAAAAACAGAGATGCCCAACTTAATTATTTTTGAGAGGACATAAAAACAGCTGAATCCGATTCCACAAAGGCCACGCGTCTTTTCAATAGGGTCACTTATCGCCCCGCTGTTTGTCGACTGTTTGCCTTGTACATCGGAATTTCATTGGTATCCTCGCCACCCACGGGCTGTCATGGCCAATTTAACGTCATCACGTTCTCTCACCATAAGCTATGATCTTATCTTTTTTTTCTCTGTCTCTCTTTCTCTTCCTTTCGTCGTTTACAGCTGCCTTTTTTTTCCTTTTCTTTTTCCACGGGTTCACCGCTACTCTTGGCCTTTTGGTCAGGATCAAAAGTGCAGCATCTGTTCTTCGGATGCCGCACTTCCATTTCTTGTTCTCTTTCGGTGGAGGAGAAATCCTTCACGACTGGGACAATTCTTATTTCTGTACCCTTGAGCGTCTCTCATTCCACTCCCCTCCCATCGACATGTCTTTTACATCGTAAAATACACCTTTTGCCAGGTGAATTGTTTCTCAGATGGCTGGATTGCCAACTGCACTGACCGTTTCAATGAGAGAGAGAGAAGAAAAGGGGAAATCGTGAGCCAGCCCCTCTTTCCAGAATATATTAATCGCATGCCAAAAGAAAAGTGATAAAGTCTCTGGAGTTTTAATTGTTCGGATTAGTTGTAAGAACCCCCCCCCCAAAAAAAAAACAGAACAAAAAAAACAAAACAAAACAAAACAAAAAAAAACAAGCGGAACGAGAGAAAAAAAAAAGGTCTCTTGTTTGTTAGGTGAGTGTGAATGGGTGCGTTCCCTCTTCTTCTGTCTCTGTTTGTCTTAGGTTTACAGGTGTAAGATGGAAGTGTCATGAAAAAAAAAAATTTTCTTTTTTTTTTCTTTTTTTTTTGTGTGCGCGTTTTCACCTTTGTTTATCTTTTGTCTGCAGGTGTAGGATGAAAGTGTCATGCAAAATTATTATTTATTTTTTTTTTGCTTGCCGTGTGCGTGTGTGTGTGTTTTCTCTTCTGTTTGTCTCTGGTCTACAGGTGTATGATGGAAGTGTCATGCAAAATTATTATTTATTTATTTTTTTTTTGTTTTGTTTTGCTTGCCGTGTGAGTGTATGTGTTTTCTCTCCTCTTCTGTCTTTGGTTTACATTCCTACAATTTTAAGAGCCATTTTGGGCGGCCCCCGAACGGACTCGTCCTCCGCTCATTCCACCACACCTGTTAGAACCGGGTGCTGCACCGGCCGGCCCCCTCCTTTCACTCAGCTGCTCGGCCGCCTGTGCTTCAGTGGTGCGCATCCCCCCCCCCAGTGCAACATAGCACTGCAGTGCCTGTCTAACGAGGTCCACAGGCTACCTTAAATCATGCAGTCGCTCAACCCGTATTTTCAATAACACGTCTCTCAACCTTCCCGGGGCCACTATGCTGGGGATACAGGTTTCCCGATGACAACACACCCAACTGCGCACATACACGTACACTTTTCTTTTTCTCTGGCTGCTACGCGTGGCTGGCCGTTGGTATTCTCATCTTCATCATCTCCCCCCTCACATCCTTATCCAGCTATCTGCAAATTAAAAACACTCTCCAGATTTTCTTTTCTCACACCTCATTGAACAAATCCTATCCACATATCCATCTTTCTTTCTTTTTCTTTTCCTTCCCCCACCTTTTCTTTTTTTTTTTTTTTGCTTAACTTCACTTGTCCCATAAGCATTCTCTCACTCGGAACAAGGTACAGCATCTGCCCTAACGCCACACCCAACATGCACTATTCTCATCCAGTGAAGGAGAGATCCTCCTCGACCGAGGCACTCCTGCCCTTCAGTCCCATAATTTGTCTCAGCAGCGCCATTTTGGTCAGGGACCAAGTGCAACAACTGTTTCAATGCTACACTAACAATATTCAATCCCCGTCCCGTGAAGGAGAAATCCTTCTCGACTGAGCATTTCTAAATTTCTTTTTTTTTTTTTCAAAACAGAACAATATCAGCACCGTTAGTTTCTTTAAGATATTCTACTCGAAAGTTTAAATTCCCCCAAGACACCCTCGCTCAATACGCGACTTTCTCGTGCTAAGTTACTCTCCCCGTTGGCCAATTTACTCACTGCGAGATACTTCTCAATTACTTATAGTTCTTTTCTGCTATTTACGGCGCCCCTCCCCCTGAAGCCTTCCGTTTTAGTCCCTAGCTACCTCCAAGGTCAGTCCGCGACACAATCTGCCAACAGTGCGAACACATGGGGGCCCTCCATGCATCCACAGAGAAAACAGCTGCACCACATTTAAACCTGGAGATGTCGCTCCAACCTCCCGTCTCTGTCCTACTGACCCCCACTGGTCCTTGGTGGAAGGACGTCACACTACTCCTGGGACAGGGAGTCCCTTGCTCCCCTCAACGGCAGCCTCGGTTCACCTTTCCCCATTTGCTGGAGCCAGGAGATGGGTATTGGACACTCTTCATCCCCTTCGTTCGACTCCTCCGCTGACTCTGCGGTCAACTGCCATTCCACTCTCTTTTCTTCACGAGCCGCGCCTACTCTTCGTGACCTCCTATAGCTGGTGGAGTGGAACCCTGAAATTTCCCGTTCCAACCTTTCGTCTGTCTCTATATTTCTAGGCTCTATAGAGGTCGTCTCTCTTGTCTTAAACCGTCGCTCGGTGTCGTCCCTATAGTCGTCAGGAACTCTGTCCTCATCTCGCGTTTGACTACCCCCGGGATTATCTTTTTACCCGTCTCCCTCATCCAAACTTGGTCACCCTGTCTTAACTGTCCAGTAAACGCTGCCTTTTTTTTTCTTCTTGACCTTCCTGGTCCTATTAGTTCTATCGGCCGTCGCCTTGAGGACCGTCCCTGATTCTCGGACTACTGGATCTGTAGGAGTTACTCCCTTCTTATTAACCTTATACGTGGCTACCCGTTTGACTTGGGACAATTTTCCTCCCTGTTCCTTGGTGCTATCCACCTTGCCCATACAGGCCCCGACCGTTCTTGGGGAAAGCCTCCTGTTGCTGTCAGCTCCCATAGGGAGAGGGACAGACCTTGTGTCACCTAGTGGTATCTTCACCCCTCTCACCGTTAGCGCGTCTGGATTAAAACTCAGAGTGGCTCCCCTCGCTCGGAGCCAATCCTCTCCCAGAATCATTTCGTTGCATAGCCCGGGTACCACATACAGGGGGAAATTCTCTTTCTTTCCGGCCACTCGTACGGGTAGCCATACCTTCCCTGTCACCGACATCCAGCTACCGTCGGCCTGACTGAGCCCCACATCCGACGGGTACAACCTTCTCCCCCCTGCCACAGTCCGACAGACGTCCGCGTCTATTAGGGATATTATCGCTCCGGTGTCAACCAGAGCCTTCACCTGCGTGGCTCCTATCGTCACATTACAGGTGAGTTCTCCCTTTTTTGTGAGCGGAGGGAACACCTGGGCTCTCCTCTTTTCCTGTTTCAGGGTTCTCTCCTGGTACCCCGCTCCCGTGAGCATCGCAACTTGTGACAGTGGTTTCTCTCCAACCCTACCTGTCTGCCCTACCTCTCTTTCTCTACAGATTCGCCGAGGGGGTGGGGTTTGGTTCTGATTCCCTCTCTCCAGAGGATCTTTCGCCCTCGGGTGGCTTTTTCCTCGGTCAGGACAGTCCCTCCTAATATGTCTCAGGTCTCCACACCGCCAACACCTGTGGGACTGGTGGCTGTAGGAGAAACGGTCAATTTTACCTCCTCTCTGACACGCGTTCAGTTCGGTCTTTATGATGCCCACTCTTGCTCTCCCATTCTGTCGGGGTGTCTTCTCGTGGACAGTGGGGCACTCTCTCGACCTGTGGCCCTCGCCGCCACAGTTCCAGCACACCAATCCAGGCTGGCCCCGGGCGAGTCCTCCGGCCCCATATCTCATTCTGTTCCCCAGTTCCCCGCTCCTATTTCGCGACTCCTCCCCCATTATTCTTTTCTGCAACCACGCATAGTTCTTAGCTATTTTGCGTGCTTCTTCTAGAGTGTCTGGGCAACACTTTAGCACCTCTATCTTGGTCGCTTCGTCCCGCAATGCATCCACCATCGTGTCAACTAGCATTGCTTGGGTTGTGGGCATCTCGCGGTGTTCGGACACTGGATACGCCAGGACCGCCAGTTCCTGCATGCGGTCGACCAGTTCATCCACGCTCTCCCCGTTGGCCATCTCTATTCGAGACAGCTCGCGCACCGCCTGCACCGTGGTCTTTTCGCCGGCGAATTTACTCTTCACCTGATCGCGAAAATCAGACCAGGCTATGCTTGGGTTGCTTTCCAAGCATTTGCATATATATTCTGAGGCCGCTGCGACTGCTCCGTCACAGGCAAGCAGCACCATTTCTCTATCGGTCAACCCGTATACTAATCTTTTTTTTTCTATTATCGCCAACCACTCCTTGACTCCCCTCGGGTCTCCCCCATATGCGGGTACGCTAATTCCCCACAGTGGCCACTCCATGGTCATCTGCAGCTCAACAGTCTGCTCTGACCCTTCCCCCATCGACTGACCCGCCCCGAATCCTCCCTGAGAATACATTATGTTATTATCTATTTTTTCACTCCTACCACTCGTCGCCCCCTACAAGGTGTAACAGCGCCCAACACAAAACACAGACAGCCGCTGAAAGCAAAGCATACAAAAGAGGGAACCAGCAAAAAAAAATGGACTTACCCGGTCTGATGCACTTGAGTTCTTCTGCGACTGGTGGATGAGAATGACTAACGAGCTGTTCAGACTTTATAATCAGTTGATTAAAGTTCGTCGTCTGGCTTCACTCGTGGCGTTTTTTTTTTGTTTGTTTTTTTTTCTTCTTCTTTTTTCTTTTTTTTTCAAGTTTCCCTTCCCACTCTCACAGGGAGATCTTGTGCCTTCGAGAGAGAAAAGAAAAAAAAATTGTGTGCCCGTGGAAATTCGTTCGCACGTTTCCTACCGAAACGAGGTATCACAGGTCATCGACACCAGTTATGTGACACTTACGTCACCCGCGCGTCGTCCAGTGGTGGAATGACCCCGGTTGTCGGTTCTGATGTTTCCTCAGCGATGATGTCAACGGCCGGTTTCATGAAACAGACTTGTCATGCAAAACAATTGAAGGGACCAAGTCAATAAGCGTTTCTTTTTGTTTAAACTTCTTTGTATTCAATCAGGGTACAATCGCAGCTAGCTGTTTAGTTAGGGACTGGCCACTTGTTAACTGCGAGGTTTTCTCTTCTCTCTCCGACAGACAACTCAATTATCTACATGACAGGGTCAATCGATGGGGGAATCTTCGCTCGTCGGACCCAAGGAAGCAAAGCTCTCTCTCTCTCTCTAACTCTCTGACTGTCAATCTCTCAAGGCTCGCTCCTTATATTGTGGGGGCGTGGACTGGGTCTCTTCCCGTTTCAGGTCGTTGGCCAATCAGAACTAAGGGATCACTGTCCGTCAAATCTTCGCCAGGATGCCTATACCCAAAAAAGGAGCTGTCTTTCTTTCTCTGTTGGCATTCGGGTGTTCTCTAATGGAACTTGACAGGTCGTAAAAACAGAGATGCCCAACTTAATTATTTTTGAGAGGACATAAAAACAGCTGAATCCGATTCCACAAAGGCCACGCGTCTTTTCAATAGGGTCACTTATCGCCCCGCTGTTTGTCGACTGTTTGCCTTGTACATCGGAATTTCATTGGTATCCTCGCCACCCACGGGCTGTCATGGCCAATTTAACGTCATCACGTTCTCTCACCATAAGCTATGATCTTATCTTTTTTTCTCTGTCTCTCTTTCTCTTCCTTTCGTCGTTTACAGCTGCCTTTTTTTTCCTTTTCTTTTTCCACGGGTTCACCGCTACTCTTGGCCTTTTGGTCAGGATCAAAAGTGCAGCATCTGTTCTTCGGATGCCGCACTTCCATTTCTTGTTCTCTTTCGGTGGAGGAGAAATCCTTCACGACTGGGACAATTCTTATTTCTGTACCCTTGAGCGTCTCTCATTCCAAAATAACTTTTGAAAACAGTCAAGAAATTTGAAAAAAAATACACAGGAGCAAAGAAAAATCGTCATCAACACACACACACAAATGTTGAAAAATTCAAAACAAGTAAAGCTTTACAAAATGTCACTAGAATCGAATCACTAAAAAGAATGTTATCGAAAGAGGTGGAGAGTACTGGTAAGCTGGGGAAACTTGTTGTCACTCAGCTTCAGTTTTCATGGAAAGGTCTCTGAAGACCTATGTGAAAGCTCCTTGTAGGCCAATAATAATAATAATAATAATAATAATAATAATAATAATAATAATAATAATAATAATAATTCTGATTTCGTTTATGAACGTCTGTCTGGAAAAGGATGGGATTCATTTCCAGAGGATTTCCCTTAATCCCGGTTTCAAACCAGGAGTTTCAAAGATCAAGGGTTTTCCTAAGGATGTTGGTGGTACCTATAATTGCAGAGGTTTGAAGGCCACCTAAAACATCGGAGGTTTGTAGTTTTTTCAATTGTCCTTCCAGATGACTTGATACTACTCCTAGTGTACCAACTACGACCGGGATTATTTGCGTTTTAACCCCGTGTATACGCCTTATCAATGGAGCATAATAATATAAATATAATAATAATAATAATAATAATAATAATAATAATAATAATAATAATAATAATAATAATAATAAAAAAAATAAGACAATAATGTTAAGCATCGAAAACACAGAAGGACAGTTAATATGATTTGTTATTTCTATAAGATTGAGGAGAAAAATGAAATATGAAAGTCAAAAACAATCAAATGACAATAAAACTAAACAAGGGACGATTAACGTTACAAGAAAAAAAAGAAAAATAAGAATGAATAATTATTATAATTTATTGAGAGAAAGAATTTTAATGATAACCATTGTGCCAGCAACCCAACAATGTTATGACCTTTGCAAGGTCACAGAAATGCGGCGACAAGTGTGGCACAATGCATTAGCTTCCATTATGGGGAGGTGGGATCTTCTACATTAACAAACCTTGTGCCTAACTTGTTCTGTACTTATGATGAAGTGAAAACGTATCATGCAGGTGCTTTGTGATTTGGAAAATGTTAGTACATATCAACCACGTTTGACCGACAATTGTTTATGAAAATTTGGCGATGTTATAATAATTCGAGAAATGTCAAGCTTGCATGAGGATAGCTGAATTTTGAAAAAAAAAACATTGCGTTAAAACTCATATCTCTCTCGTTCTCTCTCTCGTTCTCTCTCTCTCTCTATCTCTCTCTCTCTCTCTCTCTCTCGTTTTCTCTCTCTATTTTTCTCTTTCACTCCCTTTCTCCTTCTTTTAATGAATAAAGAGAGAATTGAATATAATCGTATCGTTTAAAGCAGTTGAAGCTTGCATTTCGTACGTAACAGACGTAGATAGCAGTTAGCTGCATGCATCGAGTTTAAATGGGCCTTACTTTAAATATGCCCCGCCAGTGTTAAACGTAAAATAAATTATATATTTTTTATAAAAAATGCATTTGTTCGCTATTTTTGTACAAGCGTTAAATTTCAGCATACGGTCACTTCCATTAATGGTGACGATGGAAATGCTGCCTATAACGATGCAGTGAAGACTCAATAAGCGACCCATGCCAGCCGGTTATAGCCGACGACATCTCAACCTGTTGCTGTTTCCATGCGCCTATCGTTTGATATCGTGTCTAACACCCAGGGAGCTGTGTTTCCCCAACCAAGTAACTTTCTCTGGAAACGATAATGTTATAAAGTATTTAAAATAGATAAAATATTTATGTTTAAAATTTACATAACTTCAAACTTTTTAACACACACAAAAGTTAGGGTAATAGATCAAAACAAAAATAAATATTTAATTTGATGGTGACGTCTGATAACGAACAGATAGGAGAGATTGTAATAGTGACACGTAGTCAGTTAGAGAGGTTAAGTTGAACAGACGATAAGGAGTTAGCTAGCGACTGGCTTAGCAGACAATAATAATGGTCTCTCTATACAGTAGAAGCTATCGGGCACAGAATAAAAAAAAAGTAGAAATAAGGAACTGCGTGCAACTCTAATGCCGGAGAGCATCAAGAAATAAAATTTGCATGAAAATATAACCCGGGTGTTGATGGTAGTTCCTTGGGACGAATCTTCATTGGCGCTTTTACATATCTGTCAATCAAGACCAACCGATGGACGAAGGTATGTTCTCCTTTTTGGCCTAATGTAACCCTTACAGAAACTGTTATTCGTCATTTTGTTAATGATTGGTGCGTATGATATTGCATCGTCAATGTACAGTAGTTGAATTGTTATGCACACACTCTTATCCATGAACACTTATGTACACCCATACGTCACAGACGACACAAAGCTGCTAGACAATCACACGTATATACAAACCCAATTATACGAGATATACAACACGGCTAGACATGCGCATATTCATATATACCTGTCATATAGACGTGTTACGTATATACTCATCCTACTATGCAATAGAATCTTTAGACAGAATATGGAGAAATGCTATAAAACTTGATGGAAAATATCACAGTATTTTATATCATGAGATTTTTGACAAAATCCACTTGTCGTTCTAAAGTGCAACAAAAGTGGGAAATCTAAATGCCTCGCTGTAACGTAGTCGTTCTATCAAAAGAAACAGAGGAAAGAAACTCGTTTTTCAGTTTTAACAACGCATTTTTTCTAAATGTTTAAGCAGTTCATTTCTCCTTCTCCGGCCGCGTGTGACATTTCGCCTCAAACACCACTCTCTTAAACACTCTCGAATAGCTCTGCTTCTCCATATATGTCTGGAATACGTATTTTGTACGCCGCTTCTTCGTTTGTGTCCTTTTGTCTTTTCCTAGACGTCATATCGCGCAGTCGGCTGATCATTTGCGTATTTTATCTCCTGCTGCTGCTGCTGCTGCCAACGTCAACGGTTCTATTACAACGCTAAAGTCTTCTGTATTGTAATACTGTGTTAAAACACTAAACTCTTCGCGGAATGATATGCAGAGAATCTGTTAAAAATCGTCCAAGGGAAGTATGTAGGAGAATATGTTCAAGTTAATCCAATTCGTAATTTGTCTGATTCTAAATGGATTAATAGAAAAATATCTTAACTAATTTCCTTTCTAATTATTAGAACAACGAATAGATAAGTTAACATTCTATAATGGCTCCAATGTTACAACAATTAGCATTAGCACTAACCTCTAGAAGTTTAAAAATAAATCCAATTATTTATTAAATTATTAAATTTACTAAAAAAATTCGATGGTTAAAAATATAATAATTAATGCTATTCAATAATACAAGTATTTCGCTTCGTTCGTGAAACAAAAGTGCGCAAAGAAAGTTAATCGAACCAAATAAATTATACTGCAAAAGCATCAAACTAAAGTAGAGTTCTCAACACTTTATTTCATCTAGAGCTATTTTATCATTTGCATAGCCTTTAAGATAAGTCACAGATTAGAGATCAAGTGAATTATCCTGTCAGATATTACATTTAGGTAATACTTTCGGATGATCATAGCCAAAAAGGTAAGGCAAAATCTTTAAAAAATAGAGCAATATATAAGTTTTCTGATTAAAGTTAAATTCTGTAAATCAAAATATATACACATATATTCAAGTTAAGAATTAATTGTTTGAAACAAGGAATATAAAGAGAGAAATTATGTTTATTTCCTTAATCCATGGACTTTCAATAATGGCTCATATCATCAGAGGAAATGAAATGCAATTAGCAGCTAATACAATATACAAATTGGGCAGTTCATTATCAGAATGAGTTCAATATTTTTCGGGGTATTACTGCCAGGTCAAAGAAGTAGTGATCCAGGGGAAAATCATCATTAAAAACTCATGGATTAAGAAAATAAACATAATTTTTCTCTATATATTCCTTGTTTTAAACAATAAATTATTAACTTAAATATATGTGTATATATTTTGATTTACAGAATTTAACTTTAATCATTAAACTTATATATATATATATATATATATATATATATATATATATATATATATATATATATATACACTGCACTGATGAGCTTTGAAACAGTGACACGGTACTGTATGTAGATGACTATAATGCTCCCTACCTTAAGTTGAGCATATTGGGAAATGATATACAAACTGCCATTAGCGTATTAAGCCACAGTCGTTGTATAAACAAATTCGAGCGGAGGCATTTGGACGATGTCAAAACATCGTTAATTCATTACCCACACAGCATCAGCAGTATAGCGTAATGGTGAGAAGCCTTGACTGTCATTTAGGCGGTCGGGTTCCGATCCTGACTTGGGGCAGTTGCCTGTCTAGCCGCACTGATGAGCTGTGAAACAGTACTGTATGTATTATATATATATGTATATATATATATAAATATATATTAGACATAATTATATATATATATATATATATATATATATATATATATATATATATATACGAGCAAACAGTTAATAAAACATGTTAAAAAACACTTTGAAAAAGAGTTAAAAACATATTTAATCTGAAAAGGAAACACTTGATAAGGGGATAGTCCTTAATCCGCGGAGTTTCGAAGAAATACTTTCTTGCTCATCAGAGAGTAGGAATTAGCAAAATGCAGGATCGGATTTTTCATGCAAAAGTATTTGATGAAACAACAAGTAAGTCAAAGATCTTACTTGATATCAAAAAGTGAAGTAGAAAGAATATGGTGAAGAAAAAAGTGATTACACATGAATGGATAGTCTGGTGGAAGATAAATAATCTAGTGACAGTAAAATCCAAATATATAACTTCAAGAAAGTTAATTGAATTTCCATTTGCACAAGTAAAATCCAAGGAAATCCCGTAATTGGAAGATGGTCCAAAATAATCCAAAGGCAGAATTAATAAAAATGGAAAAAGGGAAAAAAAATTCCAATAATATTAATAAAAGAAAAATAAGATATGCTTTTCACTCTACTGTCGAGAGATAAATATAAATAAGAAAGCTCAGGGAAGAAGAAGAGGAAAAAATTAAATAGTGATAGAATTAAATAGAAAATCGAAAAAAATGTCAAAATGACCCAGACAGGAAATGTTAAAAGGCGCGAAAAAATATATAGGGCAATATAATATAGGTCAACTGAAATGTACAGGTCATTACTTAAAAAATGTCAGCAAGAGTTGTTAGAAGATACTAAATGGAAAATAAAAAATAAATTAATAAATAAATAGAAAATAATAAATAACCAATAAATAAATAAATAAATAATAAAATATAAAATATAAAATATAAAATATAAAAAAAAATATAAAAAATATAAAAAATAAAAAAATAAAAATTATTTAAAGGGAGAGGATCGCCGGTATCTGCAAATTCAGAAAAAGCAAGAAAGAAAGTAAGTAAATGCATATAGTAAAATATAAGTAAATATATATACAAGATATGAAAGTATGTGTAGGTTGATATATTAGATAGATAGGAAAATTTAAAGAATAAAGCAGAAATTGCAGATAAAAACCGGCCACGCAAAGAAGAAATAAAGAATTAAAATAAAGGATTATTTAATTATAAAGTATTAAGAAGTATGTAGAAAAAAAAACGATAAAGTTGAAGAAAAAATTATATATCTATATAAAAGGTAAAAGTAATAACTATGTAATTTCAAAATTGCCATAATTAAAGTTGGACTTATGTTTACAGAAAGAGATCAGTTCATTTTTAGAATTTATTATATTGTTACTTTGAGGGGAAGTAATTATAGTTATAGCGTCGGTTGTGCAGAGGCGACATAACTCAGAGCCTAGAGTATAAGACTTAACTTTTTTATGATAGTCCATTTGATTGAGAAGGGGGTATTGTTAGAGTAATTTCTTTAATTAAAGTGTTTAGAATATCAAACCACATTTCTTCTTTTAACAGCCATAATTCTAATAATAACCAAGGAACTTCTCTAACCACTTTATATATATATATATATATATATATATATATATATATATATTTATATTTATATGTTTTGACGATAATTACGGTTTTCAAAAGACGATCAATATATATATATATATATATATACCTTTTAATTGTTCGTCTTTAGAAAACCGTAATTATCGTCAAAACATTCATTTGGATGTTGATTGTAGCTTATAAATGCACGAAATGTTGAATTTTCAAAGCGAATGCAAATGGAACAGTTTTAGCGGTTAGAATATGGTATTAAAGATTTTTGAAAAATAAGGGGAGATAATCTTATTGTTTCTAATAAAATGATCAAAGGGAGATAATTAGCGTTTATTCTTTTTATATTATATGATATAAGAGGAGCTTACTGAACTTAAAATATTTTAATAGTTTATTTACTTATTTATTGAAATTAATAAATATAGTATAGGTTAAACTTAAATAGATATATAAATAATATACAATAATGGTAAATACATCGGATAAACTAATATTAATAATAATAATGATGATCCAAATTTTATTAATATGGATATTAAGTTCTATATTAAAATTACAAGATAGACTATTAATAAGCAACATTTTTAATGACTTATGGTGGTTTATATTTGTTAAATTTAAACCAACGTTTATGATTGCATGCGGATGTAAGCTCGTATCTTGAATTTAGGAGGATGTTTTTATTTTTGATATCGTCATATTTTAAAATCGTAAGGGTCTCAGACATACAAAGTGCACAGAATCTGTCCCCCGGCGAATATCCTTTATATGATCCTATTATTTCCCATTTCAAATTGAAGGAAATATTCTTATCTTTGAGACGCCAAATATGCTTAGATAGAGTGGTTTGGTTCAACAGGGGGGGGATTTTTAAAGGAGTACTTATGGGTTGAAATCCTATGCTGAATAAGTCCAGATATAGAACCGAAGTAGATTGCGTTTTGTTTAATGCATTTGTTGTCAGGTAGATTAGGGGTGGCATTGGTATGTGAAGATTGGTCTGTATTTGATTAATAGATTGGTTAAAGTGGGTGTAGTTATTTAATCGTGTGGTCGATCTATGGTTGTCATTAAATTTATTTAAATTTGGGGTTTGTGATACTGTGCAGCTATAAACTATATTTTTTATTTTGCATGCACCTTGTAGAGGGCATCTATTTTTTCTTCTACAGTTACAGCCTGCTATATTTTCTGTATTTGTATTTTGTATCTTATTAATTTTTTATTGTTAGAACTAATTATTTTGATGAAGGTTTGGCATAGTTGAGTAAGACACTTTGATCGTGTTCTTATTAAAGATTTTACTGTATCTATAAGGGGCTTTAATGTTTTTTTCTAATATTTTAAAGAATTCTCTGACTATGTTTGTCTCAAGATTTTTTAAATATAGAGGGTTGAACCATAGGGTTTCCCTATGTCTGTTTTTACACTTTGGTTTGCTGTTTATTTGTGTTTGTATCTAATACTTTCGGTTTCATTTTGCTTTGTCTTGCTTTTTGGTCATTTTTTTAACTCGTATGCCATGGCCATATTATACGTTATTACGCTTTTAGTATGTTTAATTTCAATGCAGTTTTTTTTTCTATCATTTTTATTTAGGAATTTGAGTTGTGATTTTTATTTTAAGTTTTTTATTTTTCATTTTTGTTAAATATAGATTTGTTACAAGATAGTCTAGAAATTCTTAAAGAGACATTGGGAACTATTGATTTCAATATTGATTTAGGGTGGTTTGATTCGTTATGGGCGCATAGCATAGATTGGTTAGGTTTATGATAGGGTTCAAAGGTAGAGTTTTCAAGATTAAAGGTTATGCCTAAGAAGTTAACCATTTTTTATTAGGGTCGATTTTAATAGTAGTCCATAAATAGTCCATAATTTTTAAATAATTTATGTAATGATTTAATTGCTTTTTCGTAATCTTTATTTATGGAGTTTGTTACGAAAAGTGCATCATCTTTGTATAAGCCACCTTCAAGTTTGAATTTTTCATGGAGTATAGAACGAATTTCATTTAAAAGGAAAAGCCGAACAGATCTGTGACCTGAGCTGAGTCCGTCGAGCCCATTAAAACGTTGAAATGGTCAGGGGTATTTTTTCTGGTCCAAAACTTGTTATCAATGGTTATTAAAGATTTTCTAGCTAAGAGTATTATTTTAATTTCATCCTGCATTTTATTAGTTAGGTTTCGTACCATTAAGAGAGATTTATTTCGTAGAATCGGCGATATTGATTGGTAATATGATTCAATGTCAAAAGAAAGAACTTTAAGATTTTTTTAATTTTGAATGTTAGAAAACCAATCGATTGAAAGTGAGTGTTTTATTAATGATTCAAATTTGGGGATAATTCTATATAGTATTTTTTTACTAACGAATCCTATATCTGGTTTTGAGGAGCAGATGAGTCTAATAGTAGGGTTTATATTAAAGCCTTGTTTGTGGTCTTTTAGAGCAAATTTCGGGGTACCCGGTACTGTAAAATTTCTGTGTATTTATCTATTTTAAGTTTAGTTAAAATATTTTTTGCCCCGTTATATATATATATATATATATATATATATATGTATATATATACTAGCAAAAGTACCTGTCGTTGACTGGGTTCAAAAACAACCTACAAAAAATGGACTCTGATTTATGAATGTATGATAGGTTATGAACAGAAATGGGGTGTAATTAGATAGCTTCGAATTCGGGGGGTATCAAAACCAAAGCAAAATATGATGAAAGTAAAAATAAAATAGATAAACCCCATAATTCATTATACCATACCTGTTCACACTGAAACACTTATCACCATATTCTGTGGATCTATATAAAAAAACCTTGTTAAACTTTGTGACATATTCCCATTCTATGGAGGTCCGGCGCGAACGAACACCCCATAATTTTATTATACCATATTTCTTCAAATTGAAACATAATTATTAAAGTATACTTACGCAGATAGATATGAAAAGTTTTTATTAAAGTTTGTGCCTATTTTCATTCTATGGCGGCCAGGCGCGAACGCAGACCCCACAATGTTATTATATCATCTCTATTTAAGTTAAAACATACTTATCAAAGTATTCTTATGTATATCTATATCAAAAACATTGTAAACGTTTTTTTTTTAATTTTTAATTTTTTTTATTTTTATACTTTGTGGACCAGACACGAACGAAGACCCCACAATTTTAATGAACAACGGTTCTGCCAGATCAAACATACCCATTCCTGTGTCTCAATACATCTTCTATCATTATATGTAATCAGTTTTTTTTAATAGTCAATCATATAGGAGCCTATTCGTGACCAGACACACACACATTCAGCTTTATATAATATATATATATATATATATATATATATATATATATATATATATATATATATATATATATATATATATATAGTCCTGGTCATAATCATAAGACTACTTAAGAAAGTAAGCGTTTACGCATGATATCGAATTTTTAATCAAACAAATGGCTGAAACCATTGTCAAAAGGGAAAATATGATGGAAAAAAAATGAAATCTGCTTCATTCGAAACCTTAACCCTGATCTAATAATTTAAAAAAAAAAAACATTTTCATCTGGTCAAAATGATAAGATCACTTTATTAAAAATCAGCTTGTTTTGAAAAAATGAATACGAATAGTTTTCTATGTTACTAAAAGCAACTTGTTAGTGGATAAAAAACATCTTACTAAATTATAAATGGCAAAAGGGAAACCATTATTAGAGTTTGAGAGAGGAAGGATCTTTGAGCTTAATAGGGGTGAACTCTCCCATAGGTCCATTGCAAAGCGGTCATCACAATTTTTTTAAGAAATCCAAATCAATATGGGCACAAAAAGAGTCCAGGTCGACCAAAAAAAATTACCCCATGACTGGATCGCCGTATCAGAAGACGTTTAAAAAAAAAACTCCAGTATGAGCTCAAGTCGATTGAAAAGTCAAACAGCAGCAGAATGTAGTCCTAAAACCATCAGAAGGCATCTGAAAATGAAGGGTTTCAATCATTTAAAGCGACTGCAGAAACCACGTCTTCTTGAACAGCACAAAACTAAACGACTTAAATATGCCGCCAAATACCAGATTTGGGATCAAGAGAAGTGACAAAATGTCATTTTCACCGATGAGAAAAAGTTTAATCTAGATGGTCCAGATTTATTTCACCATTATTGGCATGATAAAAATTTGCCCAAAGAGACTTTTTCAACTCGGCATAGTGGAGGAGGGTCTTTAATGATCTGGGGTGCTTTCTCGTTAGCTGGGACCCTAAAGTTGCAAGTAGTGAAAGGTCGGCAAACATCATTGAAGTACATTTCATTCCTTGAAAATGCTTCTATCAGGACTGAAGGTCCATGTCTGTGTGGAAGAAATTGGATTTTTCAGCAAGACAACGCTGCGATACACACTTCTCGACAAGCATGAGAATACTTTTCTTCAAATAATATAGAATTGTTAGATACTCCAGCATGTTCTCCGGACCTCAATCCCATTGAAAATCTTTGGGGATGGATGGCAAAAGAAGTGTTTAAGGATGGAACCCAGTATGATTCGATAAAGGAACTTTCTGATTCAGTTTTCAGTACATGGGATAAAATTCCTTCGCAACTGATAAAAAACTTAGTGGCAAGCATGCCGAACAGTAATTTGAAGTAATTCTAATAATGGAGGCTAGACTAAATACTGAGACCCTTTTTAGTAATTTATAATTGCCTTTTGTTAGATAAATTATCAGTGGTCTTATAATTTTGACCAGGTGAAAATGTTTATTTTAAAAAAAAAAAATTATTAGATCAGGGTTAAGGTTTCGAATGAAGCAGATTTCATTTTTTCCCCATCATATTTTCCCTTTTGGCTATGGTTTCAACCATTTGTTTGATTAAAAATCTGATAATATGCGTAAACGCTTACTTTCTTAAGTGGTCTTATGATTTTGACCAGGACTGTATATATATATATATATATATATATATATATATATATATATATATATATATATATATATTAAAAGACCCCCTCTTTGGGTTGAGCACTTTGTAAATATATTTTCACCCGACGCGTATTTAAAGCGATTAAGCGAAGCCCACTATTAATTTGTTTGTAAACAAACTGATGGTTCGAGCCCTTTGCGACGGGAGGGTGTGGATTTAATACACACTCTAGGAGAAATATTTGCGGCACTGATTCGTAGCCGAATGGTGAGAGCTCCCGATTGCCAAGTTGTAGGTTCAATCCACGGCTGGGGAAAGGTGTTTGTCTAGCCGCACTGATGAGTTGTGATACAACGAAACAGTCCTGTATGTGGATGACAATATATATATATATATATAATATATATATATGATATATATATATATATATTATATATATATATATATATAGTTCTATCAAAACCAAATCACACATGAACATAATTGTAAGACTGTACATCCCACCTGACAACGTAAGAATAGATCAAAGTCATATTTGGTTCTTACATATTACTATATTGTCTTTAGTGTTTCTGAAGTAATAATACCATGGAATCGTTAATTACTCAAAATATGTTTAGGCTGAAATTTTGCATGGTCTGCTATTAATAATCATCAGATCTCGACATCAGATTTAGAAAAATCTGAAGTTTAACTTTTTCAGGTCGTGTAAGAGGTTGGACTTCATTAGCTGTAATATTAACTAAGTGGTAAGTTTCTATGCTGAACAGAACCGAAGTCATCATCAAAGATGCAAATTTCAAATTTTTCTTGAACTTGATCTTTTGATTAGATATAAAAAAAAATTAATCAGTGCTAAGACCATCATCGCTATTTTGACCAAGTTTGGTGACAATTTGTCAAGCGACGTAAGATTATGATGTACCGAATAAACACAATGACAAACTCGATCGAAAACATCTACCTTGATGAAGGTGATGCGTCAAGTTATCATAACTTGCAGATACACATGCATTTTTTTATCCGATCACGATTCCATGTATGACGTCACGTTCCTACATCGAAGGACGAATAGGTCTGCATGCAATTTATAACAGTTTCCGAGAATGTCCATTATTTTTTCCAAACAAAAACACATTCCAGTCCGTTATTTTACCGCAATCCGTAATAACAGAAGTCTCTTATTTCTTTAAGCGTTTCTTTTATCTTTGGGCAATTATACCTTTCTCATCCTTTCGCTAGGTTTACTGTTTTGATTGCCTCTTTATTCTAAAAAGTGTGAAACATACGAGGGATTTAGCTGTATCTGATGAAGCAGACACTTTTGGAATAAGCTTGCATTTTGAAATAAGTCCTTTTTTTCTTTTTTTTCTGTTCATTTTTTTTTACGCTTTTTTTTTTTGCATGTTCTATTAACTTCTTCACAAAAACACAACAAAGAATATGTTTTGCTATTCTAAACTATCTTTACCTTCAGGAGTCGATAAAATAGATTGCGTTTTTTGTTGCTTTGTTTTTGTTTTTTTGTTTTTTTTTGTTTTGCTTTTTTTTTTTGTAATAGTGAGTTTAAATTGTTCTCAACAACATACCCTACGAGAAACGAGTATTCAATAAATTCTCATACAAAGAACTATATTATATGGTAAATATTGGAATTTATGTCCGAGAACATATTATTATACTAGCTGCATATACCTGTTGTTGACAGGACTAAACATATTGTCGGGTGGAGAGTTTAGTCACATAACATTTAAGATACACCGAATATCATAACTCTTAATCCTGCCACGATTTTCCTAAATGTAGACTACATTGGATTTATAGAAGCATAAATAAACCTATCTTTATCTATGAAAATCAATCGGGAAATAACTTTCATAGCTTAAATAATTAAAGCTTACTTCTGTTTTCAAACACAACTAATATCAGTAATATTAATTAGAAATAGATTAAGTATAAATTAAATTAAAGAAAAAATAAATAAATAAACTTTATATAATATTCATAAACAGAACAATTAAAACAATTCTATTACTAATAACCGTTAATAACTTGGAGATAGTTATTAAAATAAATTTTCTGTAATGTAATATGTAAATGGGGTAAAACTTTTAATATAGATTTCCTTTGAATAAACAGTACATGTAGAAATCACTCTTGAATAAAAGTGTACGAAGTCAGTTTTCACTATTAAAATCAATTCGTGAGACAGTGTACCTTTTGTATATATAAATCTAATTGTAAACAAGCAAGACAGTGTACCTTTTGTATATATAAATCTAATTGTAAACAAGCAAGACAGTGTACCTTTTGTATATATAAATCTAATTGTAAACAAGCAAGACTGTGTAGCTTTTGTATATATAAATCTAATTGTGAACAAGCAAGACAGTGTACCTTTTGTATATATAAATCTAATTGTAAACAAGCAAGACAGTGTACCTTTTGTATATATAAATCTAATTGTGAACAAGCAAGACAGTGTACCTTTTGTATATATAAATCTAATTGTAAACAAGCAAGACAGTGTACCTTTTGTATATATAAATCTAATTGTAAACAAGCAAGACAGTGTACCTTTTGTATATATAAATCTAATTGTGAACAAGCAAGACAGTGTACCTTTTGTATATATAAATCTAATTGTGAACAAGCAAGACAGTGTACCTTTTGTATATATAAATCTAATTGTAAACAAGCAAGACAGTGTACCTTTTGTATATATAAATCTAATTGTGAACAAGCAAGACAGTGTACCTTTTGTATATATAAATCTAATTGTGAACAAGCAAGACAGTGTACCTTTTGTATATATAAATCTAATTGTAAACAAGCAAGACAGTGTACCTTTTGTATATATAAATCTAATTGTGAACAAGCAAGACAGTGTACCTTATATATATATATAAATCTAATTGTAAACAAGCAAGACAGTGTACCTTTTGTATATATAAATCTAATTGTGAACAAGCAAGACAGTGTACCTTTTGTATATATAAATCTAATTGTGAACAAGCAAGACAGTGTACCTTTTGTATATATAAATCTAATTGTAAACAAGCAAGACAGTGTACCTTTTGTATATATAAATCTAATTGTGAACAAGCAAGACAGTGTACCTTTTATATATATAAATCTAATTGTAAACAAGCAAGATAGTGTACCTTTTGTATATATAAATCTAATTGTAAACAAGCAAGACAGTGTACCTTTTGTATATATAAATCTAATTGTGAACAAGCAAGACAGTGTACCTTTTGTATATATAAATCTAATTGTGAACAAGCAAGACAGTGTACCTTTTGTATATATAAATCTAATTGTAAACAAGCAAGACAGTGTACCTTTTGTATATATAAATCTAATTGTGAACAAGCAAGACAGTGTACCTTTTGTATATATAAATCTAATTGTAAACAAGCAAGACAGTGTACCTTTTGTATATATAAATCTAATTGTGAACAAGCAAGACAGTGTACCTTTTGTATATATAAATCTAATTGTAAACAAGCAAGACAGTGTACCTTTTGTATATATAAATCTAATTGTGAACAAGCAAGACAGTGTACCTTTTGTATATATAAATCTAATTGTAAACAAGCAAGACAGTGTACCTTTTGTATATATAAATCTAATTGTAAACAAGCAAGACAGTGTACCTTTTGTATATATAAATCTAATTGTAAACAAGCAAGACAGTGTACCTTTTGTATATATAAATCTAATTGTAAACAAGCAAGACAGTGTACCTTTTTTATATATAAATCTAATTGTAAACAAGCAAGACAGTGTACCTTTTGTATATATAAATCTAATTGTGAACAAGCAAGACAGTGTACCTTTTGTATATATAAATCTAATTGTGAACAAGCAAGACAGTGTACCTTTTGTATATATAAATCTAATTGTGAACAAGCAAGACAGTGTACCTTTTGTATATATAAATCTAATTGTAAACAAGCAAGACAGTGTACCTTTTGTATATATAAATCTAATTGTGAACAAGCAAGACAGTGTACCTTTTGTATATATAAATCTAATTGTAAACAAGCAAGACAGTGTACCTTTTGTATATATAAATCTAATTGTGAACAAGCAAGACATTGTACCTTTTGTATATATAAATCTAATTGTGAACAAGCAAGACAGTGTACCTTTTGTATATATAAATCTAATTGTAAACAAGCAAGACAGTGTACCTTTTGTATATATAAATCTAATTGTGAACAAGCAAGACAGTGTACCTTTTGTATATATAAATCTAATTGTAAACAAGCAAGACAGTGTACCTTTTGTATATATAAATCTAATTGTGAACAAGCAAGACAGTGTACCTTTTGTATATATAAATCTAATTGTAAACAAGCAAGACAGTGTACCTTTTGTATATATAAATCTAATTGTGAACAAGCAAGACAGTGTACCTTTTGTATAGATAAATCTAATTGTGAACAAGCAAGACAGTGTACCTTTTGTATATATAAATCTAATTGTAAACAAGCAAGACAGTGTACCTTTTGTATATATAAATCTTATTGTGAACAAGCAAGACAGTGTACCTTTTGTATATATAAATCTAATTGTAAACAAGCAAGACAGTGTACCTTTTGTATATATAAATCTAATTGTGAACAAGCAAGACAGTGTACCTTTTTGTATATATAAATCTAATTGTGAACAAGCAAGACAGTGTACCTTTTGTATATATAAATCTAATTGTAAACAAGCAAGACAGTGTACCTTTTGTATATATAAATCTAATTGTAAACAAGCAAGACAGTGTACCTTTTGTATATATAAATCTAATTGTGAACAAGCAAGACAGTGTACCTTTTGTATATATAAATCTAATTGTAAACAAGCAAGACAGTGTACCTTTTGTATATATAAATCTAATTGTGAACAAGCAAGACAGTGTACCTTTTGTATATATAAATCTAATTGTGAACAAGCAAGACAGTGTACCTTTTGTATATATAAATCTAATTGTAAACAAGCAAGACAGTGTACCTTTTGTATATATATATCTAATTGTGAACAAGCAAGACAGTGTACCTTTTGTATATATAAATCTAATTGTAAACAAGCAAGACAGTGTACCTTTTGTATATATATATCTAATTGTGAACAAGCAAGACAGTGTACCTTTTGTATATATAAATCTAATTGTAAACAAGCAAGACAGTGTACCTTTTGTATATATAAATCTAATTGTAAACAAGCAAGACAGTGTACCTTTTGTATATATAAATCTAATTGTGAACAAGCAAGACAGTGTACCTTTTGTATATATAAATCTAATTGTGAACAAGCAAAACAGTGTGCCTTTTGTATATATAAATCTAATTGTAAACAAGCAAGACAGTGTACCTTTTGTATATATAAATCTAATTGTGAACAAGCAAGACAGTGTATCTTTTGTATATATAAATCTAATTGTAAACAAGAAAGACAGTGTACCTTTTGTATATATAAATCTAATTGTGAACAAGCAAGACAGTGTACCTTTTGTATATATAAATCTAATTGTGAACAAGCAAGACAGTGTACCTTTTGTATATATAAATCTAATTGTAAACAAGCAAGACAGTGTACCTTTTGTATATATAAATCTAATTGTAAACAAGCAAGACAGTGTACCTTTTGTATATATAAATCTAATTGTAAACAAGCAAGACAGTGTACCTTTTGTATATATAAATCTAATTGTAAAATAGCAAGACAGTGTACCTTTTGTATATATAAATCTAATTGTGAACAAGCAAGACAGTGTACCTTTTGTATATATAAATCTAATTGTAAACAAGCAAGACAGTGTACCTTTTGTATATATAAATCTAATTGTGAACAAGCAAGACAGTGTACCTTTTGTATATATAAATCTAATTGTGAACAAGCAAGACAGTGTACCTTTTGTATATATAAATCTAATTGTAAACAAGCAAGACAGTGTACCTTTTGTATATATAAATCTAATTGTAAACAAGCAAGACAGTGTACCTTTTGTATATATAAATCTAATTGTAAACAAGCAAGACAGTGTACCTTTTGTATATATAAATCTAATTGTGAACAAGCAAGACAGTGTACCTTTTGTATATATAAATCTAATTGTAAACAAGCAAGACAGTGTACCTTTTGTTTATATAAATCTAATTGTGAACAAGCAAGACAGTGTACCTTTTGTATATATAAATCTAATTGTAAACAAGCAAGACAGTGTACCTTTTGTATATATAAATCTAATTGTGAACAAGCAAGACAGTGTACCTTTTGTATATATAAATCTAATTGTGAACAAGCAAGACAGTGTACCTTTTGTATATATAAATCTCATTGTGAACAAGCAAGACAGTGTACCTTTTGTATATATAAATCTAATTGTGAACAAGCAAGACAGTGTACCTTTTGTATATATAAATCTAATTGTAAACAAGCAAGACAGTGTACCTTTTGTATATATAAATCTAATTGTGAACAAGCAAGACAGTGTACCTTTTGTATATATAAATCTAATTGTGAACAAGCAAGACAGTGTACCTTTTGTATATATAAATCTAATTGTAAACAAGCAAGACAGTGTACCTTTTGTATATATAAATCTAATTGTGAACAAGCAAGACAGTGTACCTTTTGTATATATAAATCTAATTGTGAACAAGCAAGACAGTGTACTTTTTGTATATATAAATGTAATTGTAAACAAGACAAGACAGTGTACCTTTTGTATATATAAATCTAATTGTAAACAAGCAAGACAGTGTACCTTTTGTATATATAAATCTAATTGTAAACAAGCAAGACAGTGTACCTTTTGTATATATAAATCTAATTGTAAACAAGCAAGACAGTTTACCTTTTGTATATATAAATCTAATTGTGAACAAGCAAGACAGTGTACCTTTTGTATATATAAATCTAATTGTAAACAAGCAAGACAGTGTACCTTTTGTATATATTAATCTAATTGTGAACAAGCAAGACAGTTTACCTTTTGTATATATAAATCTAATTGTAAACAAGCAAGACAGTGTACCTTTTGTATATATAAATCTAATTGTAAACAAGCAAGACAGTGTACCTTTTGTATATATAAATCTAATTGTAAACAAGCAAGACAGTGTACCTTTTGTATATATAAATCTAATTGTAAACAAGCAAGACAGTGTACCTTTTGTATATATAAATCTAATTGTGAACAAGCAAGACAGTGTACCTTTTGTATATATAAATCTAATTGTGAACAAGCAAGACAGTGTACCTTTTGTATATATAAATCTAATTTTAAACAAGCAAGACAGTGTAACTTTTGTATATATAAATCTAATTGTGAACAAGCAAGACAGTGTACCTTTTGTATATATAAATCTAATTGTGAACAAGCAAGACAGTGTACCTTTTGTATATATAAATCTAATTGTAAACAAGCAAGACAGTGTACCTTTTGTATATATAAATCTAATTGTAAACAAGCAAGACAGTGTACCTTTTGTATATATAAATCTAATTGTAAACAAGCAAGACAGTGTACCTTTTGTATATATAAATCTAATTGTAAACAAGCAAGACAGTGTACCTTTTGTATATATAAATCTAATTGTAAACAAGCAAGACTGTGTAGCTTTTGTATATATAAATCTAATTGTGAACAAGCAAGACAGTGTACCTTTTGTATATATAAATCTAATTGTAAACAAGCAAGACAGTGTACCTTTTGTATATATAAATCTAATTGTGAACAAGCAAGACAGTGTACCTTTTGTATATATAAATCTAATTGTAAACAAGCAAGACAGTGTACCTTTTGTATATATAAATCTAATTGTAAACAAGCAAGACAGTGTACCTTTTGTATATATAAATCTAATTGTGAACAAGCAAGACAGTGTACCTTTTGTATATATAAATCTAATTGTGAACAAGCAAGACAGTGTACCTTTTGTATATATAAATCTAATTGTAAACAAGTAAGACAGTGTACCTTTTGTATATATAAATCTAATTGTGAACAAGCAAGACAGTGTACCTTTTGTATATATAAATCTAATTGTGAACAAGCAAGACAGTGTACCTTTTGTATATATAAATCTAATTGTAAACAAGCAAGACAGTGTACCTTTTGTATATATAAATCTAATTGTGAACAAGCAAGACAGTGTACCTTATATATATATAAATCTAATTGTAAACAAGCAAGACAGTGTACCTTTTGTATATATAAATCTAATTGTGAACAAGCAAGACAGTGTACCTTTTGTATATATAAATCTAATTGTGAACAAGCAAGACAGTGTACCTTTTGTATATATAAATCTAATTGTAAACAAGCAAGACAGTGTACCTTTTGTATATATAAATCTAATTGTGAACAAGCAAGACAGTGTACCTTTTATATATATAAATCTAATTGTAAACAAGCAAGATAGTGTACCTTTTGTATATATAAATCTAATTGTAAACAAGCAAGACAGTGTACCTTTTGTATATAAAAATCTAATTGTGAACAAGCAAGACAGTGTACCTTTTGTATATATAAATCTAATTGTGAACAAGCAAGACAGTGTACCTTTTGTATATATAAATCTAATTGTAAACAAGCAAGACAGTGTACCTTTTGTATATATAAATCTAATTGTGAACAAGCAAGACAGTGTACCTTTTGTATATATAAATCTAATTGTAAACAAGCAAGACAGTGTACCTTTTGTATATATAAATCTAATTGTGAACAAGCAAGACAGTGTACCTTTTGTATATATAAATCTAATTGTAAACAAGCAAGACAGTGTACCTTTTGTATATATAAATCTAATTGTGAACAAGCAAGACAGTGTACCTTTTGTATATATAAATCTAATTGTAAACAAGCAAGACAGTGTACCTTTTGTATATATAAATCTAATTGTAAACAAGCAAGACAGTGTACCTTTTGTATATATAAATCTAATTGTAAACAAGCAAGACAGTGTACCTTTTGTATATATAAATCTAATTGTAAACAAGCAAGACAGTGTACCTTTTTTATATATAAATCTAATTGTAAACAAGCAAGACAGTGTACCTTTTGTATATATAAATCTAATTGTGAACAAGCAAGACAGTGTACCTTTTGTATATATAAATCTAATTGTGAACAAGCAAGACAGTGTACCTTTTGTATATATAAATCTAATTGTGAACAAGCAAGACAGTGTACCTTTTGTATATATAAATCTAATTGTAAACAAGCAAGACAGTGTACCTTTTGTATATATAAATCTAATTGTGAACAAGCAAGACAGTGTACCTTTTGTATATATAAATCTAATTGTAAACAAGCAAGACAGTGTACCTTTTGTATATATAAATCTAATTGTGAACAAGCAAGACATTGTACCTTTTGTATATATAAATCTAATTGTGAACAAGCAAGACAGTGTACCTTTTGTATATATAAATCTAATTGTAAACAAGCAAGACAGTGTACCTTTTGTATAGATAAATCTAATTGTGAACAAGCAAGACAGTGTACCTTTTGTATATATAAATCTAATTGTAAACAAGCAAGACAGTGTACCTTTTGTATATATAAATCTAATTGTGAACAAGCAAGACAGTGTACCTTTTGTATATATAAATCTAATTGTAAACAAGCAAGACAGTGTACCTTTTGTATATATAAATCTAATTGTGAACAAGCAAGACAGTGTACCTTTTGTATAGATAAATCTAATTGTGAACAAGCAAGACAGTGTACCTTTTGTATATATAAATCTAATTGTAAACAAGCAAGACAGTGTACCTTTTGTATATATAAATCTTATTGTGAACAAGCAAGACAGTGTACCTTTTGTATATATAAATCTAATTGTAAACAAGCAAGACAGTGTACCTTTTGTATATATAAATCTAATTGTGAACAAGCAAGACAGTGTACCTTTTGTATATATAAATCTAATTGTGAACAAGCAAGACAGTGTACCTTTTGTATATATAAATCTAATTGTAAACAAGCAAGACAGTGTACCTTTTGTATATATAAATCTAATTGTAAACAAGCAAGACAGTGTACCTTTTGTATATATAAATCTAATTGTGAACAAGCAAGACAGTGTACCTTTTGTATATATAAATCTAATTGTAAACAAGCAAGACAGTGTACCTTTTGTATATATAAATCTAATTGTGAACAAGCAAGACAGTGTACCTTTTGTATATATAAATCTAATTGTGAACAAGCAAGACAGTGTACCTTTTGTATATATAAATCTAATTGTAAACAAGCAAGACAGTGTACCTTTTGTATATATATATCTAATTGTGAACAAGCAAGACAGTGTACCTTTTGTATATATAAATCTAATTGTAAACAAGCAAGACAGTGTACCTTTTGTATATATAAATCTAATTGTGAACAAGCAAGACAGTGTACCTTTTGTATATATAAATCTAATTGTAAACAAGCAAGACAGTGTACCTTTTGTATATATAAATCTAATTGTAAACAAGCAAGACAGTGTACCTTTTGTATATATAAATCTAATTGTGAACAAGCAAGACAGTGTACCTTTTGTATATATAAATCTAATTGTGAACAAGCAAAACAGTGTACCTTTTGTATATATAAATCTAATTGTAAACAAGCAAGACAGTGTACCTTTTGTATATATAAATCTAATTGTAAACAAGCAAGACAGTGTACCTTTTGTATATATAAATCTAATTGTAAACAAGCAAGACAGTGTACCTTTTGTATATATAAATCTAATTGTAAAATAGCAAGACAGTGTACCTTTTGTATATATAAATCTAATTGTGAACAAGCAAGACAGTGTACCTTTTGTATATATAAATCTAATTGTAAACAAGCAAGACAGTGTACCTTTTGTATATATAAATCTAATTGTGAACAAGCAAGACAGTGTACCTTTTGTATATATAAATCTAATTGTGAACAAGCAAGACAGTGTACCTTTTGTATATATAAATCTAATTGTAAACAAGCAAGACAGTGTACCTTTTGTATATATAAATCTAATTGTAAACAAGCAAGACAGTGTACCTTTTGTATATATAAATCTAATTGTAAACAAGCAAGACAGTGTACCTTTTGTATATATAAATCTAATTGTGAACAAGCAAGACAGTGTACCTTTTGTATATATAAATCTAATTGTAAACAAGCAAGACAGTGTACCTTTTGTTTATATAAATCTAATTGTGAACAAGCAAGACAGTGTACCTTTTGTATATATAAATCTAATTGTAAACAAGCAAGACAGTGTACCTTTTGTATATATAAATCTAATTGTGAACAAGCAAGACAGTGTACCTTTTGTATATATAAATCTAATTGTGAACAAGCAAGACAGTGTACCTTTTGTATATATAAATCTAATTGTAAACAAGCAAGACAGTGTACCTTTTGTATATATAAATCTAATTGTAAACAAGCAAGACAGTGTACCTTTTGTATATATAAATCTAATTGTAAACAAGCAAGACAGTGTACCTTTTGTATATATAAATCTAATTGTAAACAAGCAAGACAGTGTACCTTTTGTATATATAAATCTAATTGTGAACAAGCAAGACAGTGTACCTTTTGTATATATAAATCTAATTGTGAACAAGCAAGACATTGTACCTTTTGTATATATAAATCTAATTGTAAACAAGCAAGACAGTGTACCTTTTGTATATATAAATCTAATTGTAAACAAGCAAGACAGTGTACCTTTTGTATATATAAATCTAATTGTAAACAAGCAAGACAGTGTACCTTTTGTATATATAAATCTAATTGTAAACAAGCAAGACAGTGTACCTTTTGTATATATAAATCTAATTGTGAACAAGCAAGACAGTGTACCTTTTGTATATATAAATCTAATTGTGAACAAGCAAGACATTGTACCTTTTGTATATATAAATCTAATTGTAAACAAGCAAGACAGTGTACCTTTTGTATATATAAATCTAATTGTAAACAAGCAAGACAGTGTACCTTTTGTATATATAAATCTAATTGTAAACAAGCAGGACAGTGTACCTTTTGTATATATAAATCTAATTGTAAACAAGCAAGACAGTGTACCTTTTGTATATATAAATCTAATTGTGAACAAGCAAGACAGTGTACCTTTTGTATATATAAATCTAATTGTGAACAAGCAAGACATTGTACCTTTTGTATATATAAATCTAATTGTAAACAAGCAAGACAGTGTACCTTTTGTATATATAAATCTAATTGTAAACAAGCAAGACAGTGTACCTTTTGTATATATAAATCTAATTGTAAACAAGCAAGACAGTGTACCTTTTGTATATATAAATCTAATTGTAAACAAGCAAGACAGTGTACCTTTTGTATATATAAATCTAATTGTGAACAAGCAAGACAGTGTACCTTTTGTATATATAAATCTAATTGTAAACGAGCAAGACAGTGTACCTTTTGTATATATAAATCTAATTGTTAACAAGCAAGACAGTGTACCGTTTGTATATATAAATCTAATTGTGAACAAGCAAGACAGTGTACCTTTTGTATATATAAATCTAATTGTGAACAAGCAAGACAGTGTACCTTTTGTATATATAAATCTAATTGTAAACAAGCAAGACAGTGTACCTTTTGTATATATAAATCTAATTGTGAACAAGCAAGACAGTGTACCTTTTGTATATATAAATCTAATTGTAAACAAGCAAGACAGTGTACCTTTTGTATATATAAATCTAATTGTAAACAAGCAAGACAGTGTACCTTTTGTATATATAAATCTAATTGTGAACAAGCAAGACAGTGTACCTTTTGTATACATAAATCTAATTGTAAACAAGCAAGACAGTGTACCTTTTGTATATATAAATCTAATTGTGAACAAGCAAGACAGTGTACCTTTTGTATATATAAATCTAATTGTGAACAAGCAAGACAGTGTACCTTTTGTATATATAAATCTAATTGTAAACAAGCAAGACAGTGTACCTTTTGTATATATAAATCTAATTGTAAACAAGCAAGACAGTGTACCTTTTGTATATATAAATCTAATTGTAAACAAGCAAGACAGTGTACCTTTTGTATATATAAATCTAATTGTAAACAAGCAAGACAGTGTACCTTTTGTATATATAAATCTAATTGTAAACAAGCAAGACATTGTACCTTTTGTATATATAAATCTAATTGTGAACAAGCAAGACAGTGTACCTTTTGTATATATAAATCTAATTGTAAACAAGCAAGACAGTGTACCTTTTGTATATATAAATCTAATTGTGAACAAGCAAGACAGTGTACCTTTTGTATATATAAATCTAATTGTAAACAAGCAAGACAGTGTACCTTTTGTATATATAAATCTAATTGTAAACAAGCAAGACAGTGTACCTTTTGTATATATAAATCTAATTGTGAACAAGCAAGACAGTGTACCTTTTGTATATATAAATCTAATTGTAAACAAGCAAGACAGTGTACCTTTTGTATATATAAATCTAATTGTGAACAAGCAAGACAGTGTACCTTTTGTATATATAAATCTAATTGTAAACAAGCAAGACAGTGTACCTTTTGTATATAGTAATCTAATTGTGAACAAGCAAGACAGTGTACCTTTTGTATATATAAATCTAATTGTAAACAAGCAAGACAGTGTACCTTTTGTATATATAAATCTAATTGTAACAAGCAAGACAGTGTACCTTTTGTATATATAAATCTAATTGTAAACAAGCAAGACAGTGTACCTTTTGTATATATAAATCTAATTGTAAACAAGCAAGACAGTGTACCTTTTGTATATATAAATCTAATTGTGAACAAGCAAAAAATAAATAAACAGACACGAGTACGACTTTATTATAATAGAGTAGCATTGTTGATGGTCTGTTTGCAAGATATGGCTGAGACAACCAGGTTGCGTACCTTTTATTTGAGCACTGTTTTATTACGGCAAATTGAAACCAGTTCTGTCACGTTGAGCTTATCATCTTTCTTGGTGACTTCTAGCCATGTATCCCTGCGTTTTCTGTTTGCTCTCCTGCTCGAACGTTAGTCAGATTTTTATCACCACATATGAAATGACCGAATAGATGCGTTTTTTTTTTTTTTTTGTACAGGTAATACTCTAAAATTAATTGTTACTTTAGTCAACTGGACTTGAAATAGAAAACCCAAAAGAAAAAATAAATATTCGTACAAGCTCAGAATAAGAGATCAACTGTCACGGGTGTCGGTTTAATCACTTGTAAGGAACAGATAGATTGTTCTCTTCTTGTCAGCCATGACCAGGAAGAAGTCTTAAGTAATTTTAAATTATATTTTTAGTATTGCCTGTTGTGAATATTGCATCTTCAAACCCCAGAAGACTGTCACTAAGAACATGCATATAACTATGCACTTTATCCGTTGCGCCACAGATTAAATTTCATCACTCTCATATAAAAATATCTGGAACATATGTCACATTTTAGTTGCTGATATAAATAGCCCATCTCTCGTAATTTGTAGATTAATATCTGTAGAAAAATGAACACGCATGAAGTAAATTAACACCAAGTTAAATTGTATACAGTTTTATTTACAACTATCAGAAAGTATAGACGATTTAAAAGTTCATGTGACGATAGAGTGAATCGAGACACTTTTAGTTGAAAAAGAATCGGCAAACTCCGGGATTCTATTGCTTGTTTGATTATGGACAAATCACCTTGTATGTATTTTTCTTCCACGAGTTGTTTTAACGAGATCGCATTTTACGCGATGAATGTATATGCTGTTCAAACCTCTATACTTTGCCGAATATTTATTTACTAAAACATGAATACTGGGTTCAACTCCATACCAATGCCAACTCCATTAATATATTTTATCAAAATCAAATGGCGTCTAACTTAAGAATCGAAGAAAATGCAATTAAAAATACCGTACGTACATATTTGTACGCCTATTGACAGCAACTCTAAAATTAAATTGATTATGTACTACAAGAAGTTTAGAAACAAAACCTTGCGGTTAGAAAGAACTCATCAAACGCTATAAAAATGTTGGAAGAAACAACTTGAAAGGCTCTATGGGAGAATGTAACTCCGAAAATAATATATATACAGGGTGGGCCATAAGGCACGCATCAAAGAATTAAGTGTAAGAAGCTGTAAAATCTGCGGGGGAAAATATATTTCCTTTTCTTTGGGTATAAGATACATCTTCTTTTATTGTGTAATTCGTAGTGGATACACTTTGTTAACGGTGCCCATGAACTTGCTGATTTTAATACTCGTATTTTTAATCGACTTTTCATCGACTATATTTTTAAACTTAATCATCACCTAACGTTTACAGTATATTTTAGTTTTCACTTTTAATTCTCATTTTCGCTCCTTCGCACTTTTATTTCAACAACTGAAGATGATTTGTGGACGAACAGAAAGCGCTCGCGACAGCAACAACTATGGAACTTTTATTAGTATTTTGGATTTTGATATAAAAAAAAAAATTATGCGAAAAATCGAAAATTTAAAAAAAAGTATCATAAAGACAAGTGTCTCCGTAATAATTGATTAAGGCAAGTCTTCCCTCTTTCTGAATTTGTACGAATCTTATTTCCCTTTCAAGCAAATGGTGGCTGGTGACTAACAAGCAAGTTTATTATCAACGAAAACAGATCACCGCGATGCATAACATGAGATTCGTAGTTGCTTTTTGTGGTTTTTTTGAACCGATAGATATGTTTTATGTATTTACGTGCGCATATAGAAAACTTATAAAATGTATGATGAATATATAAAAATAGTAAATTTCAAACGTAATTTTTTTTTAAAGGGATGATAGTTTGCTCGAAGCGTTGCTGGTTAATAAGTCAACAGCAAACTGAAAGAAATATATAAACGGGGGAGGGGTGTCACCAAATATCAAAATATATATAAGATTCAATATTTCTGCATCGTTTAATGAAAATATAAAAATTAATAAGAAACCAAATCCGATGTAAAATATATGAAAACAATATTACAAATAAGATATTTTTTATATTAATTTATTTATTGCGGACTATTATTCTCATCTTTATTAGTTGTTGTTTCACGACGTTTCGGCCAACTATTTCTCTGTCCTTCGTCATATGGTAACCGCGACGGATAGGAACTCCGACTCTCCTAACTGCATTCTCAGCAATCACTGCCATCCGTAGTTGTTGTTGTCTCACCACGTTTTTGCCAAGTAAGCCCCTTTGGGTAGAATTGCAACCGCTATCTTCAGACAATGCTCATCTGGAACTGTAGATTCAACGTCTCTATCAACTGCACCACGGGTCCCGACTAATAAAGATGAGAATAATAATCCGCAATAAATAAATTAATATAAATAATACTCATCTCAATAATGAATTCCAATTAAAATAAGATTTTTTTTTTATTTACTATGCCTTCTCCAATTATTTGTAGACATTTTCTTTTTGTAATTATATAACGATGCCCGGCTAAACATGTTTGACTTATACCGGCGTTATATGGAAATATATATTACAAATATCTAGTTTATGTTATATGGAAATACATATATAAAGTATATTTTTCATCATTCCAGACTGTATATAACAGTAAGTAAAAGATATAAGAAAATTGAAAATGTAATAAGTCTTATTGAAAAAATATCATATATATTGTCTCTCTTTTTTATCCTTTCTTTCACCAGCCTTTACCACATTGCAAACATCCTTATATATATGAAATACCTTATATGCTTATATTCTTCAATTAACCGTGACATTTATAATCGTTCAACTTGTTTTCACCTAAAAGAGCAAATGACTTAGAAATTAATTGTTATCTAGTATTGTATATTTGACCTTCTGAATTGTTCGCTGTTTTATTTCAACTGCGTCGAGCCGATAAGCTATTTCTTGTAAGAAATCCGATATTACGTAATAGAGAAATGGGATTTTTTTCTGGCATTTTGCCAAAGTTCGGGAGACAATATGAAGGTCAAACAAGAAAATGAAAAATAAATAGTACGTGTAATAGAAGAGAAACAGAACTGGGTCCTGAAAGCAAAAGAAGGGGGTAATGCAAGAGCTGATTCTGGTGATCGATTTTACAAATATTTGAAGATACAAGAAAAATACAGTAATGAGCAAAAATATAAAAACAGGATTTAAATATGTAAATAATAAATCTCGGTTTTATTAAACATGGTGGATATTCATTTTAAAAAAAAATGGCTTATCTATTGTCAACGAAGGGTGTATCAACGATGTCCGCCCGTGTTAGTTCTTCATGGTTCCTAGTCGAATGAAGACGTCTTTTAGGTTAATAATCATATCCCATTAATCCGAACATTCTATTGTTTGCATTGGGTTCCCTGATATTTTTCTAGTTAGACATCGGGAATTACAGCAGGAATCGCGTGATGGTTGCCAACATCCTAAGCGAAGGTGATTTTTCTTGAATGAGCTGGGCTCGAACCTGGGACATCCAGGTTGTCAGTCCGTATCCTTAACCACTAGATCACTGTCATCGTCTCTTAGGTTGAAAAAAACGGCTAAGTTAATCCTATCACGTCCGAGTTACCAATTTATAGCTGTTCCCCATTTCACCCTTGTGCCCTGCATGAAACCAAATTCTTCTGTATATTCGTTCCAAATAATTAAGCAGTTGGGTGTGGGACAGAAAGAGATTGATAATCACTCTTTTATTATAAGTTAGCCAGGATATATTAAAAGGTACACTCTTCTGGATGTTTAAAATTCAACTCTCAGTCCGGACGACATTCAAAATACAATTGCGAATTATTTCGGAATCTACCCTGTCAAGGCTGACGGAACAAGAACATGATATCGCCGTGGATTAAATAAATTGCTCTTTTCGAAATCCCGTGCATATTCCCGAGTTCGATAGATAGATAGATTCCTGAGTTCGACATAAAGATTCCCGAGTACAAGATACACATGAAGGAGGTCGGAGGTTACATCGACCGAAACATCGTGAAAATAACACTCACGATGAGAACAGTTTTCCGAAAAATCCAAATAATACGAATAATCAATCCTCATCTAAAAAATTCGCCAGTGTAATCAATTTATATATTAGTGTGTCTACTCGCTCAATATTTAATAGTGCAGTTCTGGCGTAAGTGGAATAGTAAATGGTTGTTTTGTGTACCACGGCCACCGCTAAAAAGAAAGAAATGAATAGCCTTTAGTTTCACATTTATTGTCGTCACATTCATTTCGCATTAAACATACAATAAAATGCTTCGTAGCAATTTGTCGCAAGTAATAATAGTGTTGAAGGGATTCATCTCAAATTTCTTGATGGGTTTCTGTTGCGAGTAAGATCCGGTTACGGACAAAAAAAAATGAAAAAGTAAAATTGGCAGCCTCAACCGATTATATGCTGGCACGTTTAGGGAAGTAACGTGGAATCCCGTTGTGCGTATGCAAATAAGATGGTGCCGGCTTCCACAAAACAAAAACTGTTTTCAGAGAAAGTGGATGATGTTCAGCGCCGTGAGTTTGAACCACAGCGTTTGTGTGTGTACAGACTAAGGCGTGACGATTTTGAGGCACTAATCAAAATAATACGTAAGTTTTTCTCTTTTTAACTACCAATAAGAAAACAGATTTATTGCAACGTAAATGTGCAGATAATTAAAAACAAAATTAATTTTAAAAAAAAAAGGCTTCCGAGTGTCGCATCAACCATTGACAAAAATGTTTGGACGGTTAGTTCTGATTGAACATTGACGCCACTAACTAACAGACACTAGGTAGCTGTATTAGATCAAAGTTAGATATTCTACGTTGTTGGTCGAATGTGGACGTCACTGAAGCTGGGGGAGTACTGGATAGGCTGAAGAGCAAATAGGTCTGGGAAAGATGGAATGCAACTGTGGTTCATGCGCTACCTTAAAAATGAGCAGTGTTGTTCGTATAAAATAAGTATCCTTTAAAAAGGGGTATGGTGATTTAAATTAAATTGTATTATTGGTCAATTTTATTTAAAAAGGAGATATGTATCTTGAGGCGGATCGTTGTTATGTTAATACGAAGAGGTGCCAGTTGCACTTGTCTCCGCTGGGGCGTTGAGATGACAACTGGACAGGTAAGAAACTAAAAAAAGTAAAAGAAATGATTTTTTTCTCGGATTTTAACTGACATCAGAGAAGCAAGTGAACATGGTTTAGCCGGAGAAATAACAGATAATAAATATTAGCCCGCACTGACGTAAACTGAAAACGTCATATGTAGCAATGTTATATTATATATCAGTTTTGCCCATCTTTCTCTGCGTTGCCTCTTGATTTGATGTCATAATGATCTGATGAAATACAAGTGAGGTCTAAAGTACAAATCACTTCCGTTTGTTCAACAACATCCGGTTTTGTTCTTAAACAGAAATGGACGGCGAAGGAAGTCTTTTGTTTTGTTTAAAAGAAATTGATTTAAGAGGTGGTATTATTCGTCTGCGTCTAAAATAACGTTCTAAAATAAATTTAACCGAGAAGTATAAAATCAATCCGACTAAAATAAAAACAAGGATGTTCATGGTGGTGCGATTTTCATATTGCAAAATTTATGTCTAAAATACTTGAATGAAGAGCTTTGAGTTAATATAAAAGTGTTACAAGAAAAGTGAAAGAAAACGTGACATTTTACCGCTACGCTACGAGGCCATAGGAAGTGGAAAGCGTTGAAATTAAGCAATGTCAATCAAAAATCAGGTGCAGAAACGAACATTGACTGAAGGCCAGTTCAGTTTTCCGCCGTTTCATTTATTTGTTTCCCCACGATGTGGGAGAAACCAAACTCCCCGCAAAAAGGGGAAATCTCAAATGAATAGCAATTGTCTGATATTAAGGTTTTCTCCACATTGATCAAAGTTAATTGCTTTCAAGACGTACCGGCACGAAAGGCTGCTGACGCCTTTACATCGGCGGGTTTCACTTTTTTCATATCAACACGCGAGAGAATGGAATAGAGTGAATTTTATAAATGTCGATCAAAATAAATCTAGAGACGACGTCTCTTCGCAAATCGTAGATATTATAATCTAGAGAGTATATAAAAAGTTCTAAAACATCGTAACCCTCTCTCCCCCCTGAGATCCCCCGCGAAAAAAGCCTTTGCTTGACATACAGAAACGCGCACGCCACTTTTGCCTTATATATATATATAGATAACGTAAAATATCATGTGACCAAAATATCACATTTTCTTAGCATTAATAGAATAGTAGATAACCCGAGACCTGGTGAGTCAACGTTATTATATTGTATATTACTATACATATTTAATGGCCTTGGCCGATTTTGATAGTAAATAGTGTGCATTCATAGAATTATAGAATCCTATAACCGTCTGATACCATCTCTAGCAAAACTTTGAACGCTTAGTCAAAGGCAAGCTTGTTGATTTTCTGGAAAATCTGAGCCTTTTTAGTAATGCTCAGTATGGCTATCGTGGTTTCCATTCAACTGTTGATCTTTTAACTGGTGTAATTGTTGAGACGATCTGTCGGTTTATTAATGATTCAAGATAGGGTACAACAGTTGCACTCGACATTTCGGAAGATTTCGACAAAGTGTGGTGTTCTGGTTTATTGCGTAAACTTTGAGGTTATGGTATTGGGGTAAAATTCATGAAACTATTAGATCTTTCTATCTGATCGGAGCATGCGTGTAACTGAATTTGTCTTCGTTCTGCTTTACAATAAATGTTAGTGTTCCCCAGGGCTCCATTCTAGGCCCAACTCTGTTTCTTCTCTATATCAATCGATCCAGTATATATATATATATCATAGCAAAGAGATTATCAAGAGAATATTGTTCAGAAAAATAATATCTATGCCGAGGGTACCACACTCTATTTTGGTGTTGCTTCTCACCAATTTTCTTCGAATCAGTTCAAATATGTATAAACAACCAAAACTCTTGTAGCCATAGTAATTGAGAAAAAATTAGTGCTTACGGGTTAACCTATTATCTACATGATGCATTTATTATAGTTTTCTTCTAACTCTCGCGTTATGTTGCTGCCATTACTAAAATCTGCATTTTCTTTTCTCGAACTGTTTATCTGTCACTAGCTATTCTGTCCATAACATATATTCAAGATTATCATACGTATGATATATATATGTGTGTGTGTGTGTGTGTGTGTGTGTGTGTGTGTGTGTGTGTGTGTGTGTGTGTGTGTGTGTGTGTTTTACAGAAGATTATAAAAACATCAGTATTGTCGGTTTCAAATCCAAGCAAACAGGGAACCAATTTGTAGTTACATATGTCTTTTTTCAGCCTCTTTTTATATCTATCTCCCCGGAAATTGCGTCTCGCACGCTGCACCAACGCTACCGATTTTTTTTCCTTTTATGATCCTCTGTAAGATGTATATAAAAAATATATTTTGCTCTTCTTTTGGAAATTTTCATAAAAATCGAGAATTCTGAATCTGATATTCATATCATATGAGGTTATTGCTTTGTAGAGGTTAAGTAACCAATGAAGTGATGTGAGGTTAATACAAGCGTGCTCAATACCGAAGTAGAGCAGAGCATATCTTTATTTGTTTTTACATAAGCAGCAATATGTTGCTACACGGTCATGATTATGTTTCGGTCAGTTAGCTACTAGTAACTAGAGACCTCTTCAGACAATACAGCTTATACGAAACTAAAGTTTACAATGAAAATATCAGGTCTTCTTCGTCACAGGGAGTTAAATTCAGGAGGTTCTGTCAGCTGTAGTGAAAAATAAGATATTCTTTATGTAAATAAGACCCAATATCTCAACACACTCAAAATCCACACTCCCTATTGGGTCTTATTTACATACAACCAAATCATATTTTTCACTACAGCTGACGGAACCTTTTGATTTTAACTCTCTATGGCGAAGAAGACCTGATTTTTTCATTGCAAATGTTGCTTTCGTATAAGCTGTATTGAAGAGGTCGAAATATGCTCATGACTGTGTAGCTACATATTACTGCTTATGTAAAAAGAAATAGATAATATATATATATATATATATATGCATTTGATATAATAGTTTTCATTAAATATTGAAATGATTTTATTGATTAAAATAAGAGATGCGCTACTTGAATATATAACCTCAGCTTACCCCTGACCGAGGTTCATTTTGCAACGCATTCAGGTAGTAAATAAGAGAAAAAATAGGAGAAAAATATCATTTGATTTATTAAACTAAAGCGCCGTTTCCGATTCGGATGGAGAAACCGTGGATTGAACGGCCGACGCGCCCAGTGAATGCACCGATCAATAAACAATAAATCAATATATTTTATTGGCACAGATGTCCTCCTACAAGGGACCGGCCGATAATGATTTGCTTTTCATAACAAAGGCCATAACATGGCGGAAAATCGAACGTTTTTAACATTGTTATATTTTCGCGACCCCAGGGAAAATATGTATTTAAAAGGATACGGTGTTTTTAAAAGGATATGATGTTTTGAAAGATAGAAAGTGTTACGCGTGTTTTACGCCTCATACTCTTTGGTTTACTTCTAGAGGCCCATGGGTAATCCAATAGTGTAGTAGTTGCAGAATAAGTTGTGGTCAACAGTGTAAACAGAATATCGATTAGAAATGTATTTTTTTGTTTTCTATTTCTGTAAGTAGAAACGTAATATTGGGTTTACTCTAAAACGACACTTTTGCAATCCAAATATGTTTCACATGTACACCAAATTTTAGTCATAAATATCTAACAGGTTTTTTTATTGTTATTTGGCCCCAAAATAAGGCACATTTCAACTTAATCATGAGGGGCTATTATTTGGGATTAAATTTACAGAGATACTATGTAGGTAGTTGGGCAGCAGGATATCTTTTCATATTACACTTGAACTATTAGTACAGTCGGAGAAGCAGGAGCCCGAGAGGGAATTCCAAAGTCTTGCAGTTCGAGAGAAGAAGCTATTTGAGTTGAATGCTTTACGTTATCTAAGGATCCTTACAATGAAGGGATGGGATTTTGCTGCTTAGCGGGCTTGTTGAAGGGAGTATAAGTGCTTTAATTTCGTCAGGGTACTCCCCATTAAAATACTTGCAAAACAGGCACAGAGATGCCACATTTCGGCGATGGGACAGAGGTTTGAGTTTGGTTGCTAGTACGGGACCTATAAGGTTGGCGACTCTTTTTTGAATTCTACCTAAGAACGAGAGACTCGTGACTGGTGCATCTGCCCAGATGTGGCGACAATACTCCGTTCCTGGGCGAATAGTAGTTTTGTAAACGCACAGCATACTCTTAGTAACCTTCTAGCACGGTAGAAAGAGCCCACCTTCTTTGCAGCAGCCTTGGCAGTTACCTAAATGTACTTGTACTAATTCCTGTTACTTGTGAATGTTAAGTCTAGTCTAATGAAGAAGACTATAAAGGATTTATTTATGAGAAAGTTGACACCCATGCTGGCAAAGCATGAAAGAAAAAATGATGTCAACAGACAAAGGGAAATGAAAAGGCAGTATGGAGGGAGCCTGACCGTAATTGGATCTCTGCGACTGCCAAAAGATGGAGAAGAGGAAGCAGTAAAAAATCGGAGGACAGGGTATTGAGGTCGAAGTCGATGGACATGAAAAAAGATTCAGAATATCAATACGAGAAGGGCAAAAGTACGTGCTGGACAGTCAAATGTTGACACTTCAGAGCCAGACGCTGATATCACAGAGCTACAAAAAAAAAAAAACACAGCGATTATTCAGACACTGATGTCGACCCTGAATGAGTTCCTTCCAAATCCAGAAGAAACATTTTTGAAAGTTTCTCTTCTGCTATGAACTAAGGCCAATGCAGTCCGTCTTTTGTCAGAGACAATTGACCGATCGAACAGTTTCTCTCCGCCTTTCACTTCTCTAGTAACGTTTATGCCTATTCTATGCTGGTAAGTAAATTTTCAGCTTTCTGGTTGGTTTTATTTCTTTCTTAATCTGTTGATGTTTCCCACAATATGTAATTATGAAACGGAATGAGATAGAATTATTCCATTTTCCTATGCACTCGATGATTTTTTTTTTAAAGTCAACTTTTCACATTTTCTGTTTGATTCTATTTGGTCTTTGTTTACTGTATGGTAACTTAACTATTTGTAATATTTTCTATCTATATCAAGTGTTGATATGCCTTTCACAAGAATCATAATTCCACAAAGCAAAAAATACGGTACGGAATAACCCCAGATTACCAAATATATATATATATATATATATATATATATATATGTATATATATATATATATATATATATATATATATATATATATATATACGTGCTCACTTGAAACTGTAGAGAGTGGGTCCTAAAGGCGCAGTGAATAGAGACGTTGAAGATAGCGGTTTCAATCCTACCCTGGCCAGAGGATTAGTTGGCCAAAACATAGTGAGACGACAACAACTATGGAAGACAGTAATTACTGAAGATATACAGTTAGGAGATTCAGCATTCCTATCCCGTCTTAATTAACCACCTGATGAAGGCTAGAGGAATAGTTGGCCGAAGCGTTGTGAAACAACAACTATAAAGGATGAGAATAAGTCTGCAAATTATTTAAATAAAATATATAAATTACTCATCTCAAAGAATTCCAATAATTAAATAACTAATTATTCGTCTAATAATTATGTGGTAAATTTATGCAATTTTAAAACTTTTTCTTGTCAATAAATGTTCACAAAGATATTTGAGAACCCATATTATGTGACTGTTTAGTAAAGTAGTGAAACCTAAGGATTCTGACCTATTTTCTATAACTGTAATATGTTATTCATGACATTACCGTAAAAACTGTTCTTTGTGCACCACACATTTTAGTTATAAAGTAAACAATATGAAAGTTAAGTCTGTGCTCTTAATTTGCGCATTAATCGATTAAGAGTATTTTTTTTGCTGTTTGTCGACCGCATGCGACATATTTACCTACCTAAAAAATTGCTGTTATTAATGTTATATTACAAATATTCTGAATAATATGGATTCAGCAAAAGAATAATATGATGATTTGACCGACTATTATACGAGACGCCATTTAATTCAACACTAGGAACTCCCACAAAAAACATGATTTACTTGTCCACGGGAGGCAATGTTCAGAAATGTGATGAAGCTTATGGTCTAGGTGGGCATATCTGAGAAGTATTAGATTCCAATGTGTGATTGAAACCAGTCTTAACATGACGTATCAAACTATCAGACGCATTAAAATAATCTAACGAAATGATAATATGATTAAGCAATGATCTCAACATATAATTAACTATCGCTTCCTTTTTCTAACCTGCTTCTCATTTGTTGACAATTTGTGGTCGCTATGTTTCGTGAGCGATGAATTGTCACTTAATTGTTGATGCGATTCAATAAATGAATTATTTTCTGAGATGTCGTGAAATTCATTCAGCTTTATTATGAGAAAGCATGCCAGGTAGCTTTTTTTTCGAGCATCGCAGCAGAATTGATGTCCAAAACATCACGGAAGGGTTGAAAATCTTTGTCATTTTACCATCAATGTTTATGTTCTCTTTATTTCAGATATTTTACAAATAATATTTTGGAAAGTAATTATTTTATAATAAGATCGAGGCAACGGCGAGAGATACCATGGAGTTTCTCAGGCAGTGCTTTGGCGACAAAAATCTCTCGCTATGGTAATGCCAAATAGTCACCACGTTCCCCAGAGTTGATTAGCCCCAACTTTTTCTCGTGGTGCTATCTTAAAGAAAGAGTTTATGTTAACAAACCCCAAACTTTTCAAGAATTAAAGGAAAACATCAGGAACGAAATAAGGGAGTTAAATCGCAATCTAGTGATTCTGCGATCTGTCATGAATAATGTTTTAAAAAGAGCACAAATATACGAAGCTGAAAATGGGCAACATTTAAAAACATTATTTTTCATGAATAAAGATTGCTTGAATTTTGCATTTTTTAAAAATTACAATGTGTTAGTCAGATTGTATTCAAATTACAGAAACATATCATCAAAAATTAAGAATTATTTAAGTTCCAAACCCTTCAGCGACTTTTTGGATAACCTGTAATATCGTACGCAGAGAGAATTGAGGATTACACTAATCAAACGGCGTATGCATACTGATGTATGGTTTTCAATCTTTTAAATGACTTTAAAAAACTAAATATTTATGTCACAATATATGTCATAACATTATTATTATTATTATTATTATTATTATTATTATTGCAAAATATGCTAGAATCCTATAAAATTGTCTCAAACTTAATTATTCGTCTTTTTGTTTTATATCTAAAAAAAAATATCCTTCGTTAATAAGATTATTTTTGAAAAGAAAAATTATTTTTGTAGAAAAAAAAATAGTACTATTTATATTATATTTTTACAGAGAAATGTTTTAATTGCTTAAATTAATTCACTTGTGGAATTAAAAACAGTTCCAGATATTATATTTCCTAAACAAGAAATTAAAAGAAATTTAACAAATCGATAAATAAAAAAAAACATGTCATGTTTAAGTGCATACATAATTTGTAACATTTAAAAAAAAATTACAAACAGTTGAGTTTTTATTCTACCGGTGATCAACATTACTAGAAAGTAAAACACATAAATTATCTCCCTTGAACAATGGAAATCTTCATTTAATTTATTTCTCTCTCCCCCCCCCTTTCCGTTTCTATTTCATACAAATACACAGGCATGCTTATTCATATCTAATCGGAAAAAAATATGAAATGACCTCATGCCAAACTAGCTTATTTCGAATGTTGGATTATAGAAGACGGTAAAAAAAAAAAGTGTGATGAGTTGAGGATTAAACAGTGAAATTTAAGACGCGTAACATATAAACATAGAAAGAAAAGCCCGTTATTCATAGGCGTATCTTTTCCATATAAATAATGAATGAAGGCACTCAAGGAAGAACGTCGAAAATTACAGGATAACTCTGTATGATTTACAATTCAACTGTACCAATCAATATACAGCTTTAAACACCTTTCAAACCGCGGACGTCAATACAATATCTTCGAAAAATCGATGACTTCGTGATTATTTATCATCTGCATATATATATATATATATATATATATATATATATATATATAGAGAGAGAGAGAGAGAGAGAGAGAGAGAGAGAGAGAGAGAGCGTATTTTACGGTCGGAAAACGCCGGGCAATACGGGTGGCATATATATATATATATATATATATATATATGTGTGTGTGTGTGTGTGTGTGTGTGTGTGTGTGTGTGTGTGTGTGCGTGCGTGTGTGTGTGTGTGTGTGTGTGTGTGTGTGTGTGTGTGTGTGCGTGCGTGTGTGTGTGTGTGTGTGTGTGTGTGTGTGTGTGTGTGTGTGTGTGGTAGATTCCGTCAGTCTTCACAGACTAGATACCCACTGTAAGGCTCCCTGCAAGTGGAATTTTTGCGGCAAGAGTAGCACATTTTTCCAACCATACCTCTCCTGAGTCGACGATGTTAAATAGCAATGTCAAGGTGAGGTTTAGGGCGAGTGGAAACAATGCCGAGATAAGCGGAGAGCACATACAGCGCCTAGAATCCCAAAATGGTCATCCATCTGGTACTAGCCAAGCTTAACGTTGCTTACCTTCGGTGCTCTTACGAGACCCGGTGTGTCAACGTGATTATGCCGTAGTATATATATATATATATATATATATATATATATATATATATATATATATATATATATATATATACTAGCACGTCGCCCGGCGTTACCCGGGGTTGCCCGGTGTTACCCGACATTTTTCAGTCGTAACATACGTTTAAATATGATACTTTAATTTATATAGATTTCGTTTTTACTATCAGAGGGCAAATTTTCTATTTATCATTATAGTGTACCCACTGTGTCGTAGTGAGTTCAAAAGTTTAAAATATATGACTTAGGTGCCATCAGCTTGAATCGGAATCAAACATAGCGCGTTACAGCATTATTCGTTACCATCTGAGCTCAGTTCATACATCATATAACTTTTAAAATAGCGTTGTTAAAACTATAGATGGATATGTGTTCAGGCGTAGAAGTAACATGTTTAGTCGACTTAAGCCTGCCAAGTTTCAATTCAACATGTCGTACCTAGCAGCATTCTAAAAACGTTATCCTCTTCTATTTCAAATAACGGAATATAGCAGACGATGTATAAGGCAATAAATATGATCCTCATGAACCTAAATTCACGTATAGTGGAAATGTGTTAGATAGCGAGGAGTGTTGGATTGTAGAGTTGTATATAACGAGTGTATATACGTGCGTTCTATATAAATATACGTGTGTATGAAACCGATGCTCGTATCGTCTAGTGGGTATAAATGCCCGTTGTGAGTGGGGTGTGCATGCTTACACATATTCAAACTGAGTTCATATAACATGGACAAGGTAACCGACATTAGTTTGGGACGGTTCAACAAACATGACACATACACACATAATGGCCGTTTAATTACGAACTACCAACCTTAGGTTGTGGCTTCTTCCGTTTCTCAGACACTGCAAGAAACATTTCAATGTGAAGCAGTAACAACAAGATTTCTTTTTTATTTTCCTTGTTTATTCTCATTTTCACAGTCAGGTGTTTGCCTTGGGGAGTTACAACGGTTTCTCCTTTGAGTTCTTACATCGTCTTTTAGCTGAGTCGAATGCTTCCACGACTGACAATGTCAACTTCCTCTCGTGGACGGCTCACTTGTTCTCTGACTCTTACTTGTATCTCTAGTATATATATCAAAACCTACTCTTTCTATGTTACCATTGTTTATTGCTTTTAAAATTGAATTCCTAAATCTATTTTATTACATAAATATCTTTGTAATATTTTACTCATAAGAATTCCTAAATCTAAGTTAAAATTCTTTCATTAGAATTTTAACATAATTATTTTAGCTAAACATTCCTTTCTTTCAAAACATTCTCTCTGCATATCATTTTTGACATAAGTTTACAAATCAATAATAATAATCGTTCAGACCTTTGACATTGTTTTTCCACAACATAACACAGATACTGCGCTGTCGTCATAGCTAAAAGTCCCAATATAAAAAGAGGAACCGGGGAAGAAGGCGCACTAAAGGAAGAAGAAGCGTAAAAGAGGAAGTCGGAAAGTACGTTTACTTCCGCATAGAAGAGTGCCTCGCTCTCAGTTTCTGAACGTTGACGATAACACACGCATGACACTGGATACCAGCCGGTAAAAGGGCGGCGACAGAGATTGCTAAAAGTCGGCGTTCCTTAATGTGTAAATACCTCTCCCCCTAATTCATTCTTCTCTCTCTCACACTCTTTCTCTTTTATCTTTCTCTCGTACACATGCATTTGTTTTCTATCCTTGTTTCGTGATAAATTAAACTATTTAAAATCAAACCGTTGTCCGTGTGGTTTTCTGTCAACACCCGCATTCAACCTAGGTTACGGTCGAAGATACACGGTGTATAATGCTAATGCACCCGCGACGGTTAGTCGATGCAGTAAACAGATATGTGATTAATATACCACGAAATAAATTAGACTAGTAATGCATTGCTATTACAAAAACAACCCACACACAAAGAGCCTGTTTTACACATATAAAATAAGTTATTACTTTGATATTCCTATCTACAATTTCTTTATTTCGCATAAGTATAATTACCACTAAGAAAAAAATCTTTGTAGTGTTATAATCCATTTTTTCAGTGTTTGTCTTTGCCTTCGCGTTTTAATCAGTGTTGTTATATTTCCCACGCCCTTGAGAACTTAAAGTATGGATTGATTAAGCAAAACATGTTTAATTCACAAAACAATTTATTTTTGCAAACAAATCAATCCGGCCGGTTACGTTACATCACATATTCCTATGAATTTCTAATTACAATAAATTTTTCATGTTAGCCTGAGGAACGTCACAGTCAAGTTTTTGCTTACACTTCCTTTATAGACGTGCCCCTTAACCCTCCGAGGTCGTCGAACTCTGCATTATTTTACGCAGCGTGTATTGGACAAGAATAGCCTGGCGGCGCCCATCACTCTCCAAGCTTCTTTCATATCACACTCTAACTGAACACGTGATACTGGTTGTCGTTTACACATTCGAACGCTTCACGTGCTTCCAAGGGGATTCCCTTTTCTATTACTTTGATATATTTTAGTCGTCTTTCAAGATTTAACAATTACACTCGCTGGTCATTTGTGATTAATGAATTTCTTTCCAAATCAATATCGTTCCATTTTGTGTCTATATTCGATTATAAATCACCGAGTGAGATGCGAGGTTACGCCATTGATTGATTAGCGTAAAGGTGTAGTCATTTGGGAACAGAAAGGGAATTCAATTCGTTAAGAGTTGAAAGGGAATCAGAGCATGAATAATAGCGACGTCAACTCGACTTTCATTAAAAGGAAAATATATTTCCCATGCGGTTGGTTGGACAACAAGAAAACAAAACACACACATACTTCTATTTCATATTGATAAGGTTTCATCTCAAAGTTAATTTGTGATTTAGATCGCTTGACATTATATAATTGAATCTCCATGAGCATTTATCTTTGGAAATAAGTGTAACGTTGTCCGGGAACCAACACGTTGTGGTCTCAGTCGCAAAGTAGACAAAGAATAGAAAAGAACTTCAACTCGCTTTTCGTTTTGTAAAACGACATTTTTTCTTCATTTTACG
>NC_136485.1:63967020-64004520 GCF_053919585.1 Euprymna scolopes | reverse complement strand
TAGCTCTAACATAGACGACACAATCATATCTAAAATAACAAAACTCTTCACAACATACAATAGTACATTAACTAAAAAAAGAAAAGGACTTCCTTACAAACTTCACAACAAAAACAAACATCTTCTATGGGCTACCCAAAATACACAAATCTAACCAGGTAAGACATGCCATCAACATACAAAAGTCGGAATACATAAGCACCCTAAACCCCAACGACCTCACATTCAGACCCATAGTAGCAGGACCATCGTGCCCAACAAGCAGACTTAGCAACCTAATAGATATACTATTACAGCCCTTCACCAATCTAGTCAGAAGTTTTGTAAGAGATAACACACACTTCCTTAGCTCCCTACAACAAACAGTAGACGATGGGACTATACAAGCCACATTCGATGTTAGCAGCCTATATAGCAATATCCCACACAATCTAGGAAAAGAAGCTATCGCATATTGGATTGACAAGCATACACAGACTTTACACCCCAGATTCAATAAACAATTCGTGATTGAGAGCATCGACATAATCCTCAATAACAACTCCTTCTAATTCAATAAAGACAACTACATCCAAATACTAGGCACAGCAATGGGTACCAAAATGGCACCGACATATGCCACCCTTACACTCGCCTTCCTAGAAGAGACCCTTTATGAAAGGATAGAGCAAAAGTACGGGCACAATATAAAAACACTCTTCGTAAAATCTTGGAAAAGATACCTAGACGACTGCTTCATCCTCTGGAAGACCTCATGAGGGGATATCAAAGAACTCCACACTTTGCTACAAAATCTACACCCAAAAATAAACTTCACACTAGAACAAAGCCCCACAGAACTACCTTTCCTAGACATCCTAGTAACAATAAAAAACAACAACATAATCACAGACATCTACCACAAACCCACAGACACTCAACAATACCTCCACTTCAAAACCACCATCCTAAAAACTGTCTAAAATCAATACCCTACTCCCTAGCACGTAGAGTCTGTACCATAGTAACAGACAGACACCTCCGTTCAACTAGACTGAATGAACTACAAATAACACTGCGGAAAAGAGGATACCCACTACCACTAATACAGAAAGGTATTGAACTGGCTGAAAAAATTCCAATAGAACAACTGAACCCCAAAAGAACACAACAAAGAACAAATTCAAGCATACGTCTCTACACACAACACAAACAACCCAGAACTATTCACACAGATAACAAAAAACCTTATCCTTCTCAATCAGAACGACAAACTCAACAACATACTTAAAACAACAAAAATAATAAAAAGCAAACGCCGAACCAAAAACTTAAAACACATCATAACTTCCTCAAAACTCGTCCCACATACTACAACAGGAGTTAGAAAATGCAGCAAACCGCGATGTGGAGTATGTGACATAATAATAGAAGGTAACACATACACATTCAAAAACCCAGCACAAACATTCAAAATAAAAAACGATCTAAATTGCAGCTCCAGAAATGTAGTATATGCACTAAGATGCACAACATGCAACAAATCCTACATAGGCGCCACTAAAAATTTCAGAAATAGAGTGGCCTTACATAAGAGCAACATCAAAATTGCAGATAACAGACACCTCTATGTTTCAAAACACGTACACACATTCAGTAGAAACAGCTTCAAAATAATGCCAATCTTCCAAACAGACAATTATTTACTTTCACAGGAAAAAACTTCATCACCAGATTGACTCCTGATCTGAACAGAACCTTATACCATCACACAAAAACATGAAATGCAAGGTACACTCGCATGCACACCCATATACATACACATATACACACACACACATAAATAAGAACCGACACATTAAAACACACACACGTGCGCGCATACAACCACACACAGACATAACACCCCTATCTCTAATACAACACACTGAACAATACCAACCCTACTTAACCTCGAAACCAACAACACTAGGAGACACCTAGAACCATAGTATAATATCTGTTCCAACACCTCGCTCCCTCCTCAGTCAGTGGAGGAGAACCCCTCATGAGTGAAACGACTATACTCCCTTCTATCATCCCCCTCCCATACTATACCTCCTCCAATGCCCCCAGACCCTCTGGGGAACATAATCTTCTCCAAACTAGGAACAGATCCTGGGTCTGGCTATACCCACATGGGGAGACAAATAACTAGAAACATTTAAAAATCCCCTATTTTAAACACACCCCTCTTTCTAAACAAACATAATATAAGACTAAAACGAAAAATCACAATACTAAAATCCAATAATCCAAAAAATAAATATCAAAATAGAATGAAAGCACCCCTACCCTTATTTCAGAAGAGCCAATCCCCCCTCCCCACACATACACATTAGTAACGACCTCGGACCACAGCCGCCTTCCTAAGGAAGCAAATAACCCCAAAATACTATAAAACAATATACACATTCCCAAACCAATAAAAGCAAACACACACACGCACACACACACACACACACACTACCCCACCCTAAAGGAAAAGAAAAAAACATTAGCAGAAAGAGATAGCGACTACAGCGAGGTCAACGTCTCCCTGGACAAGCCAAATAAAAAAGCAATAAAAATTCAGCATACCAATGAATAATAAACACTTACAAGCTTCCACCCCTTTGAAAAACTTCAAATTAACTACGAAAATCGCCATTTTTACACATTTGAAAATACTTTCTGACGAGGACGCATCACAGACCGTCTGAAACGCGCGTAAACGATTTCAATAACTAAAAAACATTATTACAATGATCCAAACATAATTCTCAATGAAAAACCAAGACACGGAATAATAAAATAATGTTAAAAAATACACATTGTTGGAGACTACTCCCTTATTTAAATATACATCTTTCTTTCCTTGGAATTTATTAACCCATTATATATATATATATATATATATATATATATATATATATATATATATATATATATATATGCATGCAGCTCGTGTGTGTTAGTCCCCGCATTCAAGAGTTTTCCTTAATATTTCAGCCGTTTTGTATTATTGTTATACGTGGTATCTTGTCAGCCATGCTTTTGATTCCGATCTCTTGTATTCTTTTTTTATAGTTTTTCGGTATTGTTCCTAGTGCTCCTACTATTAGTAGAATTATTTTGATTTTCTTCGTTTTCCATATCCGTTTGAGCTCTCTGGCCAGTTCCGTGTATTTGCCCCGCTTTTCAGTCCCCTTTATCTTCACTTTGTTGGCTGCTGGAACTTCAAAATCTACAATTTGTCAGGACTCTTCCTTCTTTTTAACTATTATGACATTCGGTTTTCTTGCTTAGATGGGTTCATCCGTTTGTATATCAATATCTCATAGGAATTTGTGACTTTCATTTTCAAGTACTACAGTCTGTTTGTGTTTGTACCATTTGTCAGGGTGTTTAACATACAATTAACTGCATAATCACACCTGATCGTGTCTATTTCTATATTCTTTTAGCACTAATTGTGTGGCTGTTATTAGGGATTCAGTTTCTCTGTCTAGATTTCTTTTTTGTAGCCATTTCCAATTGTTTTCGTTAGTCTCATCTTTTGGCATCTTTATAAATCGTCTGTGTAGCTGTTTCTTTTTACATTTTTCTTTTCTAGCCTTATCCATCTGTCTTGTTTGTTTTTCCGGTGTCTCTTGTTGCTGTAATTATTCGTTTGGTGTTCTGCATTATCAATTTTTCTAATTCCTTTTTGCATTATTTACAATCTTCTATACAAATCGGTCCTCTTTCTCCGTTTTTCCTTTCACATAAAGTCGGTCAGTATCATTTTTGGAGTGTAGTGCATTATGCATAGTCATGAGTTTGCTGATCTTCTGATCAAGATGCCTCAATTCTTCTTTGGTCTAACCTAAAAACCGTCAAGTGTATCTTAATATTGGCACTACCCATGTGTTTATCTTTTAATTAGGTTTCATACTATATAGTTTAGTTCCGAGGAGTTTTCTTGTTCCCAATTTTCTCTTTCATTTGTGTTGCTTCCAAAACAAATATTTGCAGGTATGTTTACCAACATCCCTCATCTATACTTGGCTGCGTAGTACCATACCTTTTCGGGGTTTTTTTTTTTTTTCAGTTTTCCCTTTGTTATGATTAGCATACCAAATTCCATTCAGATATCCTAGCGGAAGATTCTGGTTGCGTTTATTAGCATCTCTAGTTCCTTTTTTTTGGTTTTGCAAACAGTTTTAGTTCATTTTTATACATTAAGTATTTAATTCTTTCATCTCTATTAAGGAATTGTATCCAGCTTGGCATTTTCTTAGTATGCGGTTAAGTGCCATTATGGCTATGATGAATATTAGTGGTGATAGGGAATCACCTTGGAAGATACCTCTTTGTATTTTAATCTCTAAACAATCAGGATTCGGTTCTGGGGTTCGGGAAGGAGTGAGTACCCCCAATCTCACACCGCACAATCTGAACGTCAGCAACACGAAATACTTTTCAAGAGAAGATGTTCACGACTCTTTTCTTTTTTGGGCCTTCCAGAGAATTTTCCCCAGCTTTTATATCCTCCTGTCTAGAAAAAAAGGAAGAGACAGAAAAAATAGCTTCTCGTATCATGCCCTGCCTTCCCAAGATGTCCTTCGTATATATAAATGAGCTAGCCATCCTTTCCTTCTTTCGCAAAGAGCGATACAGATACGCCCGGTACGTCTCCCCACCCACTTTTGCATATACTCCGCACGCCCCCCTGATCTTCGAGAGCAATAAGACACTGGGGGACAACTTCTTGGGGGTTAACGTTTTCAGGTTCACTACAGACATTCTCGTCCAGTTGTACAGAACCACAATGTGGCTTAAGTCGAATTGGGGTGCACTCTTAAAAAAAGAGATGGTCCACTTCCATAGTATTGATCTCAGTGATTCTCTGCAGGTTCGTGGAGATTTCTTCTGGCTCCTCCCCGCGTAACCAGCCAATCCTGCCAGTCTCCTGATCTCCGCAGCAAAGACGTCAACAGACACGCCAGTCCACCTTAAACTTGCAAGCTTGCCGAGTGCTTCAAATGGTCTTTCAGCGAAAGCCAATTTCAGTCTGTGCTCCAGTGAGGCAAAGTCTCCCTTATCTTCATCGCGCATCTGCTGGTAAATAGTGAGGGCTTCCCCCTCTAAGTAGAGCGGCAGTAGGGTGACCACGTCTTCGATTTTTTGCAACCTTGCCACCATCTTTAATTTTTCCAGCCATTTAATTAGGTCACTCTCCCCAGTGAAGGGTCTCAACATCTGAGTGTTTAGTCTCCTTTCGCATATACCCCACAGTTATGTATTGTTATATTAAATTGGTACATTTATTATTGTTGTTGTTGTTGTTGTTGTTGTTCTTCTTCTTCTTCTTCTTCTTCTTCTTGTTTTTTAGGAAATCGTTATAGTCGAGGTGGAAACTGTGGACAAACGTCCATGCACTATTCTCTTATCATTGGACATGGAGTGGAACGGCCGGTAAGGGGAATATAAACTAAAAAAAATAGTAGTACAACAGAATGAAACGTAAGATTTATTATTATTATTATCATTATTATTATCATTATTATTATTATTATTATTATTATTATTATTATTATTATTAATACAACTACTACCTAGAATTTTTACATAGGCTATCATCAAGGGATTCTCAACCTGTGGTATTCCCTAGAGTGACAACAAATCTCCCTAGATTTCCAGTACTCACCATTTCTTTCGATAACCTTTGCAAATTAGTTTGTGTTATCTCAGTAGCCGTTTATCATTGATTTCTCGTTGGTAACGATCATTAGTCTTCATTAGAATTTTGGTGGCAATAAGCCTTCCCAGGGTCCCAGTTCTCTTCGAACTCGTTCAGTAGAGGTCTGGTTAGTGCTTTCAGTCCTCTGTCTTTCTAGCCTCCTTGACCCTTATTAATTATTTGGTGTAGGGCCAGTTTATGCCGGCAATCTTTTAGGAAGAGGAGAGGGTAATTTACAATTATACAGCTTCTGTTTTCATGATTTCATATGGTGTTTCTTTGTATTTTTACATCTCTAGCAGTTTCTATATGTTTGTACTTGTGCTTGTAGCCCATGCGCATTTGTCTCTGCGTGCAAGGGTTTTCTTTAATATCTGAACAGTTTTCATTATTGTTATCCATTGTGTCTTCTCAGCCACTCCTCTGATTCTAATTTCTTTTTTTTTCGTTATTGTTCTTAGCGCTCATACAATTATTGATGTTATCTTGACTTTCTTCATCTTCCATATACCTTTTGAGCTCTCTGGCCAGTTCCATGTATTTGCTCCGCTTTCCAGTCTCCTGGGTATTTACTCTGTGGTCTGCTGAAACAGCGAAATCTTCCATCTGATAGGACTTTTTCTTCTTGTTAACTATTATGTTATCCGGTCTTCTTGCTGTTTGTATAAGATTCTCTGATTCCGTTTTTACGTGATGTTACTGGTTTGTGCTTGTGCCATTTATATGGATGTTCAAGATGCAGTTGTCCGCATTCTCTGATTATGGGGCTTATTGTCTCGTCTTTTTGTCCACAAAGGTTGCATTTTCTGTTTTTTATGTCTTGGCGAATCTTGTTTTGATGTGATTGGTTCTAATTGCATTATTTGTTGTCGCTGTTATTAAGGATTCCGTTTCTCTGTTTAGATTTCTTTTTTGTAGCCCTGTTCAAGTGTTTCCGTTCGTCTTATCTTTTGTCATCCTTATGAATCGTCTGCGTAGCTGTTTCTCTTCCCAATGTTTATTTATTGCCTTTCCTTCTTGTTCGTTTGTACGTGTCTCTTGCTGCGGTAATTATTCTTTCGCTGTTCTTCATTATGTAGTTTTTCTCATTCTTTCCTGGAGTCATTTAGACAGTCTTCTATACGAACTAGTCTGGTTCCTCCGTTTTTCTTTTTGTATAGTTTTACATATTATTATTATTATTATTATTATTATTGTTGTTGTTGTTGCTGTTCTTGTTGTTGTTGTTGTTGTTGTTGTTCTTGCTGTTGTTGTTGTTTTAATTCTTCTGTAGTTTCCACTTAACTGGTTATAGTTTATATAGATTAATTTCTAAATTCGAAGTTATACATTCGAGGGTTTTCCTTAAGATTTCCAGTACTCACTACCTCTTTGAATAAAATTTTCAAATTAGATTGCGTTATCGCAATAGCCGTTTTCCATTGACTTCTCGTTGATCCTCACTGAAGTTTTTTGTGGCAAAAAGTCTTCTCAAGGTTGCGCTCACCCAGTGAAGGATTGGTTGGTGCTTTCAGTTCTCGCTCCCTCCATACTCCTTGACACTTATCACTTATTTGGCACCAGTTTACGAGAACACAAAAAGTTCAAAGGGTGGAAGGACGGAGGCGCAGGGAGTTAACTTACAATTATACAGGTTCAGTATTCATGTGGTGTTTCTTTGTGTTTTACATCTGTAGCATTTTTTTTATGTCCAGCTTGCGCCTGTAGCTCATGTAAATCTTTAATATTTCAGTCGTTTTCATTGTTGTTATCCGTTGTATCTTCTCAAGCATCCCTCTAATTCCAATCTCTCCCATTATGTATTTCAAGGATTTTCGGTTTTGTTCCTACTGCTTAGGTTGGCAAGAAGGTTCTTGCGGAATTTTTTATTTTGATTTCGAATTATGTATTTTCAAATAAGTTTTCATTATAATAAAAATTACTTTATATATCATTTTTAAGAGCGTTTTTAGCTCTATCTTATCATTTGAATTACAATCGTTTTAAAACAATTATGTCTTCTTTTAAGAACATTGAATACACGATGGAAAAAAAAAGCAAATTTGCACAATTTTCTTACTTCAGTTCAAGCTAGGCCGAAAAACTGCTGGAACAGTTTGCGATATAAACGAAGCTTGTGGTCCAGTAACCAGTACTGAACGCACATCATAATGATGGTTTAAGAAATTTCGTAGTGGTGACAAGAGTCTTGCGCATTGTGAGCATATTGGTCAGTCATCAGATGTTGACAACGATCAATTAAGAGTTTTAATCGACGCCAATCCACGAGAACTGGCTTCTGAGTTAGAAGTAACGTAAACGACGATTTTCAACCACTTGAAAAAGATTGAAATGACAAAAAAATTTGTAAATGGGTCCTTCCCGAATTGAAGGACAACCAAAAGAAACGCAGTTATGAAGTTTCATCTCCCTTCTTTTACGCAACAAGAACGACCCGTTTCTCGACCGGGCTGCGACTTGCGATGAAAGTGGTACTTTACGACAACCGACGATGCTCAGCTCAGTGGTTAGATGCTGAAGAAGCTCAACGACATTTTCCGAAGCCAGATTTGCACCAAAAAAAAAGGTCATGCTGAATGTTTGGTAGTTTTCTACCGGCTCATCAATTACAGTTTTTCAATGCAGGCGAAACAATTACCGCATAGAAGTACTGCGACCAAATCGATGAAATGCATCAGAAACTTAGTCTACAACACACATCATTTGTCAACAGAAAAGGCCCAATTCTCCTCCACGACAATGTCCGACCGCACGTTGCTAAACCAATCCTGTAGAAGTTGAACGAATTGGGCTATAAAAGTCTGCTTCATCCGCCATATCCTCCAGACCTCTCATAACGACTACTACTTTTTTCGAGCATCTCGACAACTTTCTGCGTGAGAACTGCTTCAAAACTTACGTGAACTCAAAAACGTCTATAGCGACTACATCGCCACCAAAACGCAAGATTTTTACGTTACTGCCATAAATACACTTGTTTTGCGTTGTCACATGTGTGTTGATTTTGATGGTGCTTATTTTGATCAATAAAGTTTTGATTGAGTCAAGATATTTTCATCTAAATGTAAAAGTAAAAAAAAAACGCAAAAACTTTCTTGTCAACCTTAAATTGTTGGTGTAATCTTGACTTTCTTCATCTACCGTAATACTTTAAGCTCTCTGGCCAGTTCCTTGTATCTGCTCTTCTTCTTCTTCTTCTTCTTCTTCTTCTTCTTCTTATTATTATTATTATTATTATTATTATTATTATTATTATTATTGTTTTATTATTATTATTATTAGTAGTAGTAGTAGTAGTAGTAGTAGTAGTAGTAGTAGTAGTTAATTGGATATATAATGTTTCATAGCCTGGATTAGCGGATAATTTTATATTTTAAAATCACAACGGAACTAATATGATGCATTCTCTTTGATCGGTTCTCGTAAAATTTATTTTATAGTTAGTTTGAATCTCTTTCCTTTTACTATTGGGTCACCAGATATCAACACTAAGAGCGACTCGGGAATAAGGCTTAATGAGACGGAAATAATTGCCAGCCGAAAGATGAGAAACATTACAGGAGAACTAACATTGTGTGAACTGCGCTTGATTGCTAATGGACGGATACTTCTTCCCAAATTCATTTCGTGCAGCGGAAGTTGTCTGACTTAGTATTTGCTTTGTCACTTCCCCTCATAACTTGAAACAATTTCGTCTGGAGGCTTGAAAACGGCATATTTTTACTCGATACATTAATCTTTATTATAGAGTTGAGAGGTTATACTGTTAGGTAAACGCCGGGCAATGCCTAGTAGAAACTACTTATTCAATCTTCTGTTTATCTATCTATCTATCTATCCATATATATATATATATATATATATATATATATATATATAATTATTTTTTACTATAATAATTAAATACCTACAGACACTAGACACTTTCGGGAATCTTCAGTGCAGAGTGTCATGATTAATACCAGTCGAACGATTCGAACCCCGCAACACGAGACATCTCTGGCTCGATTAGCGAAGACCTACTCCATTCGGCTACAATTAACCGCGTGAGATAACGTTGAATTTAAACATTTTAATTTTTAATGTTCATTTACGTCAGTCAGACAGTGATCTAATCGTTATACGATAATCTATGCATAAGAGCTAAGTTCACCGACTTTAATTCAACTGAAAGTGCTCAACGATGAGAAACTAATTTCTTAAAGGGGCTGTCATAATTATTTTTTTACGATAATAATTAAATACCTACAGACACTAGTGTTTCATCCTTTCGGGAATCTTCAGTGCAGGGTGTCACGATTAATACCAGTCGAACGATTCGAACCCCGCAACACGAGACATCTCTGGCTCGATTAGCGAAGATCTAATCAATTCGGCTACCATTAACTATATATATATATATATATATATATATATATATATATATATATATATATATATATACTGGTCTATCTAATTATCTAGCTGTCTGTAAATAACAGAGGTTGAATCATGGGAGACAAGCTAAGCCAGCAGAAAAAGCCAAAGAGTCATGTTGCGACAGGTATTAAATTGGTTGACCGATCAGTTTGCACCGGAAGTATCTGAATGGGGACCGGACGAGACGTGTCAGGTGTTCCGGTTGTAATAAGCTGAGTTAAGTTTAGTGAGTTGTGTCAGAGACGCCGAGAAAGACAGATGATCTATAACAGGTCTCCCCATGAGATAGGGGACGGCCTCAAGATGGAGACATAGAAGAACATAGGCCAACAGTCCCTCCAGTTCTGCTGTGATGAGATGCCAGAGGAGTGAATACATTATATATTTAAAACACACATCGTCTTGTGTCCCTGTCTTGAAGCGTTTCCTTTAAACATGTTCAAGCTCTCCGATGGACGATTGGCTAATCCCACAGAAGCCACCAGCAACAGACAGGTGTGTGGTTATGTTACGTGTATTATATATTCTGATTCACACACACACATAAAACACTAGATGAGTCACGGGCCGTTAAGACATTTAGGACACGAGGACAATAGTCCGTTAAATATGCAGTTAGATAACACATAGTTAGATAAGAATATATAAAAACGATTTAGTGAGAATAAAATACGCAACGAAACGCCAATCCTTTTGTACTGTTTGTGACATGTTTTCATTGGAAGCGGGAGATGGAGATGTAGTACGAAGGGGGCGGGAAAGGAGCATAGTTCCGGTTAGGTAGGCAGTTTTATGTAAAAATGGGCCACTGCTGACCAAGACTTGAAGGCAACCCAAGGATAAGTGTGGATGATTTTCTCAGATGGACCGTGAGAGTAACACCTTGTAGATCTGTAAGTAATATTGGAACTGAGCAGAATTGATTATTTAAGAAAACAACTAAACAAATCCAACCGGGGTGGAAAGGCGTCGATCACAAAGACCTCAGCGTCTAGACCATTGTTGAGATGCACTGTTCTCTGTTGGTCTGTGTTAAAATTCTGATCCTGTGCAGTTCTAGGAATTAACTCCCCACCCGCATGAGTTTATTGCTAATCGCCTGGAGTGCTCCTATAGAGGACTGCTGATGGAGCTACCCTGACATTTTTCCAGGCTAGAGTATGTTTCCTTTTGGGCGCTGGCTTTCTAAATCCCACTCTCTCGACTTTGTGGCACATCTTTCCGCAGCGGCAGTCGGGTGGGGAGTTATAACTCGACTGACCAAGGATTTGTTAGCAGAAGTTTTTTGGGGTTTTTTTTAAATAGAGAAGCCTGATTTTACATGTATTAAATGTAATCAACGACAGCTTCTCCATCGTACAAAAGCTGCAGATGGAAATACAGAAAACAGAAATATATGTTGCCTGCATGATCCTTTTATAAATGTATAAATGGTAATTTTAATTTAATCATTAAAGATACATAACGTATATTTCGGCGTATAAGACGACCCTTAAAGTTAAAAAATCATCTTTAAAAACCAATATTTCGTCAATATTTCGTAAGATATCGGGTATATCAATCTCTAGCCTGTGTCTTATGTATATATCTACCCGGTTTTATGCATATGGAAACAGAACAAACGCACACCCAACTAACGTAATGTTTTAATACTTGAAAAATTTCCTGAATGATTTCGTGATTTAACAGTCGTCTTTCGTCTAATACATCTGGTATATGATTTATTAAAATTTTCTCCAATTTTGTACCTCGTCTTATCTGACGGTCGCTTTATACTCCGAAGTATACGATAGTTTTCACACCTTTCAATTTTTTACTACTGAGTTTCTGTTAAATGTTTTAAGCCAGTTAAAATGTTTTTCAATTCAACATCTTAAATGTTTCCGTACTCCTTTCAAATTTTGAAGTGCCACAAAGTAATTATTCCATTTGTTTAGCTTTTTGAAAACAATTAAAATGTCTGAATTACTTATGGAGAAACGTTTGATGGGTTTGTTTTTTGTAAATAGTTTATTTTTATAATAAAATTGTTTAAAGTTTTTTTTATAGCTTTTTTACGGATATCCTAAGGATACTCTCTGTACGTACCACGCAAAGTTAAGGAGGTAGCTCTTGATATATACAAAAATCTTTTACAAGATCTGTTAAGGACGTTATTCACATAAAAATCAATTATACCGTATTACTAGACGATTATTTAATATAATCAGGCCATTCTTAACTAAAAAAAATCCAGATTGTTCTCAATGACCTTCGGTTTGCTCCAGGGATCGAACCATGGATCTTTATCATTCCTGGTATTCGTAAACGACCTTTCTGATGAAATTGTATTCGAGGTAGTTGTATTTGCTGATGATACTACGCTCTGGTTTATGTATATGTGAACAGAACAAACGCACACACAACTAACGTAATGTTTTAATACTTGAAAAATGGCTTTTAGTCTATAGTGTAATGGAGACATAAATGAATAGAAAAATCTAATGCTACTAAGACAAAGTATCTTTCTTATAATAACTGTGCAAACCTTTTCAACCATCGATTTACATTGTTAATAGCATTCTACTTGAGAGTTCATCATTGAATTTTTGGTCTACCATCCACAAGCAACATGAATTAGCACAGTACATGGATGATATTGCCAAATCTGCCGCAAAGAAGATGGATTCCCTCTACTATGCTAGAGAACTTATTGCATCTGCCAATACCATAAATATCTACGAAGCCATTACTCGCCTATGGATGTAGTATCGTTGCCACATCTAAGATATGGCATCGACACTAGTTTCTGCGCCTCAGATACGGTCAAATACAGAATGTCCAATCTATTAGTTCCTGCACTGTGCATCGAAAGCACACCGTTGTATCTCTATGTCTGTTTTACAAAGACTTGCATGGAATGTGCTCTGATTAGATCGCGGAACTGGCGCCCTCTCGATGTAAATACCACTGACTCACCAACAAGCAGCAAAATGACACCTCTTTCTGTCAATGTCCTTATATACCCGAAAGCTTTATCCTTTGAACCGCTAGCCTTTGGGACTCTGTTTACTGTACAAATATTCAGAAATGTAAATGTAATATGAACAGGCATCTCGCTGTTCAACATGCTATTTAGGATGTCCCCGGTAAGTATAGTTCCTTAATTCAGGGAAGACTCTTTTCCTTCACGGTGTTTTATTTGGGATGGATAAAGTAATAAAAGCATGTAGAAATGTAGTATAGTCAAGCAATTCCAAAGTCTAGCAAAAAGCTATTAGAGTAAAAACGTTTCCAACATATAGGGGCCTCTAGAATAAAGTGATGGTATGTTGCTATTGTTCGGGTTAGTCGAGGATATTTACATCGAAAGGGGTCACATGTGCTACCAGTTCGTCAGAGCACGTCCCTTAAAGTAATTCTAAAACAGATGCAGGGTGAAATATTGTGGCGATCGGACAGGAGTTGAAACTTGGTAAACAAATGGGGATGTATTAAATTGGAGTGTTTTTTAAGAGCCCCTCTAAGAGAAGGATACTAGTACTAATGAACCATCCCAGATGTGGCCGCAGTACGCCATACCTGGGAGAATAATGGCTTTTGGATCTACGAGACACTGGCAGGTGTAAGTAGTTTTCTATCGCGACAGCAACCTTATTTGCAGCAACCTTAACAATGTTTTTTTATGTATTTGTTGCAATTCATGTTACCTTCGAACGTAAGGCAAGGATGTTTGAATGGCTTATTTATATAGTTTAAGTCATGCATATCAAATCCACAATCAAATTTATTTAGTCATCGTTTTACCAGTAAGCTGTGTGATATTCACCGGACAATAGTTTTTAAGCCTTATATACACTTTTCATCACTGTCAAAAATGTTTACTCTTCTACCTGACGAAATATATATATATATATATATATATATATATATATATCGCTTATTAAAAAAGAAGAGCTTTTGGTTCGAAAATTTCATACTAGTTCTCGAGTTCGACATATCTTATATCTCTATAAAGCCAGTATACGTCTACGCAGGCAATATTGTTTCCAAATATCGACAGTGCGTCAACCACTAGTTTCTCGCTATTGGGCGGGCTTCCATTAGAAGTCTTGCACTGCCAACCAATCTCCATTCCCCCCTATCGTCTCAATGTTTTATTCTTGGACTACCGTCTCAATATTTTATTCTTGGACTTGTTTTGCAAGAACTTTAATGGGATGTGCTCTGACGAATTCGTAATGCTGTATAGCCCGGGTGATATATAATCGACGTGTAAACTGAGTTATGTTGTATAGTATAACTATGGGGATATATTGCAGTTCGTATATACATAAAAGTATCATATTTTATAAGGAGAAGAATAGATTAATGCTTCATACCTTTTCTTTATTCAGGAGTTCTGTCTTCACTGCTGGGCTTTGTGATGAAACATGCAACGGCCAACACTATAACGGATTAAGACACCTGTTTTTCTTCTTTTGTGAAACCACTGAACAACACTTTATATTTTTAAAATAAAAATTTATTTTAGCTCTCTCAGTGGTCCTCACAAGGATTCTGCATTACGTATCTACATGCTTGGTCTTTCAGCCCCGCTTCCCGGCTTTGAAGAACGTCTGCTTACTTTTGTGACCAAACTCAAAACTCTCAATCTAATATTTTTGACCTCTTGACCTATAAGTTCCGTTAAGTCATCATCAAACGCACATGTCTCCTAACGTGTGATCTCTGTCTCGTACGCAACTTCTCAAGGTTATTTTGTTTATTTTTAACTTAGCTAATTTCTGTAAACATCTTCAGTTTAAACCCATTGTTACTTTACAGACCAATTTATTCTCTACATAATAAATAACTTCCAATTTAAATATTTTAACGCTATCACTGGATAGATAAATAGATAGATAGACAGATAGATGTATAATATCAAATTAAACCCTTAACCATGTTCTTATCTTATACTCCTCCATTCCTTTTTTCCAAATGTATATCTATGGATACATTTTAAATCTCTCTATTCTCACTTGATTTTTTAACACCTGTGAGCCAAGGAAATGCCAGTACATCTTTTTTTTAACAGATGTACGGCACAGACATATGTTTTCTATGTCTCCCGTTTTATTTGGTTTATTCGGCCGGACCTATGGAATCACTCAGGATGTGGGTAAACAAACCTCATGTTCGTTAACAGATGCTACGTCAGCCATCCCACCGTCATCTCCAAAATCAAGGGCCTCCCACCTTATCTCATCTCATCTGACAGATTTTCGACTCCTTTTTTAGGTGTTTATCTCTAGCTATCCATGCTTCTTTTAATGGTCATGCATACTTTACTCTGGGGACCAAAACAAAAAGAAACCTTACCTAAAGTTTCCGTGGTCAGTATCAATTTTCCAAGGTACCTGCTAACTTCATAATTCTATTTACGGAATCACTCGGACTTCCAGGCTCTGAATCCATCAGTCTTCCAAAGCAGACCGTGGAAAAACATAGCACTTTCCTTAACTAAAATTTGAATTGAGGCGATCTGAACCTTATTCGCGCCTTACGGGAAAAACGCTTCACTAAATGCCTGGCTATCCCGATGATTAGGTGTGTGATTTCTCCAAATGTTCCGCTCGGAACTCTGTAGAATAATAAACTATGAAGAACCCACATACATAGTCTTAGATACTAAATTCGGTTGCTTTAATTCAGAATAGAGCAACATTTTATTTCTAAAGTTGTTACGTAACGGCATATGTATTTCATTCTCCATCTTTCTTGAGTGATGCACAACATAATGTCCACGTCTGCCATTCTATCCTACCGCCACCTTACGCCGTGTTAGAGAAGTATTCCATTATGTTCCTTAAAGTTTATCAGCCAACTAGCCCCGCTCACGCTGAACAGAATATCCGCTTCTCGGCTATGTCAGAAAACTTTTTTTCCAGAGTCGGTAACCACAAGTGGCATTTTAGGTCCATAGCTTCGCGAAAAACCCGGATTTCCACTCATGAAGTACCCAAATTTTTTTCACGTTGATTTTACTCGAGATCAACAGAAATAACAAATCGAAAAAAAATTCGAATCACACCTCGAAAATAATAACATAAATAAGCACCTACGTAAATTTAATCCAGTCCCCTCTTTAGCATCCTAACTTTACTAGACCGACGATGCATCTAAAGAACTCGTTTTTAACTCCTTACCTGTTTTTTTTTCTAAATAAACATTTTTCAGACTCTTGGGAAGCAAACAACAAATTATTAGACTACATTACAATACAAAACATCAATACAGGTTTTTTGTTCCTATTCTAACATTCAACATTAATTTCTGAATAAATTACATAAAATAACGTTTTCTAGTCCTTATTTTTTAAAAATATTCAATAATGCCGTTAAAAACTGGAAAAAAACAATGTTCACAATATTCAGAGACTGTCCATTGCTTCTTCCCCCCCCCCACAAAAACATCAATCTTACAACACAGTTGAACCCAGCGATGGCCCTTTTTTAAACTTTATGTCAAAGACGCTCGCAAACTCCAAACACGTCACCATGATTGACACAAAATAAAAACAATCCGATATTACAGATAACATCGCCTGGGCTCTGGGCCAGTTAACATTTCAACATAAATTCTTTTTTCCTTCTAATTTTACATTAAGTTATATTTTTTCTGTTTATAATCAGATTTCCTCTTATATATTAAACGTTCTCTTTTTCTTAACTATTTCAACATACAAATTTTTTTATATAATTTATTGTGTGTGTTTGTACGTATGTATTTTTTTTCCTTTTTTTATTAAACGTTGTGCATGTGTATTAAGTTCTTTTTTCTTTTCAGACATATTATTGTGTTGTATGTGTTTTTATTCGACAATGAACCCATCTTCCATATTTAGGACCTGTTTTCCACGATGTGCTTTCTTTCAACCCAGGTTCGATGTCGCATCGCTGGTGCGATTTGGGATATGGAAACCAAATTAATGCATGCTATATAGCCAGGGTGATACATAATTGACGTATAAACTGAGTCATGTTGTATAGCAAAGCTATTGGGATGTATTGCAGTCCGTATATACATGAAGGTATCATATTTTATAAGAAGAAGAATATATTAATGCTTCATACCTTTTCTTTATCCATGAGTTCTTCTGTTTTTACTGCTGGCTCCTGTGATGAAAATGCAACGATTGACACCATAACCGAGTGAGACACCTGTTTTTCTTCTTTTGTGAAACCACAGAACAACACTTTATATTTTTAACATATAAATTAATTTTAGCTGTCTCAGTGGTCTTCACAGGGAGTCTGCATTACATGTCTACATGCTTGTTCTTTCAGCCCCGCTTCCCAAGTTTGAAGCACGTCTGCTCACTTTTGTGACCAAACTCAAAACTCTCAATCTAATATTTTTTACCTCTTGACCTGTCAGTTTCGTTATGCCATCATCAAACGCACACGTCTCTTAACGGTTGACCTCTGTCACGTACGTAACTGCTCAAGGATATTTTTTATTTTTAACTTAGCTAATTTCTTTAAACATCTTCAGTTCAAACCCATTGTTACTTTACAGACGAATTCTATTTTCTAAACAATAAATAACTTCCAATATAACCGATTTTTACGATATCACTGGATAGATACATAGATAGATAGATAGATAGATAGATAGATAGATAGATAGATAGATAGATAGATAGGCAGACTAAATTTAACTTTTAACCATATTATTATCTAACAGTAATACTGGTGACTCCTGGGCATAAATATCTCCGACTAAACTGACAAGCAGTAAAATCACACGCCTTAACTGTAGACGGCTCGCGATGTTGGACGGTCTTCTACTTTGAAAGTTACTTCGTTGAACGACTAAACTTTGAAATTCCTTCCTGTATTCTGTTTCCCCGACCATACTAACATACAAAAGTTTGAATGTAATATACAGGCGTCTCGCTGCTCAACTTCCTACTTAGAATGCTCCTGTAGACATGGTTCTTAATGCACCGCAGCCCCTTATGTCTTAGTGGAAATATGTTTTGTTTGGGGTGAATATTCGTTTGAAAAATAATTAAAATAAAGAAAGAATTCCATCTTGTGTTATTTTAAGCACGGCCAAAACTGACGAAGGAAGTAAGTATTTTTATTGGGTTTTTTCTTTAAAAATCAACCTAAAATCAAGTAATTATACAATCAATACCAAATTTTTACCGATTATTAAGTGGAGACTGAACTTTATAATGGTATACTTTTTTCATAATCGATATTTATATATATATATATAATTTGCCCACAACCCCCTTCTGTATTTGTGGGTACAAATATGGTTAAAATAATTAGCCGAAACTGAACAAAATATATTTATTGTGGGGAGGGGGAGGATTGAAGATAAAACAAATAAACAACAATAAAAAAACAACTGTGCCTGTATCAGATTTTAAGGTTGAAAATCCGAATTTTTAATGTGTTTTCTTTTTATATTTTGTGTTTTAAAGTGTGAAATTCGTTGAATATATCTATAATAATTATTACTTTTCAGATTAACAAAAAACAATTATACATTTTCATTATTTTTGCGAAAAATACTACTTTTAGATCTTTGAAAAATAAATTAATAATTTTCTTTTTGTAAGACCAATATTCCAGTAAAGCAACTGGTCCTGACGGCATCCCAATTATAGTGTTAAAAAGCTTCAACCAGAACTTGCTTCCATACTTACGAAACTGTTTAAGCGTTGTCTTAAGGAGAAGTGCTTTCCGACTCCCTGGAAAACCTCAAGATTCTTGATTAGCTTGGCGACCTCATGCACAGATATTTGTATGTTACCAAGCGTGTGCTGTGTTATAGGAGGAGATATGGGGAGTTGATGGCCTTCGTCGCATAGGGTAGAATTAGCTGCAAAGTTATTTGCAAATAGTTTGGCCTTGTCTGATGCTGACGAGATTACCTCTGGTCCATTGATAATGGTTGGGATAGAACGTACACTTCTGTTCAGGATCCTATTTGTTATTTGCCAAAACTGGTGGGAATCAATCCGCTGATCAGCTACTTTGGACTTAACAGACTGAGCATATAGCTCTCTTGCATTTTTTATTACGCTTTTACAGTGGTTGCTGGCGTTCCTGAAAGCAGTTTTAGTCTCAGTGCATCTATTACGTTGGTAGTTATAAAATGATTTCTGTGTGCGATAGCAACAGCACATTCTGGGGAGAACCATGGCTTACTGTTAGGTTTTTGTTGGAATTTTTTTGATGGTATGAATCGGTCTATGCCTACAATTAACCATTCGGTCGGATCTGATACTATAGAGGACACATCGTTTTTAAACATGGAATGCAGAGGTAAATCAGATATGATTGTACGGAAGCTATCCCAGTCAGCCATAGAGTATCGGTATACAGTACGGTGGAGGGGTACGTCTGGGGATTATTTACATTTCATTTTTATCTTAACTGATACGACGGAGTGGTCGGAGGATCCTAGAGGAGAATGAACGGAGCATGAACATAGCTCAGGGGAAGTTGAGAGAAAAAGGTCTAGGAAGCTTGCATATTGCCCATTAGTATCGGGCACACGGGTGGGTTCGCGAACAATCTGACTGAGATCATAAGCAATGGCAAAATCATGACAAAACCTCCCCTCATCGTCTGTCTTATTTGAATGGGTCAGCCATTCCACGTTATGGATAAGGGCCTACTTCACAAGATTTCCAGCTACGGTATAACTGGAAATGTTTTCTCAATCATTAAATCATTTCTCTCCGATAGGCTCATAAGAGTAGTGGTCGATGGACAAATATCAGAGGCCTGCAGTATTAATGCTGGAGTCACTCAAGGGTCAATCCTGGGCCCAACTCTCTTCCTGATCTACATCAATGATCTCCCTAAACACATACTTAAATCATTCGTTGACATCTATGCTGATGACACGACCATCCACGGCAACACATCAAAGGCTGTAAACGACAAAGTTCTCTCTGATTCTCTCTCCTCTGATCTCGAGCGCGTGGTTCAGTGGGGGAAGAGGTGCTTGGTTACCTTTAATGCATCTAAAACCAAACTCCTATCCATCAACGCTCTGATCCCCATTTGGCATCAATTGAAATGGATGGCTCTCGTCTAGGAGAAGCCCCATGTTTTGACAAGCTTCTGGGTTTGTCCTTTACTCCTGATCTGAAATGGAACACGTACATCAAGTCTGTTGCCAAGGTCGCTGGAAAGATGGTGGGATCCTTCTACGGCTCCAGAAGATTTCTCACTACTGATGCAATTCTCTATCTATATAAAAGCCAAGTACGTCCAAGGATGGAATACTGCTGCCATATCTGGGTAGGAGCTGCTAAAAACAGCCTATCCTGCCCTGACAGAGTATAAAATAGACTTCGTGGCTTAGTGTGGGATGCCCTTTTCTCTACCCTGCAACCTCTCTCCCACAGAAGAGACGTTGCGAACCTGTCCTTGTTTTATCGTTATTTCCATGGAAGGTGCTCGTCTGAACTCCAATCTCTGGTTCCCCCTCGCCAATCTTTTACAAAAAAACACCCGTCTAGCTGAATCCACTGTGAAAAATTTTCCCCACTCTTTATCTGTACCTAAATCAAAACGTAGATTCCATGAACAAAGCTTCTTTCTTAGAAGTGCACGCCTGTGGAACTCTGTTCCGTCTGCCTGCTTCCCACCTGAATACAACTTGATGTCTTCACGTCCAACGTTAACAAATTTCTAATGAACCGCCCCCTTAAGCAAACACTTCATTAACTCTCCACACTAACGTACTGTACTTGCAATAACCCTTATCCCTGCTTGGCTTCCGGGCGTTGATAAGTGGTGACCACCGTGTAAATAAAAAAAAAGGTCCTGAACTGTCATCAAGGTTTCAGCCTCTGTCCCATCGACGAAATGTTGCATCCTTCTGGCTGTTCTACAAGTACTTTAATGGTGAATGCTCTGACGAACTACAAGCACTTGTATCTCCTTGACGTGAATACCCCCGACAAAGCCGACAAGCAGCTAACTCCCACCTCTTCACAATAGAGACCCCCTAGGTGTAAAAAAAAAACCTTCTACTCCAATAGTTTCTTCCCCAGAACTGCTAGACTTTGGAACTCCCTTCCGGGATCCTGCTTTCACAACTGTATTTACATGGAAAAGTTCAAGTGTAATGTGAACAGACATCTTGCTACTCATCTCCCTTCATAATACCTCTGCAAATTATGCCCCCAATAGTAGCCCCCTACTTCAAAGTGGCACTGTGCCTTATTTGGGGTGAAAACTGAATAATAAAAAAATCCATCTAAAAAGTATAATTTATTAATCCACAGCAAATCATCGATATTGCTCCAAAAGTAGTACGAAACATTGCCTATACATTAAAAAGAAGAAAACTGCCTTTTCTCTGTGTAAACCATTATTTCTGAACTTGTTGACATCTTAAAATCGTACAAGCAAATAAACTCTAATGTTTTTTTTTATTTTATAATATTTTTTCATTTCATTACAATCAAACGCTAAAACGTGTGTTCAGTTCTAAAAGGAAACAACAACGTTTTAAAATCTATTCAATTCTTTTGGCATTTAAGCACATAAAATAAAAGAAACGATTCCATTTTGTTCAACAAAGAGAAATAGCAAGCCTATTATACAACTTGTTTATTTTCCCCCACTCCGTGCTTTAAAACCACATATAGATATTCAATAAAGATCAAATAAACGTTGCTATAAGCAAATACATTTAATTTTATATTGTGAACTTGGAAAACACCGAACGATTTCTTTTTAATAAGATATAGATTAAAAATAGACGTATAAAAATAAAATATAAAATATGGATATAGAAAATATGAAACCGGTGAAAATATCTTCAAACTACATATCAGACATTCCACATTGAGCTTGCTAATAAACTATCGATTTTGCTGTTACCATAAAAATCCAGATATAGGTTGTAAGAATAAATATTTAAGGTCAAATTCAATTTTTAATGATATAAAAACTGCAATACAAATTTATATACACTGAATGCATCTATTTTCGACAGATGGCGACTTAAAATTATTATAAGTATAAATAAACGAGTAAGGCTGCGTCTATTTAATGTGTGCGTTTATCGATGAAAATAGAATTTAAACCTTGCAGAGACAGCACAATCAGCAAACGATGATTTTTTTCTATAGAAACACCTGAAAGTGTGTAAAATAAGATATGCCCTTTCAATTTGTGCAGTTAAAGATGAGAATTCAATGTCAAATTTAACCGTGACAGAGTGAATGTTGGATACTGCTCACTTTCGTGGGCGCATAAACATTATAAACTCGTGCATCTTCGGACGTGACCCAGCTTTCGTCATTGTTGTTGAATTCGAGTGTTGATTGAGAACCACGCGGACGCCAATTTAGTTTTACAGTGTTTTATTTATAACAGAATAGAAATGTGTGTGTACGAGAGAGAGTGGGAGAGGAATATCCATAAGGAATTAATTGGAGGGAGAGATACTGCATACATATTTATACTGGCCGACTTTTTGTCACCTGTGTCTTCCCTAGTGGTTGGCAGGGGAATCCCGTGTTATGCGTTTGTTCTCATCAATATCCATTGATTTAGCGAGCAAATCGTTCTTGTCGGCGGAAGTAAGGTGATATCCTACTTCCATTGTTGGGCTTCCCCCTCCTTTTATAGCATACTCTCTTATAACACGAGTAATACGGTCGAATCTCTCACGGAGTCGCTTAAAGCAATCTTTCTTGTCGTGGCAGTTTAGCAATCTTTCTTGTCGTGACAGTTTAGCAATCTTTCTTGTCGTGGCAGTTTAGCAATCTTTCTTGTCGTGACAGTTTAGCAATCTTTCTTGTGACAGTTTAACAATCTTTCTTGTCGTGGCAGTTTAACAATCTTTCTTGTCGTGGTAGTTTAGCAATCTTTATTGTCGTGACAGTTTAGCAATCTTTCTTGACGTGGCAGTTTAGCAATATTTCTTGTCGTGGCAGTTACGCAATATTTTTTGTGTGGCAGTTTAACAATCTTTCTTGTCGTAGCAGTTTAGCAATCTTTCTTGACGTGGCAGTTTAACAATCTTTTTTATCGTGGCAGTTTAGCAATCTTTATTGTCATGAGAGTTTAGCAATCTTTCTTGTCGTGGCAGTTTAGCAATCTTTATTGTCGTGGCAGTTTAGCAATATTTCTTGTCGTGACAGTTTAACAATCTTTCTTTTCGTGGCAGTTTAACTATCTTTATTGTCGTGGCAGTTTAGCAATCTTTCTTGTCGTGGCAGTTACGCAATATTTCTTGTCGTGACAGTTTAACAATCTTTCTTGTCGTAGCAGTTTAACAATCTTTCTTGTCGTGGCAGTTCAGCAATCTTTCTTGTCGTGGATGTTTAGCAATCTTTCTTGTGGCAATTTTACAATCTTTCTTTTCGTGGCAGTTTAACAATCTTTCTTGTCGTGGCAGTTTAGCAATCTTTCTTGTCGTTGCAGTTTAACAATCTTTTTTGTCGTGGCAGTTTAGCAATCTTTCTTGTCGTGCCAGTTTAACAATCTTTCTTTTCGTGGCAGTTTAGCAATCTTTCTTGTCATGGCAGTTTATCAATCTTTTTTGTCGTGGCAGTTTAGCAATCTTTCTTTTCGTGACAGTTCAACAATCTTTGTTTTCGTGGCAGTTAAGCAATCTTTCTTGTTGTGGCAATTTAACAATCTTTCTTGTCGTTGCAGTTTAACAATCTTTTTGTGTGGCAGTTTAACAATCTTTCTTGTCGTGGAAGTTTAGAAATCTTTCTTGTCGTGGCAGTTTTACAATCTTTTTTGTCGTGGCAGTTTAGCAATCTTTATTGTCGTGGCAGTTTAGCAATCTTTCTTGTCGTTGGAGTTTAACAATCTTTTTTCGTGGCAGTTTAACAATATTTCTTGTCGTGCCAGTTTTACAAACTTTCTTTTCGTGGCAGTTTAACAATTTTTTTGTCGTGGCAGTTTAACAATTTTCTTGTCGTGGCAGTTTAACAATCTTTTTTGTCGTGGCAGTTTAGCAATCTTTCTTGTCGTAACAGTTTAGCCATCTTTCTTGTCATGGCAGTTTAGCAATCTTTCTTGTCGTGGCAGTTTAGCAATCTTTATTGTCGTGGCAGTTTAGCAAGCTTTCTTGTCGTGGCAGTTTAACAATTTTTCCTGTCGTGACAGTTTTGCAATCTTTTTTGTCATGGCAGTTTAGCAATCTTTATTGTCGTGACTGTTTAGCAATCTTTCTTTTCGTGGCTGTTTATCAATCTTTTTTGTCGTGGTAGTTTAGTAATCTTTCTTGTCATGGCAGTTTAGCAATCTTTCTTGTCGTGGCAGTTTAGCAATCTTTTTTGTCGTGGCAGTTTAGCAATCTTTCTTGTCGTGGCAGTTTAGCAATCTTTCTTTTCGTGGCAGTTCAACAATCTTTGTTTTCGTGGCAGTTAAGCAATCTTTCTTGTTGTGGCAATTTAACAATCTTTTTTGTCGTGGCAGTTTAGCAATCTTTATTGTCGTGGCAGTTTAACAATCTTTCTTGTCCTTGCAGTTTAACAATCTTTTTGTGTGGCAGTTTAACAATCTTTCTTGTCGTGGAAGTTTAGAAATCTTTCTTGTCGTGGCAGTTTAACAATCTTTATTGTCGTGGCAGTTTAGCAATCTTTCTTGTCGTTGGAGTTTAACAATCTTTTTCCGTGGCAGTTTAACAATATTTCTTGTCGTGCCAGTTTTACAAACTTTCTTTTCGTGGCAGTTTAACAATTTTTTTGTCGTGGCAGTTTAACAATTTTCTTGTCGTGGCAGTTTAACAATCTTTTTTGTCGTGGCAGTTTAGCAATCTTTCTTGTCGTAACAGTTTAGCCATCTTTCTTGTCATGGCAGTTTAGCAATCTTTCTTGTCGTAGCAGTTTAGCAATCTTTATTGTCGTGGCAGTTTAGCAAGCTTTCTTGTCGTGGCAGTTTAACAATTTTTCCTGTCGTGACAGTTTAACAATCTTTCTTGTCGTGGCAGTTAAGCAATCTTTTTTGTCGTGGCAGTTTAGCAATCTTTCTTGTCGTGGCAGTTTAGCAATCTTTATTGTCGTGGCAGTTTAGCAATCTTTCTTGTCGTGGCAGTTTAGCAATCTTTTTTGTCGTGGCAGTTTAGCAATCTTTCTTGTCATGGCAGTTTTGCAATCTTTCTTGTCGTGGCCGTTTAGAAATCATTCTTGTCGTGGCAGTTTAGCAATCTTTCTTGTCGTGGCACTTTAGCAATCTTTCTTGTCGTGACATTTTCTTGTCGACTTCGCAGTTTAACTCTTTCCTCTCAGTTTTTCTTTACTGTATCGTTATTTCTATTGAAATGAACGACTGGGTTTCATTTCTATTGTAAGACCTTAGCAGCAAGATCTCGTCTTATTATCACAACTGCAAAGAACTTTCTTTTCTTCCTCCGTATGCCTATCATCAAAAAGAATTTCTTTACAAAACTGTTCATCCCATCTTCATCATACATTACCACAGGATCGATTCCTGATGGCTAAAAAAATGATAATTTTCATATCCAATGGCAAGAAACACTTGTTATAAACCTTTTCCTAAGTGATCAAATTTTGTCCATTCCATCATTTTAAATCTTCTTGTAGTATTTTTCATAATTATACATACAAACTTATTAACCCTTCTCCTCCAGTGGATTTTAGCCTTGGTAGTGGTGACTCATAATTAGCTAAAAACATCAATGAAATGATTTTAAACTTTAGCGTAGAAGATGAGATACTGAGTATAATCTAGAAATATTGGATGTATTTAAAGTAAGTTACATCCTATTAAACTACGCGTTTAACAATTATTTTCACATATATATAAAAATATAAAGGCAATCAAAAATTTCCTTCGATTTCATCTGGGGTCATTGTGGGCAATTATCGGTTAGGTTCATAAACTGAAATATAAAGGTAAAGTTACGAAATTCATTCAGTAAAACAGATTTTTTTATTTAGGAAAAATAAAATTGAACAAATAACATCTTAATCATTTGCACATTTAAATAGTTATTTATATTGGCGTTTTCAAGATTTCCAATCTATATATCTATAAAAGTGAAATTGTCTGTCTGTGTGTATGTGTGTATGTGTGTATGTTTGTGTGTGTGTACATTTTCCTACCAAACTACTCTGTTAATTTTCAGTCTACAGACTCGAGATTTGACATAAGAGGTATTGAGATTTTGGAAAATCTTTTTAATTGATTTTCGGCCAGAAATTTGGCTGTCAAGGGGTCAATTTGACCTTCAAAAGCTTTACCAAACTTTCCATTAATTTTGGGTTTAAAAACTTGAAATTTTAGGTTACTTGGACACGGATCAAAATTTTAGTTTGATTTGAGCCCCAATCAATGAATGTTAAGGGGATAAAATTCGGGCCAAAATTTTAAAAATTTGGACCTCTGCGGTCTCTACCAAATTACTCAGCAAAGTTTTGGTCTAAACATTTGAAATTTTACACAAAGTGTATTCAGACATAAGCCAAGATTTTAAATCAGTTTTTGGGCGAAAATTTGGCTGCCAAGGGGCAAAAGTTCAAAAGATCTTACCTTTGCAAACTGTTCAGCGAATTTTGGGTCTAAAAATTTGAAATTTACATAAAGGGTATTCAGATGTGCAGCAAGCTTTTTAATCAGTTTTGGGGCGAAAATTTGGCTGCCAAGAGGTCAAAGTTGAAAGAGTTTACCTTTGGAGACTACCAAACGCCTCCGCAAATTTTGGGTCTAAACACTTGAAATTTTACCTGGACATGAGTCAAACATTTTAATATATATATACATATGCACATAAAGTTATGATAAGTACCTAGGGCCCGAGCAAAGCTGGGCTGAACTGCTAGTATATATATATTTATAAAATCAAATGCGTTTCGATTCGTTAAATCCGCTTGTCGTTTTGCAAACAAAGCGTCAACAAAGTTGTTTCGTAGATATTATGTTCAATTTGTCTTTCAAAGCAAAAGTTGAAAAATGTCTGTATTTAAATTTATTTCTGATTATCACAATACCTGCAGACGGACAACACCGCATGAATATCGCTAATGATTATAAATTAAAAATAATAATAGATAACAGCTTTTGAAATGTTGTGTCCTCATAATAATCATTACTAATACTTACACCATAAACAGTACTTCTTACCCACATTACAGCTTAAAACAAAAAAGGCCAATAGCGTTTTTTTAATTAAAAACCCATCGGAATAATCTATACGATATTCTATTGAATGATGTGCTAGATAATTGGCAAATGATAAGTGTGACCTCTCCACGCAGAGGAAATAGAGAATTGCACGTTGAGAAAAAAAGATTCTAGCCGAGGGGTACCCCTGGCTCCAACACAATCAGAGTCTAAGCCATTGTTAAAGTGGTTATTCTTTGTTGGATGAGGTATAGTTAGTTTATTGCTAATCGCATGAGGTGCCAGAACTGGGAAATACTAATGTGGCTGCGCAAGCATTTTCGTTTTGTTGTTTTTCTAGACCATAGTGCTCTTCCTCTAATGCGCTGGCTAGTGAAAGGGAGATAAACATCGCAGAAAATGAATGTAAAAGGCCATTTTTTTTTTTTTCAAAGTAAATTGGTTAAGCATAGATTCAATTTATTGGCGTGAACAAAAGATTTCTTCACTTTAATACTTCGGAGGATAAAAGAAAAAAATAAGAAAAATAAATACCAGCAACAGTAGAAAGAAGAAGAAAAAGAAGAAGAAGAAGAAGAAGAACAAGAACAAGAACAAGAACAAGAACAAGAACAAGAACAAGAACAAGAACAAGAAGATACACAACAACAAGAAAAATAACAACATGAAAAACATGAAGAACAACAACTGTGGAGCCGATATGGGAGAGAGAGAGAGAGAAGAAGAAGAAGAAGAAGAAGAAGAAGAAGAAGAAGAAGAAGAAGAAACGCGATAATAAGCCATTGCGAAAGGTGTAAGAGATGGAGAGAGGAGAGGGATGAGGAGACAGTAAACAGAAATGGAGGAGCAACAAAAATAAGTGTACAAATTAACGTCATTAAACGTTTTCACGTGGTGACAATAATATTTAGTTTGGAGGCTGGCTTACTTCCTCGCTCACGTGAAGAGAAGACGTTCCTACGAGCGGATATCTGGCCTATTTAGACACCAAACGTAATTCTACCGAGAGAGGTGCTATCAACTGTATTTAGACAATGACCGCATCGAGTAACCACACAGACACCTGAATTAAAACCATTACGGACAAAAATACAATCGGTTATGTGAAAACCGCAATTTTTTCATCATATTAAATAACTTTGAGATAATTCATTTTAGATGGAACTCACACACACGTTTTTCTTTCAAATAAACATATCTATTATATGAAGTAGAGTCGTTGTTGTGTGTCCAGCTAAAAGTCCTAAACTACAAAACAAACAGTCACAATGTTGCCATAGTTTGGATCAGTGTTGTTCTAGAAGAATAATATCTGAAAATTAGAAAACATTATTCAATCGTTTACCCTAAACAGATTTCGCTTGGAGTAGAGTTACTTTGTTGCCGTTTTTTACTAAAGAGAAGTAATACTGGGTTTTTTTATCATTGACTTACTTACGTCTTCTCATTCCTAAAGGAATCTATATAAAGGAGAGTTGTGTGTGTGTGTGTGTGTGTGTGTGTGTGTGTGTGTGTGTGTGTGTGTGTGTGTCCAGAGAAGATTGGGTTGTGCTGAAAAGAAAGAAGAGGGTTCGGAAATAAGGGGGGCGTGGGGGGGGGGGATAGACAAACGTAGAGATAAAAGTTTTAATAGAAAAATGTTCCACTTGTGTTCCGGGCGACGCCGGATATCCCGACTAGTACAAAATAAGGACAGAAAGAAAAAGGATATCCCTGCCAGCAATCATTCACGATTGCACCTTCCAGTAATATACCTTCACAATTGTTTTCTTTTGCCCTGTAAAGTTGATTCTGTTTTATTTAAAGCGACTCACACTTTTACATAAAACTCACGAAGATCGTGCATCAGGATTATTTTTCATGCATGAAGTTTTCCTCGTTGGTCACAAGTCTTTCTTGACATGCTGATGTTCAGAAATTCTCTACGTGTCGTGTTCTCCTCATATTCTGCTTTCCCAACTGCAATGATATGCAGAAGTTCAAGTGTAATGTTAACAAACATCTTTCTACTCTTCTCCCCTCATAATGACCCCGCTAATTAATTCCCTAATAGTAGCCCCCTGCTTCAAAGTGGCACTGTGCCTTGTTTGGGGTGAAAATTGAATTAAAAAAAAATATATGCTTCCAAGCAACTTTTACCCCTCTTAACTTCTCTGTTTTTGTTTTCTCGCCATATGACGTCAGTTTCTATTCCCGTACACTGCAGTCACGTTTGAAAAACACACTTCTAACGTCATAAACAAAGGACGATTCTTCATATAGTTCTATGGGTTCGAATTTCAGAGTCAGATCAGACAGTCAGTCAGAGAGAGAGAGTCAGTCATTGGGAGTCAGTCAGTTGGCAGTCAGTGGTCAGTTTGGAAGAGTAAACTATGTAGATACAAGTGAATTCCTGACGTCATCGGTATTCGACCGGTCCAACGAATAAAGAATCATCTTTGTGTTTTTGTAAAAATGTTTTGTCATGTGTCATCTTTCAACACTCAAAGGGTAATGTGTTAATCATATTGTAATGAACATTTTGAAACCCTTACAAGATTATGCATCGCCCCTCCTCTGTGTTAAGAACTTGTATACATCTCCATTCAATATAAAGTCCCAAGCATCCTCAGAACTGTATATGTATAAATGTCCTCTCTCCCTCATCATTGTTATATATGTCCTCGTCTCTCTCTTAATATGTACCCCTAGTCAACACTATTACTTATAGATAAAATATATATATTTGAATAACTCAGATGGTTTGCAATCTACTGGTCGTTGAGTCTGAGACGTCTGACATTACTTAATATCCTTTACTCTCTAAGGGCTTTAAGAAGACAATTTGCCGGTGTCATACAACCGGTGTATTTCTGAGATCCTTATTCCTCAAAACATGCTCCAGAAAACCGAATTTTAAAAAACATGCTTTTACAGTTATAATATAGCAATAAGAAAGAACGATTTTTTCATTGTTATGAAAATAAACTAATGGAATTATTTCCCTTTGTTAGAACTCCTCATTACCTATATACAAATTTGTAATTTTTAAATAACTTTGAATTAAGTTAAATAAAGTTGTGTAAAGCCTTCTTAGATAGAGTTCAGGGTATCGTTTTCCTAATTAATTACTTTTTTTTCGTTTCGCACATTAATAAACACATACAGTGTAACCAGGATATAAAAGACCGGAATATAAGAAAACCAGATATAAGAGAGATTTTCTCTGGTCCCAAATTAGAATCTGCTTTAATGTACAGTGTACCCCGGATATAAGAACCCCGGATGTAAGTATAACCGTGTATAAGAGATCTGTAGTGACCTAAGAAGAAGTGTCTTATATTCGGGTTACACTGTAAAATAGAAACAAAGTAATCATTGAATGTTTTCTTTTGAAAGGTCAAAAGTCAATAAACGAAGCTATATCAGTGCGTCATTATTAGCCGTCGGTGCGGCGTGTTGATACACGAACGTCATTTTGGATAGATGGCGCCGTCGCCGAGGAAAGAAAAATAGGATGAAAAGAGATTCGATTTTCTTAAGAGGATGGGGGAAATTGCTTCAAGAAATCTCCAAGTTCTCAATTTACGAAGCCATTTTCCCGTCAACGTAATAGAATGCGATCTCGCTTCACAGGGATGATTACCTTAACGAATGAATTAAAAGAGAAACAAAAGAGACGCGTAAAGACATTTGGAAGACATAGAGACAAAACTGATTAAGGAATGGTAAAGTAATAACTCTTTCTTCAGGCATTTATTTACTGGACAAGGAAAATCGCGATTTGGAAAATAAAAATAGTAAAAGAAAAACGATAGATATGTTCATATTAAAGAAAAAAGAAAGAAAAAAAACAGACATCAGTGAAATAATAAAACATTAAATTTGCAAATAAAACACTTAAACAGAAAAATAAATATATTTAATTTGCAAATGAAAAGATAACAAAAGACATCAATGCATTACATTTAAACAAGAAAATGATTCGAACTCATCTGAGTAATCTCACTTTAATCATTCTGTCTGGTGGAAAAGAATAGCTTACTTCAAGCGTGTGCGGAAATAAGAAACAGGAAAAAAAACGAACCAGTAATACTTGACTAAATATTAGCCCTGGTCGAGCTATATCGGGTTTCTCTAAAGGAGGAAGTTGAGAGGAAATATCAAAATCACAAGAAATCCCCAGCCACATGTATATCCCGATTGTAGGAAGAAGATGACATACAGTGCCTAGTATTGCCAAATGGTCACGGTCCTGGATATGACCTTAAACTATATCCAGTGGTGAGGTCCCAGCTTGCGGGCTTTGGAGAGTGTGTGGCCATCCTTTAATTGTCATTGCTTCCAGGTCCACTCTGACCCGGAGTGGTAGTACCATATAGGGTCCCAACTATGGGTTAAATAGAAATCGACTTGAAAACAACAAATATATTCTATTAAAAAAATTTTCTTCAAAATCTTTGGATTCGGCATTAAATAATCTTAAAAGGGTTGATATGCCGTAAAAAAACAGCCAACCAAATGATCAGCATACTCCACGCTGCTTCACTTCGGTGATCTAAGGAGAACCTGTGTGTCTACCTGATTTTGTCGTGCATGCGAAAGTATGAACAATATCTATTTTTTCTGGATAGTCCTGTAAGGCCGACTGGATGTAAATTAGGTCTGGATTTCACAAACTCTGGTAGCAATCGAAATAAATTCACTTGTAAGCCTCGATTTACTTACCTCGTTATGAATGCAGAGTCACAAAGTCAGTTTTTAACTTGCGCAATATTTAGTACCTCATAACGATCACTTTATATAAAATGGTGCAGTCTATTAGGCTTTCTCTTCACTGACCAAGAATAAGACAGGTGACGTGTAATAAGAAATATCCCATTCATCTTCTATCTAAAAGGTAAAGGGGATACCAAAAACGAAAGAAATATCCCCGTGTTGTCAGAGAAGATACGTCAAAAAAATTATATCAACTCCCTTGTAAGACATATATATATATATATATATATATATATATATATATATATATATATATATATATATTGTATTTATATCTTCTCTATCAGCGACCATATTAACACGCATATCTTTCTTATTGTATTTTTCTATGGTGATAATTAGGGCTGTGACAACAGCATGTTGTTTTCATTGTTTTTACTCTTGAGTATATATCCGTTAATATCTTTTTTATGTTTTTATATAGACTGACGTGGTTCTCGGTTGATTGCCGGAGTCTTAATGTGCCGGATATATACTTGAGAGTCACAAGAAAAGAATATTTACTGTTATCACAGCCCTAGTGAAAATACATGTTGTATATTTGGATAAATAAATTTAGTTAGTATTATTTATATATTCCGCATAAGAGTTCTACATTTATCTTCGGCAAATTGTTTCTATGAGTATAATTGTGTACCGATGTAAATCCAACAGTTTCTTCACTGTTGTTTTCCCTTCGTTCGTCTCACAAAATACTGAAAATGACATTCTCGTGCCTGAAAAAATTATCAAGAGAGTCTTGGAAGTTTTTGGAAGTTTTTCAATCTTTATAACATGAAAAATAAATATAAAACTTTTTGACTCAAGCCTTTTGTTGGAAACCTCATTTGTCTGCAAATAATCTCTTGCAATCACTACATTTGTTTGCTTCCACAAATTAATGCTAATTTTAATATAATTGCAGGGATCATCAGTTGTGTACAATGAAAACAACAGATTTCAAAATAAAACAGTATTTTATATCATGGTTCTCCAGCAGTGTTGATTAAATATCACCTCCCTTAGTAAACAAAAAAAATCATTCCGATATCGGATCTAGTTTATGCTTTATATATATATATATATATATATATATATATATATATATATATATATATATATATAGTAGAGATTTAGAAGGCTGTCACAATGCGAGGAGTGAAATATAGTCGTTGTTGGTAAGAGAAGACGAGAACAAGTGGCGATTTACAAATCAATTTTATATATACATATATTTATTCAGTAAATATATATACATATATTTATTTGGTAAAATGTCTTACTTGTTATGTCTGCGACAAATTCCATTATTAATTTCGGAAAAATTCCCTTTTCAAATGTTAAGCTAGATGATGGAGCGGAAGTTGGTATATATATATATATATATATATATATATATATATATATATATATATGTGTGTGTGTGTGTGTGTGTGTGTGTGTGTGTGTGTGTGTGTGTGTGTCGAAGTGTTGGTATGTTTATGTGTGTGTGTGTCTGTATAGCTTGTTTCATCATTATATTGTAATTTGCATCAGTTTGCATTTATTCCTTACATCTCTGCATTGTATTGTTTTCTATAAACTTAAAGTTCCTTTATATACACAGCAGACAACGCTTCAAGCAAAGTACATTAATGTCTTATATATATATACATATATTATATATATGTGTGTGTGTATGTTTGCGTATGTATCAGGGGGTCAACATACTGTGTCTAACGTGTTATTTCTGTATAAGATACATTGATAATCGATTATTCTATTATAGTTCTCTTTTACCTCTCAAACAGTGAATTAGTAAAGAAGTTGAGAACATAATTTCCCTCTTCCTAATTAACCATTTAATCATATATCTTTCTCATGGTCTTTTGGTATTACCGGATCTTAGGACAATAATTCATCAAGTCTGATAAAGTGTCCAGTTTCGTGCTGTTACTTGATGTAACATCACTTTGAAAAGGTGCATTATTCCTCGTTAAAACCAGTCTGTAAGAACCATACCGAAGAGATCTCGTTTACGCTGCGAATACTATATGATTTTGAATATTTAGTCAGGGCTTATCTGTAGCGAGAAGTAACGTCGTGACAGGTTGTCCTGACAAACTCCTGTGGATTGAGACGTTTGGCACTCGAAGATTTGGTCTAGTAGGAATTCAAGTTCTCTTTCTAGTAGACATTTAAGTTCTCTCCTCTCGTAGGCATTCAATTTCTTTCCTTAGTAGGCATTTTTGTGTTTTGTGTGTGTGCATGTGTGTATGTACATAGACAAATGTCTATTGCTCTAGGCCGAAACTTCCAACAATACCATAGCATACTCGGTATTTCTTAGCGTAAACGCTTGTACACGCCAGCAAGCCCGTCCCCGCCCTAAAGAGATAACAATCAAGAATCTTGATTCCGAGTTATACCGTGATAAATGAATTCTTGACGTCTTTCTATTTGTCTTGATCGGACGAACGTCATGCTGAAAAGAACGAGCTGACGTTGTCTACGCAATCTCTAAGGTTTCGCTGGAAACTGTTTAACTCTTGTCTTATCGGATTACACAATATAATACCATTATTTTTTTTTTCTTTCCCATCTCCTTCGAATCAGAGAAGTGTAGTCTTCTACCGAAACACACAGTGTCACATGAAAAATCGAGACACATTTTTACAACCCATAAATTATATATTTTTTCCATTTCATTTTCAAGCAGAAGGTGTGTGATATGCCTCATTGATACCGTCCTGAGCTATGAAATAAGTCGTGTCATATTGCAGTTCTCGCTTATCCCTTCTGTTTAATTATGCATTTATAAAGTTCGCAAAAATATGAACCTTTACTTTTTTTATACGTGTCGGTAAAAGAATAACTTGTGTTCGATTATCTGTATAATATATTATGACGAACTAGAATGAAATCTTTTAGAATAGACCCGTGTCTATTGTAATTGTGTGGTATGTATTAGATGTAGGGATGAAATAATTAAAAAAAAAAAATGTCTTTAACACTTCCGGTACAAATAAAAGTTTCTCTCAAGCATTTTGACTCGTGGGCAAACCTAGTCCAAAACAAATGTTTCTGGCTTACCCCAAGCTACAAAGGGGTCACGATTGCTGAATTTCCACGCATCAAAGTACACGAGAGGAAACGTGTTATTAGAAAAAAAAAACAGAGCAGTCAGCACCTCTGCTACAGAATCATCCTACAGGTTCCTATGTGCGGGAGATACTTCACAGTTCGAATTGGAGTAACGAGGCATCTTCGGATGGTCTTGCATGATCATGATCATCTTCGCATACGATGGATGAACATCACAAGTGAATAACTACGCTAATCTTCCAACCTTCTTGATTTAACGGTTGTTGAGAAAATTTTCAATTTTTTATTTAATTTTCTAATCATTTTGTTGTAGCTGAGGATGGGGCATCCTAACACATGTCAGACATTCACCCGTACTCTGATACATTCCACATCTGTTTTAAGTTTCTAACTGTCCCTTAAAGTGCAATTGTTTGAACAGCTTTTTCACTTGGTTCACCGAATATATTTGCCAGGTAGTTTTCGAAATTCTTTTTATGAGTCCGGTTGCCCTTATAATGACTGAAATGATAGAGATCTTCCTAAGATTCCAGTTTCTTTTTCTGTTGTACTGTGTTTTTTTCTTATGAGTGATGAAAAGTTTTAATTTCAGTAGTACGTGTAAGTTTGAGGACATTAATTTGTCTTGATATATACTTGGAATTTGATTGGAATTTGTATTGTTTGGACTGTTGTTCATATCTTGAGTATTATTTTCACGCGAACACGTTGATCAACGGATAAAGTGCTAAGTCATAATAAATTTTCAGTGATAATCTTCTAAACGTTGAAGGTTTACACTTCAGTACGGACGATACTAAGAATATAATTAATAATTACATCAAAGACGGAGATCCACTTTTCCACACGAATTAAACAAATGATTCAGTCCGAGATTCTCTAAAGATTCCCGAATTCAACATAAAGAGTCCGATGCACATAAAGAAGGTCGGAGATTACATCGACTGAAACGTTGTAAGAATAACATTCAAGATGAGAACAATAGTGTGCAAAAAACTACAAATTGTCAATACGCATCTGAAATATTCGGAAACATAGACGTGATTTTATTTGCAAGATTGTTACGACCACTTTGCCCTTGGACATGTTTTAATAGACTAGCGATTGTTTATTGTTTTATGTATATGTTTACTTATTTTTACTTACTCTATAATCACTGACTATATCCTTTGCGTCATAATTAGGGCTATGACAAGAGAATATTCTTTTTATTATTTTGACTCTCGAGTATATATCAGTTAATATCTTATATGTTTTTAGTAAGAGTGGTGTGGTTCTCGTTTGATGAAATGTGTCTAACTTGTCGGATATATGCTCAGAGTCAAAACAATGATAAAAACAATAAAAAAAACAATGCTAAAAAAGAATATTCTATCCTAGTCATTATTTACGACACGTATTATTTGCATTCATTCCGATTCGGACACTTTCTTTCAATACTCTTTGTTTATCAGATTACTAATTTCAAATTTCCTGAAATAGTTCGTCTTATAGTCCATAGTTCTAATTATTATTTATTAATTGAATATATTCGTTTCACAACGTTATATCATTTTTATAGATTGAATTAGCCGATTATTTTATATCTTACAAAATACTACTGGATAAATTAGCCGATCATTGTATATCTTACAAAATACTACTGCATAAATTAGCCGATCATTTTATATCTTACAAAATACTACTAGATAAATTAGCCGATCATTTTATATCTTACAAAATACTACTGGATAAATTAGCCGATTATTTTATATCTTACAAAATACTACTAGATAAATTAGCCGATCATTGTATATCTTACAAAATACTACTGGATAAATTAGCCGATTATTTTATATCTTACAAAATACTACTAGATAAATTAGCCGATCATTTTATATCTTACAAAATACTACTGCATAAATTAGCCGATCATTTTATATCTTACAAAATACTACTGGATAAATTAGCCGATCATGTTATATCTTACAAAATACTACTGCATAAATTAGCCGATCATTTTATATCTTACAAAATACTACTGGATAAATTAGCCGATCATTTTATATCTTACAAAATACTACTGGATAAATTAGCCGATCATTTTATATCTTACAAAATACTACTGGATAAATTAGCCGATCATGTTATATCTTACAAAATACTACTGCATAAATTAGCCGATCATTTTATATCTTACAAAATACTACTGGATAAATTAGCCGATCATTTTATATCTTACAAAATACTACTGGATAAATTAGCCGATCATGTTATATCTTACAAAATACTACTGGATAAATTAGCCGATCATTTTATATCTTACAAAATACTACTGGATAAATTAGCCGATCATTTTATATCTTACAAAATACTACTGGATGAATTAGCCGATCATTTTATATCTAACAAAATACTACTGGATGAATTAGCCGATCATTTTAT